>NC_133340.1:35477392-35810725 GCF_030506205.2 Paramisgurnus dabryanus
TTTTGTTATTTTTGGACCAAAATGTATTTTTGATGCTTCAACACATTCTAACCGACCCACTGATGTCACATGGACTACTTTGATGATGTTTTTATTGACTTTCTTGAAATGGACAATGTACCATGCATAGATTTTCAATGAAGGGTCAACATTAATGACATTATTTTCATTTTTGGGTGTACTAGCCCTTTAAACCATTAGTTGCAATCACAGTCTCACCACTAGATGCTGCAAAAAAAGCCACTCAGGGACTTGGTTCTGTTCAATTTGTAGCATGCTGGGAAAATATTTTAAAATAAGATCACAGACAGTACAAAAAAATACATAAATAAGATACTAGCTCACTTACTTGGGGATGGAGGTGGTCTACCAGACACTTTCTTTTTCCTTGATTTCTGAGAAAAACATCAAACAACCAGACACTTCAGTTTACAGTTGTTTACTCATTGCTTTTCTGGCACAACCAAATCAAATCTTTTTAATGAATTAATTCAACTCCATCAGAACAAATAGGTTAAACACTTAAACATATATAATGAGGTAATATATTGAATTTAAACTTTAAGACCTATCCCACCTTTTCAGTATCAGACACATAGCTGCTACATTGAATGTCCTCTGGCTTTTAAACAAAACAAATGCAATAACATTAACCTAAAATATCAAATACCTACCACAATCATTTGTAGAAAACACAATTTCAGAGGAACGTTAGATACTATTATGTAAAAAGTACAGTGATGATACCAGTAGTAATACCATGGTGCTTTTAGTATACCACGGTATTTATGCTAGCACACTTTAAATCTTATTTGTGTACTTACCAGGTCCTCTACTTCCTCTTCAGTGACAAGTTCGCCCGCTTCTAAAGACATTACAGCCTATTGACTATTTTTATTTTATTGTTACCTATTACAGTGCGTCTCAACAACAGCAGAATCATAATACTTTCTCATATAAGCTAAAGAGGTAGAGTATGTCCGAGTATTATTATTATTATTATCCAGAAGGAAATCGTTCTGTTTGTATTTTATGTATCCTGAAATAATAAAAATGTAAAGAGGGTATGAAGAAGTTCCCAAGATGCAGCTGTTTTTTGTCGACGTTAAGAAAAGCCACAAACGCAGGTCGATATTATGCTATAACGCTTCAGAGTTTACACGACAATAAAGCGCAACGTCGTTTCTTGTCTTTCTTCGCTGTACGGACGTAATGCGCATTATTGTTGTCTAGCAACAGAAAATGTTTTAACATGACAATCAGACAGCACACTAAATGCGTTCGGGTGCGTCAGCACTGCGCAACACTCGCGCATACTGAGTTTTCGGCTGCGTCTTAACGCTGTAAAATGCTGCCTTCGTAGGACGCATTCCAAGCTAGGACGGCATAAGGGAAAGCCTGAATGCATGATGTTTGGCTTACTTTTCTGACATCTTAGTCTGATGGAATATCTTTTTACAGTAAGTGAATAATCTTGACAAACTATATATTGTTGGAAAGCTCTAAGAATGTAGTTTTCATATTTCAAGGCCATTTGAGGATAAAAATGATATAATGTTTGAAGTCACTGACCCCATAGGATAGGAGTATATATGAAATGTATAACACTAATATCATATACATGTTAAATGTCACTAAACCCAGAGGGATTCATAATTCTAATAAATGCATATTTAAAAATCTTGACAACCTATATATAATTGGAAAGCTCTAAGTATGTAGTTTTCATATTTCAAAACCTTTTTGCATTAATAATGCAAACAGTAAAACTTATTAATTTGTGACAAGATTATGCAGCAAACTGTTGACACCTAGTGGCCGTGGTTTGTAAAACCTCTAAAAGTGTGACAGAAACCGAATTTTTATGTGATTTTAACAGAACTAGATGAGACTTGTGGCTGTCATTTTTATGTTTTTTAATATAAAATACATATTTCATTGCATTATCTTTAATTTTTTTAATTGCAAAAATATATTTAATATTCACAACTCCAAAAATGTAACTGAAAAACGTTAAAAAGAGATCACGATATTGCTTTTAGACCAAATAATGCCTGAGTTATATTAATTTGAATGTGCACATTTAACTCCACACTCAAAAAGGAGGGGGTGACCGTTATAGGGTTAATTTAATACAAATCTGTGTCACTTATGTAATTCTACTTGTAAAAATTTCAAAATCTACCTACCATATACTATATTCTAGTAGTATACTTATATACACTCACCTAAAGGATTATTAGGAACACTATACTAAGAATGTGTTTGACCCTCTCTCGCCTTCAGAACTGCCTTAATTCTACGTGGCATTGATTCAACAAGGTGCTGAAAGCATTCTTTAGAAATGTTGGCCCATATTGATAAGATAGCATCTTGCAGTTGATAAAGATTTGTGGGATGCACATCCAGGGCACAAGCTCCCGTTCCACCTCATCCCAAAGATGCTCTATTGGGTTGAGATCTGGTAACTTTGGGGGCCATTATAGTACAGTGAACTCATTGTCATGTTCAGGAAACCAATTTGAAATGATTCGAGCTTTGTGACATGGTGGATTATCCTGCTAGAAGTAGCCATCAGAGGATGGGAACATGGTGGTCATAAAGGAATGGACATGGTCAGAAACAATGCTCAGGTAGGCCGTGGCATTTAAACGATGCCGAATTGTCACTAAGGGGCCTAAAGTGTGCCAAGAAAACATCCCCCACACCATTACACCACCACCACCAGCCTGCACAGTGGTAACAAGACATGATGGATCCATGTTCTCATTCTGTTTACGCCAAATTCTGACTCTACCATCTGAATGTCTCAACAGAAATCGAGACTCATCAGACAAGGCAACATTTTCCAGTCTTCAACTGTACAATTTTGGTGAGCTTGTGCAAATTGTATCCTCTTTTTCCTATTTGTAGTAGGGATGAGTGGTACCCGGTGGGGTCTGCTGCTGTTCTAGCCTATCCGCCTCAAGGTTGTGCGTGTTATGGCTTCACAAATGCTTTGCTGCATACCTCGTTAGTAACGAGTGGTTATTCAGATCAAAGTTGCTCTTCTATCAGCTTGAATCAGTCGGCTCATTCTCCTCTGACCTCTAGCATCAACAAGACATTTTCACCAACAGGACTGCCGCATACTGGATGTTTTTCCCTTTTCACACCATTCTTTGTAAACCCTAAAATAGTTGTGCGTGAAAATCCCAGTAACTGAGCAGATTGTGAAATACTCAGACCGACCCGTCTGGCACCAACAACCATTCCACGCTCAAAATTGCTTAAATCCACCCATTCTGACATTCAGTTTGGAGTTCAGGAGAATGTCTTGACCAGGACCACCCCTAAATGCATTGAAGCAACAACCAATGCGATTGGTTGATTAGATAATTGCATTAATTAGAAATTGAACAGGTGTTCCTAATAATCCTTTAGGAGAGTGTATAATGTATATAATGTATTGCTTAAGGATAGAAAAACACATTTTATGACCACTAAAATTAAATCTGTGCGAATGTCGCTTTGGATAAAAGTGTCAGCTAAATGCATATATGCAAATAATGTTTTCCACTTGATAGTTCAAATTATTTATCAGAAATGTGATACAAAGTTTCATTGCTGCAGTGGCAGGCTGTTTATTTAATGCTTCAAAAACATTACTGTGCTAATCTTAATCTTTCTTCACTACTATAATTTGAAATGTAATGGTAACCGGGAGGAAACTACAATGATTATGACCTTGTCTTGGTCCCATCACATTAGTCACACGTGATGATGGACATCTCATAGATGGATTTGGATTGGAGATTGCATTACAGTATTAAAATCCACCTGCTAACTGTAACTCCTTAAAACATGATTAAAATGAGTATCTATCTATTCTCTAAATGATATTGTAACTGTTGTGTAGGAGTGATATGAGTGATTTGACCTGAATTACCCTCTGACTTTAATTATCATGCAGCTCTGTTGCAAAGCCTTTAAAGTCTGTACAAATACCATAAATCTTTGCCTGGACACTCTCATTATTTTAAACCAGTTACATAAGCTTTAATTCCCGCTTCTCTCCTAAGGGACTGTGATGTTTTTTTTTTAAAGAGGGCCTATCCTCTTAAAGTGATTAATGGGAATGTGTGTGTGTGTGTGTGTGTGTGTGTGTGTGTGTGTTGAGAGATGCAATGGGGAGGGAGGAGAGAGAGAGAGAGAGAGGCAGAGAGAGAGAGAGAGAGAGAGAGAGAGAGAGAGAGAGAGAGAGAGCAAGCAGTGATTGTTATCTGATCTGTTGATGTTGTACAGATATAGTCAGGTATTATGAATGAAGAGGGCAGTCTAGGTGTGAGCAAAGGTCTTTTGGGGACTAGAAAGCAAAGCCAACATACCGTACACATCAGTATTTCAGGTAAGTAAACAGGAGACAATTATTAAATGATTTAACAAACATTTTATTCTTAAGTAAACTTGTTTTTGATAGATGAACTACACAATTTGTGCATGATTGATATATGATTGAGATCTATTATGGCTTATATTTGTTTTGCATTGGCTCTAAACAGATCAGATAAAAGAAGTCAGCCTACTTTTGTATATTGTGCATGTTTTATGTATTATATAGGCAAAACAAGTATGTTTAAATATTGTAATACTTTTTCCTCTCACTGGAATAGTTATGGCTACTGTATATGTGAATTGTTATTATATTGACCCATTTTTCTCTTACAAACCAGCATATTTTATTGTCAGTGTTATACTTGAGTATCAAAACTTTAGCATCACCTGAAATCACCCACTGCCCTATTGACAAGGTAACAAATCCTATAGAATACTATACTAGAGCTTAAAGCTTCCATATAGACTGTTTTATTGACATTTTATACACATATAAGCCCATATAAACATGCATACACATGTAAAAAATGCAGAATGCATAAACAACTTAATTATGCAAGTCAATTCAACCTACTTTTGAATTAAGCTTTGACTTCTAAGAAGTTGACATAACTTTTTTTGTTAAGTTAATGTAACATCAACATATATGTTGATTTGATGTGATTATTTACATTGCACATTTTAATAAACACAACAACTTAGCCTTTTTAAGGATGCTACATGCTAAATCACAAACTCAGTATACGAAAATTGTATGCATTTAAATGTACATATCAGCTTATACAAAACTAACATTCAGTAATACCATTGTTTACTCAAAAAGTCAATTTGGATACTTGATTTAAGCATAGCTTATATGATCAGAAATAGGTCACTTTGTTCTACAAAAGATTAAAACGCTTTCCTTAAACCATATTAAATCTCCATTATGTTTTTTCATTATATAACACAAAATGGATATTGAATTTGCAGTTGTTTAACCAAAATGATTTAAAATGTGATTGCACAAATCACAGAACTGTATTAAATTATACAGATCTGTATAGATGTTCGTGATACAACATGTCTTCACCTATTTAATAACTGTGGCATTGTAATGTACATTTGTCAGGTGCGACAGAGATGCATATGGGTCAACAAAATCCTTTGGTGGACGGTCTGTCCTTAAAAGAACTGGGGGATAGCGTGCTGGTGGAGATAGAAGAACAGAGGAAAAAAATTCCCTTTCTTAAACACGTGGAGTATCGTATTATCAGCAAGGTAAATACATTTTTTCTACTGTAAACATATTTGGTTAAAACTCTCCAAAGGACAGAAAAGGCTTTTAAAGGGATAGATCACTCAAAAATGAAAAAATATGTCATCATTTCCCCATTCTCACGATGTTACAAACCTGTATAAATTTCTTTGTTTTGCTGAACACAAAAGAAAATATTTGATTGGAAGCAGGAAACAGAAGCACCATTGACTTCTATAGAAAAAATACTACTATGGAAGTCAATGGTGCTCAAAAATTATTTATTTGTGTTCAGCAAAACAAAGAAATTAATACAGGTTTGTTAAAACATTGGGGTGACTAAATTATGACAGAATTTTCATTTTGGGGTGTACTATCTCTTTAAGGAAGCCCTTACTAATTATAATGCTGTTCTTAGCCTACTTAAAAAAAATCATAAAACCATCATGTTTACATGTATTTTCTTGTTACATATACATATACATGTTATTGTAAAATGTAAGTTAATTCATACATTTTATTTCTAAAACATAATTCTTTCTTGTGTTATCCAATAAAATTAAATGCATTATTTAACAAAGATTAATATACATTACAATAAAAAATAAATTTTGTATGTAGTGTTTTCAGGTACCAGTTCACCGCAAGTACAGTGATTTCGAGCTGTTCCACAGTTTATTACTGCAGAAGTTTATCTACAGGATTGTCCCACCTCTGCCTCCAAAACGCATTCTTAAAGGCGGTGAGATTTGAACGAATTGTCTACAAAACCAGCATGTTTTTAAAGCTGTATATATAAAGCTGTTATATAACTAACACTCTTTTTTCTCATTACTTCAGTTTTAAACTCAATATCAGACCGAGAGTTTAATGACAGCCGTCGTCGGGGTTTACAAAGGTTTATGACCTTAGTGATCAGACATCCAGTTTTAGCAGGAGATGAGCTGGTCAACATCTTTCTGTCAGAGAGCAGTGCGGTAAGTGCTGACAACTACAATAAATTAACCTAAAAAAAAAAAATAATCTTTTTCACTTCTTTTTGAAACCATTTCATCAAATTGGTTCTTTTAGGGCACCATGTAGCACCTTTATTTTTCAGAGCAGAATATAGTGTTATGCACCAGGGGTTAAAGGGTTAAAGATTTTTGAAAAACACTTTGGAAAAGGGAGTCGGGCCGAGTACCGTTGCCTGGATTGCGTATGTGTGGGGCAGGTCCAGATTTTATTGGGGTATAGGGGCGTGTATGTTTAGATGATATCAAATGTCAGAAATCATGCACCCCGCCTTTAATACAGCTTTACTATTAGAGGGGAAAATATCAAATGTAAAAAAATAAAAAGATTTGTGTATTATATATAATTTTAGATTTAAGTTTTATTTATAATTGGAATGTAAAATTATAAATTGATTTGATATTTTCCTCTTCTTATTGCACTGCGAACAGTTTTCTTACTATGTTTTCAGTTATGTTATGGTCATATTACACTTGATATCATTATAAAAAAAATTGCTTGTCATGTTTTCAGCACCCCATCCCATCTGACCCTAGCAATGCCCCTGGTTCAAAGTACAGAAATACGTGAAATTAACAAGAATATTGTCAGTTTGATATTGTGAATATTAACTTTGTAAAAAAATCTATGTTTCAGGATGTTCAACACAAGCTGCGTGAAGCGTTTAAAAAGTCAGGCGATGAGTTCCTGTCTTCACAAATGACATTGTATGGCAAGGTGGGTAAAAGCTGACATATTGACCTTTGGAAAATGCTTACATTTTATAAACCTCTGTGCTTCCGACATAACAAATGTAGTTTATAGAGTTCATAACATTATCAAAGCAGTACCATGGTATTTTTAACCATTCAGTAGTTGCTTAACGGTGTTCTTTAATATCATGATATGATAATCACAATTTGAATTTGAACCTTGCTACCTACATACTTTATAAGTGTTCATATAGCTAAACTTGTAGAGCATTATCATATGTTAACAATGCAAAAGATCCCAAGGGAACACAATGTAGCTTAAATGCACTGTTTGTCACTTTGAAAAATTATTAGCCAAATGCATAAAAGGAAACCAAAAATTTGATTTTATTAATAAAATAATATTAAGCATAGGTCTTTTTATAGGTGTACCTACCGGAGGATATACATAGGCAGGCTGCCACCAATCGAGAGGTTATTGTAAACATCCACAGCAGTTTCCATAAACTAAGAGATGTAGCGGAGCGGATGGCACAGCGATCACGGGAGAACTCCACAGACCTGCTTATGTTTGGCAAAGACCTTAGGTGAACATTTCAGACACTATTGAGAATCAATATCATACGGTTTCATCCTTTAATCATGGTGAAACATGCTTTCACATTTGACTTACTTATAAAGGCTTACTTATAAACGTTTGTATTCATGGACATGGTCACATCCCATAAGCAATAATGGCATGATATGTAATATGAAATATAAGATTGTCTTCGTGACCACTATAAATTTCTTTATAGTGAACTTGGATCAGACACATCAGACCTGCCCGCCAGCGCTGTCCTGGGGAAAACATGGTTAACACAGAGGAAATCACTCGTGGAGCTGTCTGGAGAATTTGGCCTTCTTGCAGACAAAGCAGCACATCAGGTTTTAAACTGCATCTATTATCAAGCATTAGTCATAATGCACTTCGATGCTATCAAACCTACACGGATACGAAGGACACTAGAGTCATTATTGATGAACAGAAATTAAACTCAATAATGTTGCACATCAGGGCAGCAGAGAGGAAGATGAAGTGGTGGAGAAACTGAACCTTCTTCTTGAACAGCTGCAGTCGTACAAGGTAGGTATTTTATTACACTGGTGGAAAACCCACTTTAATGTAACATCTGATTTTTACCTGGTTCAAAACTGAGCTAGATTGTTGATCAATCTGATTACCAGTAGGTGGCGCCACAGTCAGTTGTCCTGTTGACCCAGATGGGTTTCAAGACATGGTTGGGTGAAATAGGGACAAACCCAACTGTTGTAAGCTAACCAAAAAATGTTTTTACCAAACCATTGACTGAAACAACCCAGCATTTTTTTTTTATTGTACTCCTGGTGTATTTAAAGGCAAATAAATGGAAGAAAAAGAAAATAAATGAACATTTATTTGTAAATGTATGAAAATATATGAAATTTAATTTGAAAAATTATAAAAAATAAATGAAAATTTATTTGAAAATTTATGGAAACAAATTAAAATGTATGCCGATAAATTAACATTTATTTGAAAATGTAATTTAAAAATGTATGAAAATTTATTTGAAAATTTATTTAAAAAAAATGAAAATTTATTTGAAAATAAAATATTTTTTTTTAAATAAATGAAAATGTATTGAAAATAAATGAAAAATTATTTGAAAATTTATGTAAATGTACGACTTTTTTAAATTCATGAAAACAAATGAGAATTTATTTGAAAATCTATGAAAATAAATGCAAATTTATTTGAAAATCTATGAAAATAAATGAAAAATTTATTTGAAAATTTATTTGAAAATAAATGAAATTGTTTTTGAAAATAAACGAATTTTTTTTTAAATAAATGATTTTTTTTAAATATGGAAATTTATTTGAAAATAAATGAAAATTTATTTGAAAATAAATGAAAATCTATTTGAAAATAAATTTAAATTTATTTGAAAATGAATGAAAATTTATTTGAAAATGTATTTGAAAAAAAAAATTTAAATCGGTTGGACAGATACCAAGTGCAGACTATTCAGGGGTAACAAGAAACACTTTATTTAGAGGGACGAAACAAGGAAAACAAAACCCACAAGGCGGCAAACAACATAAACAAGATTACCACAACACTAAACAGACTAGACTTTAAACAATATTATTAACAATAAACTAGACAAGACTACACTAGTCACTAGAACACCAAAACGATCGATCACAGGACAGCAAACCCAAGGGCAAATTAAATAAGGGAGCAAATCAAGAGGTTACCATATTTTATTCTTAGTTTTTATACGAAAAGTTTTTGGGGGTTTTTTTGGTTAATTTTCGTAAGGGACCCATGACGTCAAAGAAAGGACTTATCTCAATTTGTGTCAAAAGTAGCATTTAACAATGTTTAAATGCAGTTTGAAAGGATGATCAAGTTATTTAAAGTTTTTTGTTGAAACTGCAAACTGATTTTGCTCTAATAACAAGCGCCCATAAGCACATATTCTGAATAAAAATATATTTGATTATCTGTGTGTATATAGGAACTGTGTGATCGCCATGATAATGGTGTGTTACTGGAACATCAAAGGGCTTTTGAAAGACGCAGCAGTGTGGCCAAACACCTCAAGAACCAAAACAGCATTGAGCAACCAGAGTCTCGACTCACACAGGTAACACAGACATACAAAGCACACAACAACTTACACTTAACTAACACTAAATTGTTGTTTATACATTACTTAAATGAATAACATTAATTGCTCAAATAAATGTATGGGTCAAATACTTATACAAATAAAGTTCAGTTATTGAAACATCATGGTTGTACCGTGGGATATTTGATATAAGATAATGTGTAGTTAATATACTGGCATAAATAATATAGTGGCATCCAAATAAAAAAATACTGTAGTGCATGTTTTACCAATAAGTCCACGGTAGTGGTGAGCGGGGCACAAACTAACGCAGGGTTAATACTTTACATATAGAGGGCCGAGCAATCTGTGATTTGGGTCTTTTTCTCTTACTGTCAGAAGATGATCTCCTGTGAATTTCATTAAGATATTAAATCAAAGAGTTATTTGGAGACATGGAAGTTAATTTCTTTACCTACGTTTTTTTTTCACCATATCCAACTGTATATTATTTAAATCACTGTCTTGTCTTGTTACCTAAAACAACACCATATACTATGGTAGCATAGAAACCCTTTTAATAATAAAGAGAAATGTGATTAGTAATTAACTTTCTATATGTGCTGTATTATCATCCTATACAGCAGGAAAACACGATTATTACTATGGAGATGAGGAGCTATTTCTCCCTTCTGTGTCTACATCAAGAAACTCAGCTGGTCTTCACCCATTTGCCCCTTGTGACTAACATACTGGGGGCATTCGTCCATTCCCAAATACAAGGACACAAAGAGGTGCAGTAACACTTACACAGATTTTGGAGCATCAAAGTTTGATTTCAATTATCGTTTTCACATTAATTTCAATCTTTGGCATGGCCTTACTCAGTCAATATTAAAGATACCAAGGTTATATTTGGACCTTTGAATGTTCTTTACATTATATAGGATGATTTTATGTAGAAAAGTGGCGGCCGGTGACTTCTTTTTTCGGGGGCGCATGATGTGAAGTTCATCACAACATGTAGCTCGTAATTTCAAAATATGTGTTCAGTGCGTCGAGAGATTCTGTGTGCATCACATGTCTTGTCAACATAATTGCCTGCTGCAGACGTGTCTAAATGGTTTATGATAAAATAGACGCTCGCTTTTGCCAGATACTCGCATAATCTCATGCATTATCAGAATTTACTGTTAATGAAGTCTTGCATGTATTTTGTGAACGTGAGCATCTCTTTGATCATAAATGGTTTTGACGCATGTGCAGCAGGCACTTATTTTTACAAAACACGTGATGTACATGATGCAACAAACATATTTCAAAAACACGAGAAACACATATGACACTCCAAGCACTTATTTTGAATTTGCGCCCCTCGGATGAGCAGTCACGAGCCGCCACTGTGAAAGCTAATTTTTCACTTCTTATCTTATTTATGTCACTATCAATACACTTTTGTCGTATTATAAAGGGGAACATTGGATATTATGAACAATTGCTGGTATTTTTCAATATCATGTTGATTAACTACCGTCTTTATTGTTCATAGATGGGTGACGTATGGGGTGACCTTCATCCAAAACTGAAGTCTCTGTTTGACAGCGCTAATGAAGCCTCATCTCACTCCTCTACAGAACTGAAGACATGTGCCGTCGTTCCCTCCATGTAACCAGAAAATCTCTGTGATCCGTGTTACTGTCTGAAATTACTGTGAACCTGGTCATTTTGTGTACATTTTCTAATGTATTTACTTTTCTTAATAACTTTTCTAAATAGTGGTTCCTGAAGGTATTTGGATATTTATGTCACACATAGGCCTAAATGTTATATTTTATTACATTAGACACAACATAAAAACAATCTGCTAGACCTTTATCCTCAACCAAACATGATTTTTAACCAGTGGGTATTTTAGTGGATGAATAACCTTCTTTTCACACAGAGTCACCACTTGTAGTTCATTACATTCACATTATGGACATGTTTCAAAAGTCTTACAATCAGAAATACGATATACCTTTAAATGTCCAGTCAGACAAAATGGTCAATAATGGTCCCTAGCTGACCCTGGGGCAATATCCTTTCAGAAAGTACACGTATGCCCCTAAAGAGTTCATATTAGAGTAGTTCATATCTCAGAGTAGAATATGTGATAAATTGGTTTCCATGATGAGCCAAAAGGACCACCCCCTTTATGGTACAGTTCAAGCTCAAATGAGTTCCCACAGTGTAAGATTAATCCATCACCGGTGTGTTAAAGAGAGATTTAGAAAGTCTTTTTTACCTACTTCTATTAGACTGTACAATCAACGGTATATAAGATGAAGAACCCTATGGAATCATGTAGATGTCCAAATAATTATAATGCTCTGCAAATTGATACTTCACAAAAATTGGATGGTGTGTTATGAATGCTATTTCTATGATGTATTATTATGTTTTATTTTTTTATGTGTGAGACTACTGTGACATTCTAAAACAGGTGTGTCCAAAATTTCATTGGTGATGGCCATGTTTGTCTGTCCTTGCATTCAAATGATTTATTCTACAGTCGATCTTATGGTTTAAGTTGAAATAAATTCAAATCCATTTTTAGTCACACATTTACAAAATCCTTTGAAATACAGATTGGCAAATAGTACAAATACACTGAGACAGGCCTGTTTTGGCACACATTTGAAATGTTGGTTTAATTTGTTTCATCGTTTTTTTTTTTTAGTATATGAATGAAACATGTGACTTCACCGGTACAAAACAAATCAGAGCATCAGAGAAACAGCCAACAAATGTGTAGACAAGAAAGGGGCTAGTTTTCACACAGGAAAATTATCAACAGTTATTTCCCAGTTACTTTAATAGCAATGATATTTGACATATTTTCTGGTATGAATCAAGCACAGAAAATCGTTTAATCCAGTTGAACTGTGTGTAAGGATGGGGTATTTTTCATGCACATAGGGCAAGTTTTGTGCATTTAAGGGCAGTTTCCCAGACAGGGTTCAATCCAGGAATACCTGGCATTAGTATGTCTTCAGATATGTGTAAGTGCCAGATGTTTTTAAATTAAGGCTGCTCAAAAATTATGCATGAGTCTGGGACTAGGAAACCGCCCCTATTAGTGTATTATAGTGTAGTATCTAACCTATTTATTAGACCAAAAATGTATTTATTGACCAAAACATAAAATTTTTGTACATACTTTAAATTTCATTAATTGCTTTATGTTATGTGATTGATTAACATTTCTAAAATAAAAAAAATGCATGAAATAGATAGGTAGGCTTTTTGAATGCTATAAAATGTGACATTATGCCACAATAGATCAATATGTACAATAGTTTTTCCTTTTTGCACACTGTAAAAGGTAAAAGTTGGATCACTTGGTAAACATTTTTTTCAACTTACATTTTCTCACTTGAAGTTGAAAATGTTTAAATATTTACCATAAATCTTTCACGAAGTTAGAAAATATATAAGTTTAAGTTGCAATACACCATAAAAAATTGCTCCTGGTTGCCTTAAAATTTGCATTAATTTAAAAAAATTGTAGTTGAGACAATATTTTTTAAAACCAGGTAACTTTTTTGAGTCGACTAATATTTTCAAGTCGATGAACTTTACAAGGTACACTGAAAAAAAAATAAAGGCTGGATTTACTTAAAGGGGACAGGGAATGAAAAACCATTTTTACCTTGTCTTTGTTGAATAATGGTAGTCTACCCACATTCACGAACATACAAAAAGTGCTAGACATGCTAAACATCTCAGTCTCATAGAAATTCCTCTTTTAGAAATGTCAGCCAGAAAACGGCCCAATCTGAAAAACTGATGCTTATGACATCACAGGCATCTCACTGCCCCTCCACTTTAAAATAATTGGCTATATTTTTTGAGTGGCAGCAAAGCAGCCAATCAGTAATGAGATTGCAAGTTAAGCCAGTAGGGGGAGCCAAATAGGTGCAAAACCACTTGTTTAAAATCCCCCACCCTATAGAGCGATCTGAGAGAGGTTTTTAGGAAGCTTCTAAGGCATTACAGACCAAAAAAAAAAAAAATGTTGTCTACATGTCACATCACAGAACAAGGATAAATACCCCGTTCAATCATTCTATGTCACCTTTAAAATGCATCACTTTTGCATCAACTTTTTAAAGTAAGTTTTACTTGAAATATTAAGCAATTGCATAAATTGCTTAAAATTTCATGTAATACTTACTTTAAAAAATGGATGCAAAAATGATGCACTATATTTTTAAGTGAATCCAGCATTTATTTTTTCAGTGTATGTTTTTTAGTTAAATTAATAAAAATTTTTTTACAGTGTATACTGGAAATATTCAATAGTATTTAACTCTTTAAGGTATACAAAACTTCACTTCCAAAAAGAAACATACCCACCTCAACATTCACTAAGGTAAAAAGTGTGACAACTAATCCCAATCTTCCATACACTGAAACAAAAACATCCTTACAAACTTTGTCAGAAGTACTTTTAATGGGCATATGTCAAAACAAATGATTACTAAAGCGAGTGCTTGTCCTCTTGTGAAACCATGGGTACAGTAGAACATGCACACACATATGGGAATAACTGAAGAAAACATTTTCACAGCTTTGTAATGAATCCTTATAAAGACATGGATGTCAGTGAACTACACACAATTATTCCTATTTGAGTTTTACTGATGTAAAGTGATGCAAAAGAATTGCATCAAAACAAAATATTCAATTTATAAAGGCATTTGTGTTAAGTCTAGAAAAGTAAGGATGTGTCCCGTTTTCTTGTTTACTTCGGAATGACGGTAGAGGTAAAGCTTATTACTCTGAATGGAAGCATTAACTTCATTGAGATTACAACAATGCCATACAATACAAATGCATACAAAAGTAAAAAAACTAAAACAATAATAAACAAAAACGACATATAATGAAAAAGCCGTGATGTTTATGTGCACGTGTCGTGTGTGATAAACAGATTGCACAGTTATATGTTATTATATGATTATCAGACACCGAATGTCTCTCATGGCCTGAGGCTTAAGATAAGAAACAAAAAAAAGTCTATATAGCGCGTGCGTGCGCTTTAATCTTCCAAACGAGTACATTCGCACTCCATTTGAAACATCAATTGTAAATATGATACCCAAGGCAACATCAGCCGCACATTTGAGTTGTCCTGTCAGCAAATGTAAAAATTAAGCAAATTTGGGTATGGTTAAAACCACTGTAAAGCTTTCTGATGGCACTACAGGTAACCATGACGACAGAGGAAAAAAAGATTTGGGCAGATGTCAGGTCAGGATTTATTGGCAACTCCTACTGTAAATTAATTCATTTAAAAATAATCAAATTGATAACCGACAGTTGCCTGACATTGAGACGACTGTCACCAAATTTTCCTGCTTGACCAATTAGCATTAGGTTCTCCTTTAATACCAACAGCCTTGTCAACAGATAATACACTATCAGTTTTAAACGTTTTGTACATTTTGAATAAAAATTGTGTAAAAACACAAAACGTCTGGCAATAAAAATGCTTACAACCCAATATAGCCATTCGTAACTATTTTAAGGTGGCCAATTTGTATAAATCTGTACGATCACGTTTGTAAGCTTAGGGCCGAGGTCCATTTTTTACGCGTACACGAGGATCTGCGTACAGTGCGCGTGCCGCTATTTTCGGCATCAGAAGAATGCATTTTTTTACATGTGAAATAAACTATACTTTGTGCATTCAACCGCGGGTTTATGTATAAAACAAACTATACTCCGGGCTTTAGTAAGATATGCTTTTCCTCCAGTGACTGGAGATGTGGATTCTTTCTTGCTTTGTTTATATTTATACAATTAATGCTGTACGAATTCATACAAAATTGCCACCAATAGCTACGTTTTTCAATGAGATCAAGTTGAAACATTTATATAGGCTTATATTGAGAAATTTGCCTTCTAAATATCAAAACTGGTTGACCACTAGTAATAATAATGTAATGAATAATTTGTTTTTTAGTTACTGGGTTCCACCAAATCTATCCATCCAAAAACATACGTCGAAACGTGGTGCTAACAGGACGCTAGCATTAAAAACAAAAGAGAATGTTGATATTGTGCTTAAAAACAAATACACATTTCAGATTCAATACGGATGAAAATAAAAATAAAAACATTATTTATATATATATATAATATATGCATTCAAGTGGTATTTCTATGGCTTTTTGTACAATACAACCTTTTGTGAAAATATACATCTACACATAATTCAAGTACAAATGTACAAAATTCTTTAAACTCATACCCTTTAATTATTATACAGTTTAATACAGTTCATAAATACAGTTGAACATTCATATGTTTTAGCTTTCCGATTGGCAGCTGTCGAAAAGTGGGAGTGGTTTAAAGTCAAGATGGCTCCTCCCCTTCCACACTGTTGGCACTCTTGAAGCAAACCTGCAGGTGAGGAGGAACAGTGACATCATCTCCAATGCAAAGATATGATATCTACACATAATCTACTGTATACAGATGGATAAGTACACTGGGATATCATGACACACGTCACCTTTAACCATTCGAACTCGGCGGTGAACAACGAAAATGTAAAATAAGTCAGAAAAGTAAAGCTAGTAAAAAGCTCCAGTGCTTGCTTTTCCAGGTTTGGGTTAGTCAGAGGAAACCTAAATTAAAAGGTTTAGTTTGTTACAGGGTTGCAAAGTTTACCATACACACACACACATACACACATGGTCTGCCCACTTCCACTTTCCATTTTAGTGCGAACGTCACAACAGAGGTGCCAGATGCAAAAACCAAATGGTAAACAGAAGCACACAGCGACCGAGACCACCAAAACCGTGAAACGATGGGAACACAGTCTGCTCGAAAAGAGCCAGAAATACCTCAAGCACCACCCCCTCTGACCACGACGGGCGGCGCGCTAGCACTTGCCTCTCGTCGAAATAGACGATAGAAGAATCCTCGCTTGGGGGCCGGATTTGGTCGGTTCACATCCAGATCAGAACACAGCACGCCGTCCATCTCGAAAACATTGATCTCCTTAAAGCACTCCATTTCGATCATCTGAAAAACAAACACACAATGCTATACACTAGGGATGCGCCGATACCACTTTTTTGGAATACGAGTATGAGTACGAGTACTTGCATTTCAGTACTTGCCGATACTGATACTGAGTACTTAAAAAAAAAACATGATTCAAATTTACAGGTAACAGCTTTAGTCATATAATTTAACAAAAAAACAAGTGACTAGTTTTCCAGTTTGTTGTAAACTCTGCCTCTTTGGACAACACAAGAGGCATTAACCCCTTACACGCCACTCAAACATAGACATTTCTCAGACCGTGGTATCGATCCCTGGTATCGGGGGACTTTTAACGAGTACGAGTACTTTAGAAAATGTGGTATCGAGGCCGATACCAGATACCAGTATCGGTATCGATGCATCCCTACTATACACTACATACCAAGTCCATTATGGCCTTTTAAAATGTGCATTAAACCATATACTGCAAAAAATGACTTTCTTACTTAGTATTTTTGTCTTGTTTTCAGTAGAAATATCTAAAAATTCTTAAATCAAAATGTATTTTCTTGATGAGCAAATTACTTAAGAATATAATAGATTTTAGACAAAAACTATACAATTTAAGTGAATTTGTGCTTTAAACAAGCAAAATTATCTGCCAATGGGGTGAGAAAATTTTGCTTAAATTAAGTGTTTAAGAAAAACTTATTTTTAGATTTTTTTTCTCACCCCAATGGCAGATATTTTTGCTGGTTTTAAGTTTAAATTTACTTTAGGTCATTTTGCTAATCAAGAAAAAGCACCTTAATTTAAGTATTTTTAGATATTTCTATTGAAAACAAGACAAAAATACTAAGTAAGAAAGTCTTTTTTTGCAGTGTTAGGAGTGCACATTTTATATTTATATTTATAGAGATACCAAACACACAACTTTATTTAATTTATTTAATTGTGAAGGTAGCGCAATACAGATAATTGGTTGCAAGGGCAATAGTCAAATATACTTTGTTATGTTCAGTCTACGAATAAAAATGTGTATGCAAAAAATGCACTTGCATACACAAGTTACAAAGAGCGCAGTACCTCATTCTGCCAGGGGATGGAGACACTTCCTGTTACAAACTTGTGGTAAAAGTCATCATCCGTAGGGTCCAGGTTTACGCCTTTAACTGTTGAAAACTGCTCGATATCTAAAACATCCTTGCAGTACACTGCACGTGGCTTTGATAGAAAAAATAGAGGAAGACGCATACATTTTTTAAACATTGTCAAGTCTGCTGGATGGATCGGACATGACAAAACTCTTCTTAAAAGAGTTTTACATGACAGCCAAATCAGTTACATTATATATTTTAGATGTCAAAGTCAAGCATATTAAATAAAGAACATAAAAACGAGCCAATCACGGTCGTACATCGGGACAAAAGGGCGGGTCCTGCATGTTGGCCTCCAGTCGCTTGAAGTTGATATTTTGGAAAATGGGATTCTGCTTTACTTCGACCGCTCCGCTACCTCGACACCCCAAACGCTCCTTTGGATCTTTACATAACAACTGTTGAGTTTAAGAGAAGAGAAATGATGTCAAAAAGAGGAAGTGAGGTCAGAAAGATGGAAAACACCCAACAAGTCATGGCACTGAATTTGACCTAAAGGTCGCAGTCCTCCACTACGTCCTACGCCAAACTCACTGCAAACACACTCTTTCGTGAAAGTGCGTCAGTCTTTAAGCTAGTTAGTAAAGTTTAAAATATTGATATTTTATTTTTCTTACAAAATTGCATCATTTACACTCAGAACGCCTTTATTAACCTACTGGAGCTGTGTGTATTATTCCGTCAAGGGTGGATGGACTTTTTTGGGCTTTAAATCAGAAGCACCATTTACTACAATTATAAAGCTTGGATCAGCCAGGATTTTTTTTTATTATAACTCCGATTGTGCTCATCTGACCCTAAGATAATCATATACATGGGGGATGGCTTGAGGGTGAGTAAATCATGGGGTAATTTTTATTTTCGGGTGTACTATCCCTTTAAGTTCCCCACTGTTGTTGCATTCATGTGTGCTTATTTCATAAACATTATAATTTCTACATGACTCGAGGGCCAATAGTACTAAATAGTACTTAAAAGTTGCACCTGTCGGCAGATTTCTTTAGCGTCTTCAGAGAACTTCTCTGAATATTCCTCTTGGTCCTCGCACACACGTCGGTCCACTTCATCTCTTTTCACGCGTTCTTTGCGGCGCCGGAACGGCGACTGGCCTTGGATCATCTCGTATATCAGGCAACCCAAACCCCACCAGTCTGGACTGAAGGTGTAGCTCTCATTCTGAATGACCTCTGGTGCTTAAAAAAAAAAACAGAAAAGTCATATTCACATTCAAAAATACCGCTGTAGAGATGTGTGGAACGTGATTGACACTTACCCATATATCCCACCGTCCCGACGCGCCCTCGTATCGTTTCGCCCTCTGGAATCTGGACAGCCAATCCCAGATCAGAAATACGAATGTGCCCTGTGGACAAGTATTACAACAATGTTAAAATAACCAGTATTACCATTCCCAACAAGCCCAAAGATGACACACTTGAGTGAAAAAATGTTCTCATGGACAGAAATGCTCCAATTAAAGCGTAGGCGTAGTTTAACAAGTAGGACTACATTTTTTTCATTTTCTGATGAAAACATACGCTGCCTTTAACTGTGCAATACTTTATAAGGCAATGCTAGAATGTTGAGGGTGAGTGTTAAAGGAATATTTCACTTTGTGAGAAAAACATTTCAGGATTTTTCTCCATATAGTGGATTTTATTGGACCTTAACAGTTTACAGTTTTAATGCAGTTTTAAAGGATCCCAAACCGAGGCATAAGGGTCTTATCTAGTGAAAAAAGTAGGGGAGAGCGGGGCACAACGTAACGCTTTTTGGTTTTGGCTCAATCATTCAAAAAATATTTGAGTTTGATTAATTATATTTTTACACAAGCAACACACACATCTCTGCTACAAATGACCATTTGAAGTTTGTTTCTAGTACTTATCATTCTTGGACAATTACACCAAACGTGACAGAAGTGCAAATGTTACAACTTACCCCATTGGTGGGGTTAATTGTAACAGGCAGGGGTTAGTTGTAACACTTGCTAAAAATTAAGTTTGCAGGCAAATATTACAATACTATTTTGTGGATATTGTTTAAATATATATATATATAATAGACATATATATATATATAGACTATAATAGACAGGAATCCACACTGTATTCATTCATCCAGCCCTTTTCTAACAACACTTCAATTATAAATGGATACAAATGTCTAAATATGTGAGAAATAGCAGCACAATTATGACAAAAAATTGTTTTATATGTGACCCAGTCTGATATAACCATACTAAAGTCTCAAAATCTAATTCTGAGATAATGAGCAACAAAGTCTGATTTTAGCATTTCATTATGATTTCAATCTTTGACGTGACCTTATTCAATCAATATTAAAGATATGAACAAAAATTTATTTGACACACGATTTTTGATAAGACAGGCACATTTATTTTGTTGGCAGCCAGCAATCATTTGTGCTTAGCCTATTTAAAATTACGCTAACATTAGCTGTTTTCATATCTTAAGTGCTGAGGGGTTAGTTGTAACACAGCGTTGGGTCAAAATATTTTCAAGCCCACCAAAAAAGTTGCTAAGAGCTGCAGACATATTTCAAAACGATGCTATGTTTTAGTCAACAAGACACTGATTAATATGACATTGCATTGGATTTGGTATCTTACACACCTTAAACTTAGAAACCGAAAAAACATATGATGACAAAATTTACTTACACGCCACCAAAACACTTGTTCATCAATAACTGTCTGGAAAAACATTATACATTTCCAATAATTTGTGGAAGAACGTCTTTTGGCAGCGTGGAAAAAATCCTGGAAAAACAAAAAGCTCAACCTTGTGCAACTATGTAATCAGTCCGTGTTACAACTAACCCCGTGTATCCCTACTTTTAAACAACAACTTCTCGTCCTGCACTAGCCGCGTGTCCTTACGGATTACTTCAAGAGGTCATGCATGACGTATGAGAAACTACCGCTCCAGAGTTTAGAAAGAGGACTGTTCCGACACCGTTGTATGTGGAATGATACTAATTAATTTCAGTTTATAAAATGGACCGCAAGTGTGCTTTCAGACATGTAGCGCATGACCTTTCGACATGATTACATAATACGTAAGGTCGCGCTGATGCGTCACACGGCTAGTGCAAGATTAGAAGTTGTGTTTTAAAAGTACATTTTTTTTATACTTTTTGCCAAAAATGCTAATCATTTCGCTAGAAAAGACCCTTTTGCCTCGTTTGGGATCGTTTAGAGCCATTTGAAGCTGCATTGAAACTGTAAACTGTTGAGGTCCAATAAAGTCAATTATATGGAAAAATCCTGGAATGTTTCCCTTAGAAAACGTCATTTCTTCTCGACTGAACAAAAAAGACATAAATATCTTGGATGAAATAGGGGTGAGTAAATAAAATTGAAGAGTGTCATAAATGAACCTTATCGACAATATTTGCATGACGTCTGCTGCATTTTATTTAAACAGTTGGATTTTGGAAGGATCTAATGGTATCATGTAGAGATTTGTAAAATATAGTGACTAAAAAGCAGCTTACCACGGTCATCTAGAAGAATATTCTCAGGTTTGAGGTCTCTGGAAAAAAAATCACATAAGAAATGTGACCCTGTCTGTGAAATTCAGGCTAGAGTATCATAATCTAAATATTATGAGATTATGACAATCAAAGTTTGATATCACATTGATTTTAATCTTTGACATGACCTTCCACAGTCAATATTAAATATATAAAGGTTATACTTTTTGAATTATGGAGGATGATTTTATTTAGTAAACAGTGAATCATAAATAAATGACCGGAGTAAATTTTCAGACCGGATCACAAATTCTAAAGACGTCTTATTCTGGGCATTTGTAAACTTTTAAAGGTGGTTTTCCACACAGGGCTTATCCTAGTCCCTAATAATTGTATCAAAATGCATGTTTGAGTTACTTTAAATTATAAACTACTCGCTCTGACATATCTTAACATATATAAGTGCCATCGTTTTGTCCCAGGATGCACACCAGTATTGTTTTTATGTAAGCTTTGTTTGTAAAAACGAATTTAATTTCAAAATATAACTAAGGCCTAGTCCTGGATTAATATAAACCCTGTCAGGGAAACTGCACCTTATGGTATAACATTAATAAAGATGATGAATTTATTTTATGGCTGTTCAACCCAAGTAATTCCATACACGTCCTCGTAATTTGCCTATTTCGAATGAAACATGCACCCTAAATAGCAAATTTGTATATATTTGATTCGCATGCTGCATGGTGCATGCCGAAATAGACTTTCATATTCAAAAATCTAAATGCATTCAAATCTGGTGTGTCAGGCAAATGCTACAATATCAAAATCTAGGCAAATATCGGTATTTTTACATTATCTGAATACGCTGAATAAAATAGCTTTTCTTTGATTTATGGTTTGTTAGAATAGGACAATATTTGGCCAAACTACAACCATTTCAAAAGATGCAATCTGAGTGTACAAAATATTGAGAAAATCCCTTTTAACTTGTCCAAATAAATTATTTCGCAACACATATTTTTAATAATAAATAAATGTTTGATATATTTACTATAGTATATTTACAAAATATTTTTACTTAATATCCTAATGATTTTGGCATTACAAAAATCAAAATCTCACTATTTTGACTCATGCAATGTGTTGTTGGCTAATCCTACAAATATACCGATGCAACTTATGACTGGTTTTCTGTTGCAGGGTCACATACAATAATTTAGTTTTTTAAATATCCTCCTGTGCAATTTGAGAACAGTGAAAGGTAAAACCCATCTCATCTTGTATTTCTCATGGCCAGCGTGAATATCGGGTGCACGCGCACCTGTAGACGATCCGTTCCCGATGCAGATCCTCTAAGCCACAGCAGAGCTCTGCAGCGTAGAAGATGGCACGCTGTTCATCGAAGCCAGAGTTCCCCATGTTATAGATATGAAACTTGAGGTCGCCGCCATTCATTATAGTCAACACTAAACAAAGAGCGTCCTTGGTCTCATATGCATATGCCAAACTGACCTAAGAAAAACAGAGAAAAGGAGACAGAGAAGTGCATTGTTATCTATTCATGAATTAAGGCAGGATACATTCAACTTTGTGCTGAATTTACAAGTAAAGCTATGTTCACTCTCAACTGGTAGTGCATATATTTGTATTATTTGTAGTAATATGTGTTGCTAAGGACTTCATTTTGGACAACTTTAAAGGCGATTTCGATTTGTTTTTTTGCACCCTCAGATTCAAGATTGATTTTCAAATAGTTGTATCTCAAAACCATCAATGTAAAGCTTATTTATTCAATTTTAAAAATTGAATGGTTCATGACCCTCATGACCCTCACACAATATTAAAGTAAAAAAATATTAGTGCAACTTTCATGAAGTAAATCAATAAAAAGCATTCCTTCCGCTAGAAAAAAATAGCCCCTGACCATGAACAAAAATGTGTTTCAATGTGTTATATGCATGAAAGTTCAAATAAAAACAACAAACCGATAGATTATGTTGCTAAGGGCGCAGTGATAAACAGAACCGTTGGGTGAAGCGGTCATAGCCGTGTTTTATTGTGAATAAAGCACACCTGTTGATCAATCAGAATCAAGGATTGGAACTAACCATTTTATAATTAAATTTACATTTTTGCTTTCTCCATATTTTGTAAAACTTATAATTTTAAGTACAGAAGCCACAGCTTGCTATTATTATGCCTTCACTGCAGCGTATTAACAAACTGTAACATCCTCTCGAAAGACCCACGGCGGAAATTGAAGACCACAGCGTAAAGGAGGGGTTCTCACCCTTCAGTTTAGTGGTTACACCCAATATTGTGGGTGGCTGGGTTTTAAAGATTACAGAACAAAGAGTAAATTCAACAATATGTTGATGTTGAACAGTGCGAAGCTGCAGATCATTAAGAGCATAAAAGCATGTAATATTTATGTTCATATACACATGTATGCTGTATATATTTAAAGTCATCATGAAACGGAAGTAGCGATTGTCTTATTTTACCCATCGTGACGTACAGTATATCTGAGTGAAACATTTAAAGCAAATGTTTTTAATTTCTATTTCATGATGACTTTCAGGGCTTGGCATTAACACCAGCCAACCCACCAAATGCAGGTAGATTTCTGCTGTGGCGGGTAAGACAGCCAATGCCACTAGTCTCTTTGGCAGGTTGAATATAATTTCATTTTTTTGTAGTTTTCTTAAAAATTACGCGAAATGATAAACAATGCGCAATGCGACACTGGGAAGACTACAACTCCCATGAGCACTCCCTGCACCAAGTGATTATTTACCACCATATAAGAACTCGAGCACTGATGCACACTTTGGGAAAGATAAAAAATTGCATGGAAGTGACTGAAGAGATTTAAAGTGTGTGCACACTCTCTGGGAAAGAGCGGAGAAAAATTCATAGCGCAAACCTTTATGCACACATCCCAGTTTTGTCCGAGGTCAAAGGAAACCCGTGAGCGGAGACGTTTGCACATCATTTTAATGTAAGCTACTCCGGACAACAATAATACCCTCTAGACATTTGTCAGTAAAAGTCTTAAAAGCATTAAAGTCTTAAATCGCCAAAACATGGTTTACATGACGCAACAAACACATATTTTATAAACGCAAGCAACAAACGTGACACTCCGAACACATATTTTGAATTTGCGCCAATCGGATGAGCAGTCACGAGCTGCCACTTGTAGAAATTATGATCAAGCTTATAAATTACAATCTGCATAAACAAGTTCTGCATAAAATGAATGTACTGCTGTTGTTAATAAATATTTTAAGTGTTTTTTGTGTTTATCTTTTCAGTTAATCTTCTACACCCCTGCACCACTTGCGAAACCCACAGTAAGAGGTGTTGTTTCTGCACTCATTTCAATTATTAGCAAATACAGAAAAAACGTTGTCTAAAAAACTGCTCTGTATGGGAACTCAATGTAAGTGATGAACTTCATTACCACCCTCACCGCTGAAAGGATTTGGGGGCTTTGAAATCGGACCCAAGAAACGCAAGGTCCAACCCCAAAGTAGACTAACAAATCAAGTTCACATACATTAAGGTTTCTTATGAAAACATTTAAATTATTATTTACATAAAATAAACGTAATACAGCCACACAACAAACTTATGAAAATATTTTAATCGTTATTTGCATGAGAATTTTTTAACGCAGCCACACAATAAATAAAAACTATCACCACGATGCTCACCACTATGATTCCCCTTATCTCATGTGTTAATATTTTTTAGTGTAACAATTTATGATTTGCAAAAATAACTGTTGCATCTGTGTAGATTAGATAAGCAAAGTGTATGCGCGTTGTGCACGCTATACATTATGGTCAAGCATGCGCCCTTAAAATAGCATAATGAACAACGCGCAACGCGCCACTGACTTTAAACTTTTTTTTTCTGGTCAGTGGCGCAATTGTTTTTTGAAACTGCAAAATAGCATTAGGGATGGTTTGCGCCGGAACACGCCTCTTTTTTGCGCTGAAACGCCCAGGGAGCGCAAGTTCATTCCCTAGTTTGTCGACGTGCGCCTGTGGAGGGAAAAACCCGCTGTGCGCCGTTGCAAAATACGAATGATACATGCGTCACTGAGAAAGTCAATTGCGCTGGGTGCAAGATAGGGCCCAATAACTTAATGGTAATGATAAAGTTGTATGTTTGTGCTACAACAGTTTGGCCTGTGCAACAAAACTTTCAAACTCTGTAGCACCAGTGCAAAAAAGTGAACATACAGCCCTGCTTGAGATGAGTGTGTGTGTGTGTGGGTTTAGTTGACTTGACTCTGCTCTTTAAAGCTGCTGTTTGGTCAGTGTTGCCAGGCAACAGCAGTGATGTTCTCATGTGTGAAGTAGTTCATGACAAGCAACTGTTCCTGCCTTTAGCATGAACACACACACACACACACACGCACACACACACGCACACACACACGCACACACACACACACACACACACACACACACACACACACACACACACACACACACACACACACGTATGTCTTTCTTTCTCTCTGTGTGTGTAAGTGTGTGTGCATGTGTGGGTGGATGAACAGAGGCTCAGGTGCTTTACAGCTGTAGTGAAATGAGCAGAAGGAGATCAGGCCTGACATTACACTGAAGGCATTCTGAGCTGTGTGTGAGAATGAGTAACAAGCTGGCATCTATTCAAATCTCCATTTTATGAGGTGCGAGAAAGTTGTGACCAAATAAAAACAGTGAAAAAAACTGTAATCAAGCTATACTGTAAGTAAGGAGTAATTAACGAAGGGCCATTGTGCACAAATAATGCACACCCAAGGTCATAATGCGGCATGACGCGAAGTGGGTATTTTAAGACCTTTGTCAGGTCAGGTGTGCGTTTATCGAAAAATAATGCATACCCGTGGAACATTTCTCAACCAAATATAAAACATTCACCTGTCATATGAGGGAATAGTATTAGTGTATTAGTAGTACTGTATATGTGACCCTGACTGAGAAATCCAGGTTAAAGTCATATAATCTAATTTTGAGATTAAAGTGTCTATATCAGTGGTTCCCAACCTTTTTCACTTCAAGGCCCCCTAGTTGCCCACAACAACATTTGAAGGCCCCCCATTCACTCATTTTTTTCCAAATAAAATTAACTAGAGCTTGGAATGACTACACAGATGTATATTCGCTACTAAAATGGCCAACAAAATAAGAAACATCTTGATTTTTGCTTGTTTGTCCAATTTTTAATAATTTTAAGTCATCTTGAGCCCCCCTTGGAAATCTGCTGAGACCCCCCTGTGGGCCCCGGCCCCCCTGGTTGGGAAACACTGGTCTATATAATTTGATAGCTCTCTTATAAGCCGTGAAAGAGTTAAGGACGGTTACATGAGAAGTTACACGAGTAAATATGGGGGCACAAAATAAAACTTTTGTTTGGAGCCATAGGAATGAATGGGGCTAGGCTAAATGCTAACACATTCAAGAAGCGCTGTACAAAGATTAAAGTGCACGCATTAAAAAAAAAATAGGTATGTATTAATTCATTCAAGTTGAGATAAGAAATATTGAAAAACGGTGGCGTTTTCCTTTAATAAGTAAAACGTATCATGGGCCAAAAAGGTATCTTGTAACAATTTTTATAAACAGTTGAATAGTTTTTTTTTTCAACTTTTTTTTCTTAAAATAAACATTTGACACAAAGCAACATTTAAACGATTTTGACATAGTTGTATAACAATCTATAGTAAAATTTGAACAGTTTTTACAGACAAACACAAAGAAAAGATATAAAAGACAAAACAATTCAACCATATCAGGGGAGCGGTTTAAATCTATTTAACTCTTTCCCCGCCATTGACGAGATTTCTCGTCAATTAAGAGAAAACGCTTCCCCGCCAATGACGAGATATTCCGTCTTTCTGCAATACCGCTATTATCCACCAGGTGGCGCCCTTGCGCAACTTTTTAAAACCGGAAGTATTGCCCTATGCCAAGCTGCTGCATGTCCATGTCTGTTTTAAAGATCGCTCTGAATCGGATCTCTATGAAAAGTCCGTCATAAAAATGGAATTATTTCTGCTTTTTGCTCAAAATATGGTGTTTTTGCAAAAACCTACCCATATTCAAAAGCTGATTGCAAAAGACCCACTAAAGGTAGGATGAAACGGTTTTGTTTGTTTGAAAGCAGAGGGTCTGTTCTTTCATTTGGTATATTGTATGTTTATATATTTAAAGAAGAACATTTTCTGGAAGGCATTAAACTTTGGTGAAAATCATGAAAAACGCTGGCGCTGGCTGGCAACTTTTTTTAAAAACGCTGGCGGTAAAAGAGTTAAGTGTGTTATGATTTATAGGTTGTTTTAGTGATGCATGTTTTATTTAAAAATCATTTCGATATTAAAATAGCTTTAAATCTTCTTCTTGCACAGCAAGAAGTCTGAGGAATGTTTATCACTGACATTTTGGATCCTATCCAAACAGCTGTTTCAAAGCAGCGATCTCTCTGTGACTGAACTACTCAGGAGAAAATTATTCAATTCAAAAACATTTGAACTACTTTTTGGACAAGACTGCACATCTGAAGAAGAGATTTTACTCTTACAAAGCAAGAAAAAATTGTAATGAGAACCTGATGGAGACTATCACAGAGAGAATGTACGTTTATAGCACAAATGATGTAGACAACACAAACATGCAACCGTGACCGTTAGAGATTGAATTAAAAGTAAAAAGTGAGGAATAAAAAGAAAGTAGTACTTACTACAAAACTACTGTTAACTTTTTCTAAAATGCGTTTTTCATTTAATGCCATTGCTTCACCTTTTCTTTTCTTCACTCGCTTCTTCTCCAGCTTTTTACAGGCGTACATCTTACCAGTGGCACGAACCTGGCAGGCACAAACCTGGGAATGCATCGATAAATAAATGTTTAAGGGCCGGTTCACCGAAATCATTTTCCAGACATGGAAAATTCTGACTATAGCTCATGAGTCAAATGGACTTTTCTGACCTCATCAATGTAAATTGTTGTTGTATGTCATGTAAATATGTAATAGTTTAAGTAAATAAATACAGAAACCAAACTCACCTCACCAAATCCGCCCTTTCCCAACACCCTGTAGTGTCTAAATGTGTTTTTGGTTACTGGTTGCCTATAAATAAAATGCATATTAAATAATTAACCATAACGTTGAAATCGAAGAGGCCTTACTGGACTAGGCGTGGTTATGTAAATGAGAGCATGAATTACTTAACCAATTGGAATGGCCAACGGAGACACTCACCTCTCTAACCATTTCCACTGAAGAAAACGCGAGAAGTACATCGTCTCCTGATATGCCGAGAAAGGAGCTCCACCTAAATATTCACGAACTATCCTAAAAAAAGAATTGAGAGAATGACAGCATGAGAAAGGTGAAAAAACGGTTCATGCAAAGTGATGCATACAGCACATCTACATTAGTAGGTTTCCGACTGACTAAAAATATCTGGGCCAAATGGGTATTATTTCCTCAGACACTTCAATGTTCAGTGTTGCGTGATTTGGTTTTTATTCACAGCATCTTTAAAGGCAAAATGGTCAAAAATGATCCCTATCTGTCACTGGGGCAGTACCTTTTATTAAGGTCCTAATACGTACCCAGATATTTATGCATGTATACATGTGGTACCAATATGCACTCTTTGGTGCCAATGTGTATCTCTGAGGTACTAATATGAACTTTTTAGATGCAAAGGTGTACATTTTGCTAAAGCCTTGCTAGGACCTAAGCTAAGGTGGTACACGACTATGATTGATAGGTAGTCTGTTACACTAAAAATATGTAAAAGTGTAAAAGATGCATCTCATGATGTCATATCCTCTCACAATATCACATTCAAATATATGAACGCTAGCAAACTCTGTGCCCATAGAGATTTAACAGGAAGGATTAAAGTACTCCACCTCACCCCCTGTCAAAGAGAAAGGAAGTGTAAACTAAACAAAACTCAAACACACACATCACATGTTTACATTACTGAGACCCACAGCGGGACTACATCTAACGGTTTATTATTACCAAGTCTTCTTGAAAAAAAAAAAAAAACTAGTGCAAACCTTAATTTAACTATAAAACAGTCTTATGGCTGGTGGTCTGTGGTAAGTTTTGTTATAACAATCCAAATGCAAATAAATTTACTCAACTAGCATGTGTATAAACGCAAACCAGCCTGGATCTTATGTCTTAACAATCATTACTATTCAACATTTAGGTCACAAGTACTAATGGTATGTGCACACCAAAAAACTAATTTAATTATTTACGTGAGTATATTACATACAAAGTCAATGCAAAGACGCAAATAGAGGCAAATTCGTGACATACGAGACACGATTGCCATGAATACTTGGTGTTTTAAGTCGGTCGGTGGTACAATTTCAGTACTGCTCGATCTTACAGAAAATATATTATACCAAATAATATACCCTAACCCCAACCAAAGTTTAAGGTTTGTGCACTTGACATATTAAAGTATGCTTTTGTCATGTAAACAGACTAAAAACACCAAGTATTTAGTGATAGGCCAATATTTGCCTCAATCGTGAAAAAATTTTCAAATCCAGCAAGATATTTGCATGGCGCATGGTTTGACAAGTCCAATGGATCAGAAAATGAAAGACAGAATTGTTTTCATTCGCGCAAGTGACACAAAAAACTAAAATCGTGCGAGTAATTTTGAGTGACGCAATACGCATATCCGCTCCGCTTTTGGTGTGCACACCATAACTTCCTGTGTCATTGCATGTGTACGCGTGTATTTTCAGTGTTTCACTACCTCCTATATTTGCAAAAATGTATACAAGAAAGTGCACTGTATCCAATCTAGTTTCTGCACTTAAAATGTAACTTAAAATCTAGTTTGCCAAATGAACATTAAATGAACATTAAAGAGGACATTTCACAAGACTTTCTAAAGAAGTCAAAAAAATCTTTGGTGTCCCCAGAGTACATATGTGAAGTTTTAGCTCAAAATATCATATAGATCATTTATTATAACATGTTAAAATTGCCACTTTGTGGGTGTGAGCAAAAATGTCATGTTTTTGGGTTGGTCCTTTAAATGCAAATGAGTTGATCTCTGCACTAAATTGCACTGACGTGTTAGGATAGTGCAGATTAAGGGGCGGTATTATCCCCTTCTGACATCACAGGGGGAGACAAATTTCAATTACCTATTTTTTCACATATTTGCAGAGATTACTTCACCAAAACTAAGTTACAGGGTTGATCGTTTTCACATTTCCCAGGTTGATAGAAGCACTGGGGACCAAATTACAGCACTTAACTCTTTCACCGCCAACGTTTTTAAAAAAAGTTGCCAGCCAGCGCCAGCGTTTTTCATGATTTTCACAAAAGTTTAATGCCTTCCAGAAAATGTTCTTCTTTAAATATATAAACATACAATATACCAAATGAAAGAACAGACCCTCTGCTTTCAAACAAAAAAAACCGTTTCATCCTACCTTTAGTGGTTCTTTTGCAATCAGTTTTTGAATATGGGTAGGTTTTTGCAAAAACACCATATTTTGAGCAAAAAGCAATGATAATTCCATTTTTATGACGGACTTTTCATAGAGATCCCATTCAGAGCGATCTTTAAAACAGACACGGACATGCAGCAGCTTGCCATAGGGCAATACTTCCGGGTTTAAAAAGTTGCGGAAGGGCGCCACCTGGTGGATAATAGCGGTATTGCGGAAAGACGGAAAATCTCGTCATTGGCGGGGAAGCGTTTTCTCTTAATTGACGAGATATCTCGTCAATGGCGGGGAAAGAGTTAAAGGGGACATATCATGAAAATGTGACTTTTCCATGTTTAAAGAGTAACTAAACCCTAAACCAACTTTTTTTAGTTAATGATCTGTAAGAATGATGCTTTATTAGTGCTGTTCATTGATTTTAGTAAGTTTTTTGACATTTGGATATAAAGTGTTTTAATACTACAAAATATGGTGTAAAAACGTCTGAGTGCTGCCCTCTTCAGGTTGAACGGTGGCTACTGCAGTTGAATTTTCCTATTGGATGTTGGGTCCAAGAACTAACTCGTGACGTAAGCAGGTTTAAGATCACCACGCCCTTGTTACGATCTCACCACACACTTAGTTCGTCCCCTCTATCTCCTTTGGGATCTGCCCACTTTTCTTGCATTTTTCAAATATTGCAGTGGGTGGAGTCAGGCTCTGACCAGGGGTTTAGTTACTCTTTAAGTAATATCTGCTGATATAAGTCCATCATTGCATATTGTGTATTATTTTGCACACTATTTTACTACCACTACCAGTTTTGGGTTTTTCTAATCAAGTGACCCCAAAGTTTGAACTGGAAGTGTGCGTTTAATAACAGCAGCCAATGCACTTGGCACAAATGGCAGCCTGGACCAACTTGCTTTAAAAGCATGAGTGGTTACCTAGTAAACTCCTGGAAGAGCTCTTTACATGGAGTCTGCTCCAGTTTTTGCCTGCATTCCCCCACCACGTCCTGAGAAATGTCTGGTAGATGAGCTGCTGACTACAAGGGGAAAAAGAGCACGAGAGGGAGAGAGGAAAAACAGGAAGAGGGGTTGATAGAAAACAGAGTGTTATTCCAATGTTCCAACATTAATTCGGTACAGAAATTTTTTAGGGCACGTGCATGCACGAGTGTCAGAACAGGTGTGCGTAGGAATAAATGACATAAATATTTACCCCGTTATTAAAATATGTGTCTAAAATATTTAAACCGAAGTCTCTTCTCTTCTCATCCGGAGCCACCTGATACATCGCCTAAACAAACACACGCAAATAATTCAGAAATGAGGGATATATACTGGAAATCAGTAGTTATAGTCGGTAAGAGCAAAGCTTGTCAAACATGAGTTTAGTTACAGAAAGAGTAACAATTTATGGGTGATTCTGTTACTATAGGCAAATAAACAATACATGTGTTTACTCTAGAGGTATTTAAAGTCAATAAGAGATACAAATGAGGAGCTCAGACGCAAAAGCAGCCAAGCGCCACCTCGGTCAAAAATAAGATATTAACCGAATGCTCTTGTCACGCATCATATGTTAATAAAATGCTTTCGCTTCAAATCCACATAATACCATCATCAGGCCATTTAGGAATATAGAATTGTTGGCAGAATCTGCTAAATGCCAGGTTGATTTTTAGCAAAGTACTCTAAGTGCACAAAAAAGAATTGAATAAACAACAACACCCAAGACCACCATGGGTCACATTCCAACTTCCCTTGCGAGTACACTGACCTTAATACAACTCGAACGTGGCACTGACATGGATCACAGCGTCCCCTAATGTGTGGTTCAGTTTCTTTAATTTTACATTCTGACTTAACATTTGCAGTTTTTTTTAGTTGTATCTTTAGTGGTTTTAAAATTGTGCCGTGTACTAGGGTTGTGCCAATAGGGACTTTAAGCAACAGCTGGGAATGGAACGGCTACGGCGACCGGAAGTATGCTGTCACACCGCCGTAGCCAAGAACGTAAAATCACTAAGCAACCGTAAACAGGACAGCGCAACGCAGTATTAATTCATTTATTGAGAAACAAAAAAATGTCATTTAAAAAAGCAAGAGAAGGGTTGGTTTTGTCATTAAATTACAATCTTTTGTCAGAAAATGAGTTTTTACTATTGTATGATGTAAATAAGTCTAAAACCTAGATTTAAGCAATACTTGAAAACATTGAATACTTCAAAATCTTTAAAATTAGCTTAAATTTAAAACATTTTAACAGACATTATATAAAAGACATGTGGTACAATCATAAACTGATGCAATTACAATGTCATATGCCATAAAACATAACATTTATTTACACAAACTCTCACGTTGTAGCGACTACGGCAAATCAGCTGTTCTCCCGTAGTAGACCGTTACAGTAGAACGTTGCAAAGTAGCAGTTAAATTCGCGCATGCGCAATACAACGCCAGAATGCCGTTGCCGTTCCACCAGAGGCTGTTGCTTAAAGTCCCTAATAGCCTAGGGATGCTCCGATCGATGGGCCGATAATGCTTGCTATGATTCTCAATGAATTACGGTGAAATTCCGCTAAATCCAAAAGCCAGGGAGCGCTCTCGTGCAGAAACTCAAAATGCGCTGTAGACGAAAAAATAATACACACGGAGATATGATGACATGCAGCTCCAGGAAATGGCTTAAGGATATATTTATATTGCTGTTCTTCAAACCTTTTCAGGAATTTTTATGATAATAAAGAATATGTATAATTATTATGTTTGACGAGTGCTGCTTTTTCAAATGCATGTTATAAACGACTCAAACTAACAGCTATTTCAGATTGATAAGGACTTACTGATCAAAAGCCGAAGAACATGAAATAGCTGTGAATAAGATCGGCTGTCCGATTCAGAATAGTGATCGACCACAAATTTTTAGTGGATATCGGCATTGATCGGAGCACCCCTACAATAGACATAGTCAGACATATGGACGATAGCAAGCCTTCATAACCATAACAGCGAGTGTGTTGGTCCTGCTCCCTAGCACGCAGGAAATTTCAGAGCACCTGGGCTTTAATGATACGCTCTGATTTATGGCATCAGTTTTAAGAAGGTTGTTGTCATGACAGTGTTGCCCTTAGAATAAATCTGGTTCTTTTTTGTCCACCAATTAAGTGGCTTGTCATAAAGGAGTACAAAATGAACAAATAAATTAATTGGTAAACTATTACCTCGCCCGATCTCACAGGCGATAGGATGATCTCACTATGGGGCATATCGCACAACACTACGGGGTACGTACAGTACGCAAGCACTCTTTTGATGACGAAAATTGCATCACACGCATTGTATGCGGACCCTTGCATATGCATAAAAATTGACTATTTTTCTGCCTTTATAGTTAGCAAATTAATGTGTATATTATAGCAATGGTATAGGTGTAAGCGTATTATATATGTAATATTTTTTGACAGCTTTCTATGTTAATCTAGAAATTAAGTAATTTAAAGTCCTCAAGAAGGTAGAGGAGGGAGTTATCTCTTCATAGATCATCTTTAGTCATCATAAGATGTTAGAGCGAACATTTTTCAACACTTTTTAATTTGCGATTTATTATCAACAGAAAGAACTAAAAGAAAAATAAATCACTATTCAACGCTGGTAGTGCAAAGTGCCAGTGTAGTTACAGAATCACCCATGTTTGACTATAGAGACAACTTTCAGGTGGAGGTATGTGTGTGCCAGTGTAAAGCAGAAATGGAAAGCGAGTAAACGTAAGGGAAGCTTTACGTATGCCAGCATGTGTGTTTGTGCAGTGATTTCGTACCACAGAATCCAGGAACTCGATGCACCGTCGTAACTTAGGCTGAGTGTCGCAGTACTGACGAAACAACTGACGACCAATTGGTTGCTTCTCACAAAGGCTGGTGTAATCTCTCTCTGAAAAAAGAGAAAGTTTTCATCTTCAGTGTGTTATTATTTTTAACAGTTATGTCATGCTAAACATTGAATTCACCCTGACCTTTAGAAAGCATTGCACTATGAAAACAATGCAACTTTTCATACTGTAACTTTCAATCCAAAAATGTAATTTATTAAAAGTGATCTGCAATATGACCTTCTGTACTTCCGTAAGCCGACCACCCACAGTTTTATGTCAGTGATCAAGTACAATAAATAGGGAGTATAATAAAATAATAACAAGGAAGTAGGAAAGACACTTTTATTACCAACCAGTAGAAGACAACAATACTGTTATTCTGTTACTATTATTGAAGATAAAGTTTTGTATAGAAATTAATAAGTATACACAGTGTATTTGTGTTTATTAAACAAATTTCGAATCCATTCAGCTGATCTCCGGGTCTGACTGCACCACTTTTAGCATAGCTTAGCATAATCCATTGAATCAGATTAGACCATTTAGCATCACGCTAAAAATAACCAAAGTGTTTCGATATTTTTCCTATTTAAAGACTATGTAGTTACATTGTGTACTAAAACTGACGGAAAATGTAAATTTGCGATTTTCTAGGCCAATAGTTAGGAACTATACTCTAATTGATGCGCAATGATATTACGCAGTGTACGAAAATAGTCCTCTGCTATTGAAAGTTACCAATGGAACTATTTTCAGGCGCTGCATAATATCTTTGCACCTCCTGCAACCATGTTACGGCAGCAAAGTCCTTGCTTATTACGCCAGAATGAGAGTATAGTTCCTAGTCATATCTGCCTAAAAAAAAATCGCAACTTTTAATTTTCTGACGGTTTTAGTACAGATTGTAACTTCAGAAGAGTAAGTTTTAAATAGGAAAAATATCGAAACTTTTTGGTTATTTTTGAGCGCGATGCTAATGGTCTAATCAGATTCAATGGACTGTGCTAAGCTTTGCTAAAAGTGGTACCGCCAGACCCGGAGATCGGCTGAATGGATTTCAAAACGGTACAAATCAAATGTTTAACTTTATGGAAGCTGGAAAATGAGCATATTTAAAAAACAAAAAACAAATGAAGTGTCCCTTTAAGAGAAAGATACAATAATATTGCTCCATTGGATTCCATTGTAGAAAAAATTATACTATGAAAGTGAATAGTGCCCCAGATCAATCTTCTTTTGTGCTCAACAGAATAAAAAACCGTATACAGGTTTGAAACAACTTGAAGGAAAGTAAATGACAATATTTTCATTTTTGGGTGAAATATTGAGTGATTGCGTCTTAAAGTCACAGCAACCCAATCCAACAAAACCCACAAAAAAACAACCATTTAATTCTAAGTGTCAAACACAGTGACAAAGCGGTCATGTAAAACTAAATTATGACTGTTTTTGGTACAAACATCCTCGATTAACATTCTAAGTGTACCACAGGGAAATACTAAAATGACAAAAAATGCATGACATGACACTTTATTGAGATATTTCCTTCACACAAAGTGCAAATCCGGGTACAAGGCTACTCTGTAAAATAGGAAGGAATTGGCGTACAGTCAGCAAGCATACGGTCACATCCACAACACTATGTAAATCACAGTAATGGTGAGGAGAGAGCTTAAGTTGAGCCCTTGTGGCGCAGGACTCTCTGGAACATTACAGCCCTAGTGCATTCTGGGCCAAGAGGAAACAGACTCAGCCGGGACCCCTTTACTGTGCCAAGATCCGCAGCTGTCTGACGCAAACACACACACCTGCCCACATATCGGCATACATTTTTTACTGAAAGCAACATTATAAGTGGTATAAACCATGCCCTTTAATGAGGAACAGATAATATTTATAGTTAGTCTGGCCCCAGACAGTTCATGTACGACCCAAAGACATCATTTGGTAAGCATTATGTTATGAATATTGGGAACAAAAACATGTGCTAGGCATCTTATAAAGAGCAGATTTACATACATCAAGTCATAAACCTCTCCGATGAATGTCGTTATGACATCCGGCATGAAACGTCTTCCAGATGTAAACATGCATAAGAAGTAAATGTGCTGCCAGGGGGGTTTGTAAACCATACAATGACCTAATCCTTAAATCAACTGAATCAGAATTAAAGTTTTAATGTCAACTGTGTCCCAGCTGCAAACCCCTCCATGTTTAACCTCAGTTTTTGAGCTCTCTGCTACCAACAACCGTGGAAAACGACATTGAAAGTCACCTAAATCTAATTTGTTCCCCATTTTTGGTTTGAAAGTCAAGCTTGCTCCAACAGAGATTCAAAGTAGGCCTGCCCTGTACAATACTGACATTGTAATGTTTTTTTTTTTTTTTTGCTATGTAATTTGCGATTTGAGAAATACAGGACAACTACACTGTACTTTGTGTAGCTCATAGATTTTTTTTCAGATAATTTTGGGATGTCGCTTGACACTGTTCTCATCTGGCAAAGGCCTCTGAAATAGTTTTGAAATAAATGTACTGGATGTTCTAACAATTGCAAAAGTGAACATTGCGACGTCGATGCTGAAACGATTCAAAGCCAATTGAATCCCCTTTCTTCACTAGTCTCCATGTTTAACTAATTCAGTGATTGTCTGAATACAAATTTAAACAAATATCAATTCTGTGGCATTGGCCATTTTTAATAGCTTATTCCCAACTCATTTCTGAATGGTCTTGGACACATTCTTCTTACCAATGGTGCGTCTCAGCTCCTCACACTGACTGATATGTGGCAGTTTCAGCATCTCCTTCCATTTCTTGCTCCGTCCATTCCGCTTCCCACCTCCTCCTATGACAAATAGAAAGTTAAAGAAAGTTAATACAGCGTTAATGTCTGTATTAGAAATTTTAATTGTTTATTATTCATATATTGTTCATTTATACTATCTGTTGATTTGCTATTTTACTCAGAAAAGTTTATACGTGTTTGATGATTGTTTAACTGCAAGAGAGGTAAGATGGAGCTCAGTCTAGCAGACATCCTGTGTCTTTGTGAAATAGCAAGTGCATACCTTGGTCAGCAAATGTGCAAGAGAGTATTAAAATGTCAATGATTATCTTAAAAAAAAAAAGTGGTTTTACAAAAGAGGAGGTGTGAATTGTTCTGCATAGAGAACTCTACCTATAAATACTGAGACAACCTAAAAGGGTTTGGGCTTTAAGACAGAAATTCACTGTGGTCATTGCTCCGAAGATCTTGTGAAATCGTCGACCACAACATGTCTCCATCCACACATTAGTCCCTTTTACACGTATAGTCTTTACTGGTAAATTACTGGGAAATTGCAGTTAACAGGTCATGTGTGTAGATAATCTTTCCGGTAAATCAGTGCTGCCAATAGGCTTTATGCTCAGCTGCACTACTTCCTGAACTTCAGCCAGCTCCTTGTTTCCTGTCTTCCATTATTGGACAAACTGATTAATCCAGGTGTGCCTGACCTCAGTAGTCACAACAACAATAATCAGACACGACTGGATTAATCAGTTTGGCTAATTTCTCTTACATTATATGTTATTATTGCAAAATGCATTTTTGCAATATTATTTTGAATAAATACAAAAACAATTATTGGGTTTTTAATAATGTTATTGTGTTCCAGATTTACGATAATATTAAATTATAATCAAATTACACTTATATATGAGATATCCACATTATTTTATCAGGTTTTGTTACACGTGGTCAAATATTTAGTAATACATAATCTGAATAACTAAGCAACAGCCCACCTTTTATAAAGTTAAGATTTAATAATAATTTATATTTAGTTATACTACTACATCAGGGTTTCCCGCAGAAAATTTGCTAGTCAAGGTGGTAGGGTTGGACAGGGGGCGGGGCCAAGGGTGTGGTAATCAAAGGGGCGGGGCGTATGCGTCACGATGAAAATTTAAATATTTTCATAAAATAAATAAATAAAATATTTATTTTTAAAACACTCAAATAAAACTTAATTTTGAAGAAACTATGACAAAAAATGAACAAATACTAGATTATTAAAGAATTGTAATGTTTTTAACAGATACCCCTAATGGGAATAGCTGCGTTATGAAGTGAAACTAAAGGGTTAATAAACACAAACTAAAGCAAATCATCTCGCGAACAATGATAGATTGCGCAAAAATGGTAAAACTGATTATTTCCCACTATTAATTACATTCTCTTAAAGGAGTGTAACTGTAGCATGTAAATAATGCACATGAATAAAGTGAGCAAGAGCGCTCAACAATTATATCTAATCAACAGGCACATGAAACCTTAGCAGGTTGCTCAGACAACAAAATCACCAGCTAACTTACTTTAAAATAAGAAGAACTATAGACTAATACAATAACAGGCTTGAATAACCCCAAAACATAAGTCCACTTACAGTTCTCACGGACACGTGTTTTATCAACTGGCTATCCTCCAGACATGACGGAGCACGTCTTATCTCATTTCGGCCATGTGGTGTGCGTGCACGCTCGCGGTGTGAAGGATGTCCATGCTATTCTCCGAGATGTTTTATCAACTGGCTAGTTATCCTCCAGACAGTGACGGTCCGGACTACGTCTTTCTAATTTCGGCCGTGTGGCGCGCGTCCCCACATGCGGTGTGATGCGCGTACGCGCTATTCTCCGAGATTAACTTCACGGCCTTTTGTGCAGCGAAATTTTTTTTTTTTTTGACAAGTTAGTTAAGGCGGTAGGGTTTCCAAGCTTAGGCGGGCTGCCTTAACTGAAATATGCTGCCGGAAAGCCTGTACAAAGTTTAGTTAAATAAAGTCATAATAGGATTTTTGAAGAGCATTGACCTACGATCATTAAGTAGTTGTAAATGTATGAGCATGACACATTTACAAAGGATTAATACACAAGATACAACAAAACCAACATATGGTCAACATAAGGCGATCAGAAATTATAATACACTGCAGACATAAATATGAGAACTGAAATTTTCCAGATGTTTTTGTCTCCAATGCCCTTTATATGAGTTCACTATACCTTTGGTATAGACGGTTTCAGCAGTAACAACATAAACAAGCGGCTGTCGCGGTCCGCAGGTAACTTCCGGTAAACTCCGCTAAGAATAAATAACAACAAAGTTTTTAAACGTAGTTTATTTATATAACAAGCAAAAAAAACAACCCATAGATTATCTAGGAAACCAAAACATTTGTTATTTTCGACGAGGCATTCGTTCAAGAGATCAGTTTAGTAACTAGTCAGACCATTAAAAAAACGAAACCGGAAGTAAGGTTCGGATCCAGACGTGTATCACGTGCGTCTGATGAAACCGTCTATACAACTTTCTAGTGTTCATGACAAATCAAACCTGTAAGGTATAAAATAATCTGATAATTCAGTAGTAGCTCAATAGCAAGGTCAGGGGTTTATGAACGCTTTGGATAAAAGCTTCAAACACATGCATGCATAAATGTAAATAATTAGATCCTGTTGACATGTAATTGCAAACAGCTTGTCATGAGGCAAAAATGCTGCACCACCATTTCTGGCACCCTTGAAAACCTAATACAGGTTTTCTTTCAGAACATACTGTAAATTCAGTGACACCAAATTGCCATAATGGAGTCAAAACACTTTAGGGAGAGAGGTGAATGATCATTCCCACATTCGTGTCACTTCACCGAGTTCAGTGTGAAAGGCCTTTTGGACAACATGACTATAAACCATCCAATCTCAATGGCTCTGGGAGCTGGCGTGCTCTTCCAAGACTTGTAAACAAGGTATTGAGTTGATACAAAAAGTGCTTTTAAGAAAGAAATTAGCTCTATCCTGTAGCTCAGTTAGGAGGGAATTGCATTAGGACACACATACTGAAAATATGTATGACTTAAATGCACTTGGATAAAGCCAAATGCATGAATGTAATGTAATGTAATCGCCTGCGATTCTCATGCATGTCTCATCAGTAAAGCCAGTTTGGTGATTAGTAGTAAATCGCCATTACCTGCTTTCAGATGGAGCGACATTTACTACACAGGGCCATATTTCACCAAGAAGCTAAAATCGCGTTCCTAATTGAAGATGATCTTCCATAGGGTGACCATACGTGCCATTCTTCCCGGACGCATCCAGGATTTCGGTGCGTCTTCCGGAAGTCGTATTTGTTGACCGCATACGCCATTCAGTTAAAAACATAAGATATACAATCGTGGTTTCATTCTTACCTTAAAATGTAACGGTTGCTTTTCTGTAATAATAATAATAATCCTCTATGACGTATGCGGACGACAAATATGACTTCCGGAAGACGAACACAAAATCCTGGACGGGATGCGTCCGGGAAGAATGGCACGTATGGTCACCCTTTCTTCCACGATTATGAACGCGATTTTTGCCTAGCTTTCAGTGAAATACAGTTCTGTGTAGTAAATGCCGCTCCATCTGAAAGCAGGTGATAGCGGTTTAATACTAATCACCGAACCGGCTTTACTGATGAGACACGCATGAGAATCGGAGAATCTCAGACGATTTTTTTTTTTCGCCAGCTCTAATGAAATGTAAACTGACTGTATATTCAAGGTTTCCAAAGTAATACAGTATAAACTCTTAATAGTTAGTAAACGAGATTAATGCACTGTTCGGACAGAACAGTACAGACATGTTTTTAATATGTCATGCCTCTGGGTGTCGTTTCAACCCAAACCATTGCTTGATTATATACAGATATTAACATACACTGCAAATATATACAGGTACGTAAATGTATTTAAAAAAAAGTTTTAGTGATTCATTATGATAAGATCAGCATCTGGTGGTAGTGTCTATACTGTAATGTTCCTACTGGCCTCAACATACATACATACATACTACTACTACTACACACACGCAAACATTAAGCTGTTGAACCGGTCAAACCATCATATTTGAAAAGCATGTCTACAATCTACTTGAGGAACAACAAGGATAGACAAGGGACAGATATTGGTGAAGATAGCTTGTACCAACAAGGCCTGATCACATTGGCTTGGTTTTGTCAACTTGAAACTAAACCTGTAACCCTGAGTTTGTTTAACCATTTTCATGGTACAGGCCCCTGGTTATGTGACACCACAGTTTTTCTATATTTTTCTATGCCTCAACTTAGACAAATGAATTCATACCTATCTTTTTTCAATGTATGCACTTAATCTTTGTACAGTGCTTTGTGAATGTGTTAGCATTTCTCAGGATCCAAACAGGGATGAATTTAGAAGCCACCAAACGCTTCCATGTTTTCTCTATTTAAAGACTGTTACATGATTAGTTACATGAGTAAGTATGGTGGCATAAAATAAAACGTGGCGATTTTTTAAGTGGATAAAAAATGAGAACTATATTGTATGGCGCAAGAGCACTTAGTTTGCAGCACTTCAGCCTCGGCCCGCAGTAACATCATCACTCCTGACTAGTCTTCCTCTCGCTCAAACTTCTGTCAATATTACTGCGCCCGAGGTCAAATTGCTGCAAACTAAGTGCCCTTCCACTATACAATATAATTTTTTTATCCGCTAAAAAGAAAACGCCACGTTTTATTTAGTGCCACCATACTTACTTTTGTCACTACTCTGTAACATGTCTTTAAATAAGGAAAACATGGAAGTGTTTGGTGGCTTCTAAATTCATCCTTGTTTGGATCCTAAGGAATGAATAGGGCTAGGCTAAATGCTAACACATTCATGATGCGTTGTACAAAGATTAAGTGCACGTATTGAAAAAAGGAAGGTATGTCCTACCATTGAGCTATACACTTTTCAACCCAAAGTGGATTATGGTATTCTTGCTCAAGGTAAAATAACAAGAATAAACATAAGTTGAAGCTACAGGTCAAACGTACACCTCATAAAATGCAAACAAAACAGCACATATCGAAAAGAAACTGGAAAAGCCGGTCCTAGCTCTTATCTTAGTGATTCTTCAAAGTTGCCTTAAAGTGGATTAAGCCAGGATACCCCTTTGTCCATGCAGGACTCCAAATAAACAGTGTGTGAATTTCTTTTGGAAGGGCCATAACCATAGACATTGAGGGGGACATGTCCGCCGATAATCAGAAATCAGAATTTTATATACCTACAGCCCTAAATGCTTTGGCCACCCCATTGCTAAAGATGTGGTTATGTCATTGTTTAAAGCGCAGAACATAACATTAAAGGATTAGACCATTTTCTTTAAAAAAAAATCCAGATAATTTACCCATCACCATGTCATCCAAAATGTTGATGTCTTTCTTTGTTCAGTCGAGAAGAAATTATGTTTTTTGGAAAATTTCTAATTTTAATGGACTTTAATGGACCCTAACACTCAACACTTCACAGTTTTTTTCAACGCAGTTTTAAAGTACTCTAAATGATAAGGGTCTTATCTAGCAGAACGATTGTCATTTTTGGCAAGAAAAATAAAAAATATGCACTTTTAAACAACAACTTCTCGTCTATCTCCGGTCCTGTGATGCGCCAGCGCGACCACACGCAATACGTCATCACGTCAAGAGATCACGAATGATGTATGCAAAACTTTCTCTACACTTGTAAACACTGGGGCGTAGAGGACCGTTCCGACATTGTTGTATGTGGAATGATAGTAATTAATGTCTTTGTGTTAGTTTATTGTTTAAAATGGTCCGCAAATGTGCGTTTCATACATGTAACACGTGACCTTTCTACGTTTACGTGAGGTCATGCTGCCGCATCACAGGACCGGAGACAGACGAGAAGTTGTGGTTTAAAAGTGCATATTTTTAATTTTTCTTGTCAAAAATGACAATCGTTTCGCTAAATAAGACCATTATGCCTCGTTTGGGATTGTTTAGAGTCCTTTGAAACCCCGTTGAAAAAAACTGTTAAGTGTTGAGTTAAGTGTTGGGGTCCATTAAAGTCCATTAAAATGAGAACAATTCTGGAAAGTTTCCTCAAAAAACATAATTTCTTCTCGACTGAACTAAGAAAAACATCAACATTTTGGATGACATGGTGGTGAGAAAATTATCTGGATTTTTTTAAAGAAAATTGACTAATTCTTTAAGACACGACTCACTTATTCCCAGTTAGTTCATCCGAAGAAACATTTGTGTGTTATTATCTTAGCAAACATTACAGTTCAAGCCTACAGACCAGGTCAAACCTGTTTACTTTTCATAACCATCAGGATAGTTTAACTAATGGCTACTTTAAATAACACTGTGAGCTTAACAATAAGTACAAATATGACCCTAATATTAAGCATTTCATTCAATTTAACACTGCAAACAAAGGCCTTGTTTACACCTGGAATTAAAATAAAAGTGTGGTGTGATCCTTTCGCATTTTTAGTGGAATTATCCATGCTATTTTAATCAAGTACTTGAAATTACTGAACTTTGGATGTGCGTGCGTCACACGGTATGCGTCACAGCAAGTAGAGTTCATGCAAACCGGGAAAGTTTAGCAAAATGTTGTGCATGTACATTCATAGGCTTATCCAAATTAACGTTGTTTTATATTACAGCTGCATTTTAAACCCAGCGTTTTCAGGCAATGGATGACGGATAAAAAGTTGCTTTTTCGCTGTTGTGATGCATTACACTACAAATGCAATGTAGCCACATGCACGCCTGACTACCTACAAATGTGGTTTCACTAAACATTTTGGACCCTGTCCACTTGTGATTGGATCACCTGAGACGGATGTTAAAAACAGCTTTAAACTTGAACGGTATCGTAAATAATTTCTAACTATTTTGCTTTTCATCTTTACTTAATCACTAACAATACTCTTCAGAAACTTCACTCAAAAAATACAATTCAGGCATCATGTACTCCATCTCTAAAAGTCTTTTGAAATCCATTCTGAGTCCCATGGAAGAATGAAAGTCGTACATGATTGGGAAACCATGAAGGTGAGTAACTAATGACAGAATTTGCATTTTCGAGTGAACTTCCCCTTTAATGTGGAAGCTGGAAGAGATTGTAATCTGCTTCCAAGCTTATTCAACCCGAAGTATATTAAAATTTGCTGCTTTGCCAGCCATCCGCAGCTGCCTGCGAGTCTGTGCATGAGGGAGGAACCAGATGTATGCGTTTATAACAGAACTACCCAGGAAACAAACTTTGTTTAAAGCACCTTTTAAAGTCAAACACAAGCCTCCAAAAACAAAAATCACGGAAAAATGTACTAGTATTGGTACGCAGAGAAATAAACTATTGTATTTACATACCTAAATTCAGAAAAGCTCTGGGGCAGCCCTGATGGAGTTTTAAAGATTTAACGACCATTCACATCAATAACTATAAAGATATTTTTTTTTAAATCATGCAAAATTGAAGGGAAAGTCGGCATGCACACAACTATAACAATAAAGATACAGAGGACCAATGTCGTTGGGTTTATCTGAACAATATAATATTGACAGCAAATTTAAATTTATTCTAATTTAAAGGGCTTGTGCATTCAACAGTGTGTGCAGATTTAACATGATCATCCATGGTGTACCTCATTTGGTACCTAAGTACTTTGTTAGCAGCGCAAAGGTTGTAGGTTTGATTCTCAGGGAACAAGATTACTGTTAAATGTGTGCCTTGAATGCATTGTAAGCATAAAAAACATTTCAAATGCAAAATTGTAAAATTATAATCCATTGTTTCCAACAAACTTTGTTTATTTTAGGGGTGTGAATCATAACTGGTCTTACGATTCGAATCCAATTACTATGTCAATGATTCGATCCGATATCTCAATGAATCACGATGCATCAAAATGCGTTGCATCCTCAATGTTTAAAGGAACAGTATGTAGGATTATGGCCAAAACTGGTATTGCAATCACAAAACTTGTGGCCGAAACTGGTACTGCAATCTAACAACTAGGGCTGTCAAATTTTAATTCGAATTTCGAATATTCGTCGAATGTAAAAAAATTATGCATATTCGAACGTAAAACTTTGAATTCGAATTTTACCTGTGTCATGAAGCTCACGTAACGTGATGATGACGTAACTGACGCGGATTGTACAGAGCGTTAGCGGCTCAGCCAACTATGCGGAGCAAGCCAGCGTTATTCTTTTGAAAAATAGCAAGAAAAGACAGTGGGGATTACGAGTCGGACAGAATACATATTAAAAGGGCTGTGTGATGCTTCTTTGGTTTTTGGAGCATCAACTGGAATTCAACCGCAAAGTGAAACTAGCTGAGATGACATTAGTGTCGTCTGCTTCTAAATGCAGTTTTAAAGTTTAAAATAACTGATCGACACGAAAGTTCCATAATACAGCTGCTTGTTTAGCAACATTAAAACCATATGTGCATATACAGAGTCCACACCGCATATGAGAGAGTTGCAATGTAACGCCGCGGTGGCTTTATTTTAACTGACTGGAAACTTGACTTTCACCTGGACATTTGATATGCAAGTTTTTCATCAACATTATCTGCGTGAAATATAAACATGATGATCATCTGCCAACTCGACTGTTTCAGCACGTCCTCTATGTTAATTACGGAGAGTCTGCTTTATTAACGGCTTCACTCTGCGCGTAAGTTAAACATTTCTGTTCTGTACTTTATTACTCGCATATATTTCTACATATTTTCAACCAAGGAACACACAAAATATAATATAAGTTGTTGTGAATAGCGTTTAAGCTTGACAAAATTTAAATGACTAATGATCTCTCCCACTTATTTTGGCTTAAATAAAGATTCATTCGTTTTTATACTTTATTAGAAACACGTAAATGTATCTACTTATATATTATATAAAATGCCCTATATTAATATGCATTGTGTATGTATGGCATTCGTTTTGTACATTTACAGGTGACAAATATACTGGTTAATTTTTATTTCATTAAGACACCGTTGTGTTCTGTATTGACTGAGGGTCTGTTCATTTTTTTGTAATTTAATTAATGTATGGTACATAAAATAATTTGTAAATGTACATGGATAGTTTCTTGACTATGTTTGTGTTAATAGCCTACACACGCTGGCTGTTGAGGCATTTTGCACTTCCAGATATCTATGTGCACTTTTGTTCCTTTGCATATGAATTTAAGAAATTATCTTTAATTTATTAGTGTTTATAACATTCGTTTTAACCAAAAATATGCTGCGCATGATTCGTTTATATTATTGGGGCTTTGTGCTGCGCCCTCTTGTGGGCTTTTAGGAGTATTTTCTCCAAGATAAAGTAGGTCTTTATAATTCGAATATAATTCGAATTTTATTATTTTTTAAGGACGAATTTCGAATGTACTTGTTCAGCCATTTTGACAGCCCTACTAACAACTGGTGGCCAATACACAAAATGACAACATAAACATCGAGGGCTGCAACTCCACTTTTTAAATGACAATATATCCTGGCCAGACCACTGTTGTCAGTGATATAAGAATTTGAAATGAAAATGATTTCTTAATGTCTAGTGACATATCAAGGCGATTTTATGATTAATTTATATAAATTTCTTACATACTGTTCCTTTAATATTAGTGCAGGTAAAACTCTGCTCTAGTTTCTCTCTGCTTTGATAAGGCATGTGTCACTTAGAGGTGCAATGTGGCATATTTAACGTGTAAATGGAATGATTTACATCCCAAAAAGTTCATAAATATAAAACGCGCTTCATTTACACAGTCTCACGTGACAGTGAGAGAGAAAGATGGGAGAGAGATGGGCACGTGCACTGCTTTATAACTAATCGATTATTTGTTTTTATGCATCGTGCAGTATTCGTTCACATCAGCATTGTAAAACGATTACATTCAACAGTTTATTTGTGCTGGCACATCTGCTAGGGGGATGGGTAAAAATAGGTAACTAATATGGGTTCAAGTCAGTCATTTTTTTAGATGTGTGAACAGCGTCATAAGCATTGGGCACCCAACTACCAACTCTGCAATGACATTTTCGCCGTGTGCACCAATGGAAGATGCCTAAAGTATAAACTAGGCTTAATAAATGTATGGAAAACTGTGTGGTTGAGTAGTCAAACCAAACACATACTGTAAATTTAATCATCAATAAACCTGTCATGAGAATACTAAACTAAAGCAAATGCTGAATATTAATGATGCACCAATATATTTATTATTTTAGCTGCTAAAAATACACAGTCAATCAAAGTATGCAATTATTTTACTTTTTATGTTTTGTTCAACAACAGTTTCAGCTAACCTTGGATATCATCTTAAATGAAGAACAAACAATTTTTTGCCCTTTAAAACAGACAAAGGAACCAACTGCACAACCTGTTACTTGCTCTAGCAAAACCAGAAGCGAAGACACTTAGGACACACACACACACACACATACACACCAAGAGCTATCTTCACCTTACCAAGTTAGTTTACATCGAAACAAAAATAGTGTTTCACTGCACACTTTAACAGGGATAAAATGCAACAGATTTGTATTGTTATTGTGAAATAAATCTTAGCACAGTGATATAATCACATATTGTGGTCAAGCAAGGAGCAAACCTGAACAACTGCAGATTTCTCTCACATCAAACCTCTATAATGTATTTGTAGTCCAAACATTTGATTTGTGCGCAGATAGATGGGAAACCTTGGGGCCTAAAACTGCTGTTCAACCTCACTTTCAGGTGAAGAAACGGGAATGGGTAATACACTGCGTACACTACCTTCATAAATCCATAAGAAATTTATATTAACCCCTATTAGAAGTCTGACAATGGATGTGTGCGTTATGGCGATTCATACTTAATATGCAAGAAGACTATATTTATGTAAGAAATGAAAGCTAAAGATGGTATACAGATGTTGCAAATACACATAGACGCTAAACAGTCGCAGATTGATTTCCCGCGCCCACCGATACATTAACAATTGTAACACTGTATCGGTTGCGCGATTGTGACGCGTCCCTTTATAGTTAAATAAATAACAAACAACCGCAAGGCCTATAGTTTAACACATGAAATGATTAATTTTCAACGCCATTATGTGACGTTACAGGCAGGACCCTGTGGTGAAAGTTAATGTGGGATTCATTGAGACATGACGCTCGCCAGGTGCCTATAAGTCAATACGCGATATCCTTACCTTCCCTCGCCTTTAGCAGCACGGTGTTGGCCACGATATTCTCAATCTCCATTGTCAGAAAAAGGATCCCGTACAGTCCCGATACATTTCACTCGAGAGGAAAAGGACGAGGGTGGTCGCGCGTTCGGTGGAGGTGAGGACGATATCGGTGGTGAGGATGGTTATGATCGGCGTGGATTTGACGTTGGCACATTGCAGGTTAATTGTATTTCTTCATATCTCGCCGTTGAACCCCCCACCTTTCCGCTCGCCGTGGACATATGTACTCTCTCCCCCCTTGTTAGCATTCAGCGCTCACTAGAGCTTCCTGTCTCGAGCACTCGCTTACTACACCGTCAGCCCTAGAGGAGGAGGGATCATCTTACAACCAGAATGTAGCCCGACTGACTCTCTCTCTCTCTCTCTCTCTCTCTCTCTCTCTCTCTCTCTCTCTCTCTCTCTCTCTCTCTCTCTCTCTCTCTCTCTCTCTCATATGCTTGCATCTGCTTCCAACAAAAGTTTTGTCTTTTTTTCCTATAACATTCCACATTTATAAACATATTACATTATACAGGATACTACGTTGAATTATAGTTAACTATAGTAAATATTAAAGTATACTAAAGTATCTTATTTGCTGTCCTTCATGTCATTCCTGTATTTTTTCTATTTAACATTTTTCAGTTTTAGACTCTACTTGCTGCTTTTCCACACTCAAACATGATACTACAAAAAGTGTTCCGTATAAAATGTCATTATTGATGATAAATATAAAATAAAATGCAATAAAGAGAGTAGGCAGCATTCAATAGACTACATAACCAGCTGAAAAAAAATCCAAAATATTTTGCCATATAGGCTACTATTATCAAGTTTACCCATATAATGGACTCTCCAGGTGCAATATACCAGTGTGATAGGTCAACAAATGTAATCTTATACAATTTATTTATTGATTTACACTTCAGTGGTCATATATAGTCATAGCGCCACCCGCTGGAAATGTGAAAGTGACATGTTTTGCCTCACCTCACATGATTGATAAGAGTCCTGAACACGTCTACATGGCAATATTCAGTTACAGTCATAGCGCCACCTTTTGGCATAATGAACAGGCATTTTACATTAGCTTAAACATACAGGGGTGGTTTCCTGGACAGAGATTAGTTTAAACCTTAGTTTAATTAGGAAATATAACTAGTTTTAACAAACATGCCTTACTAAAAAATTACTTTTGTGTATTTTGAGGCAAAACAAAGGGCACTGATGTATTTTAAGATATGTCAGGGCACGTTGCTTTCAGTTTGGACAGCTCTTACATTTATCTTAGTCTAGGACTAGTCTAATCCCTGTCCGGGAAACCGCCCCACAGTGTTTAATCTGAGCTCTTATTAATGCTTAATAAGACTCTTGGACTGAAGGCATTTATGTGCACTATTCAGTTTTAGTTGTTGCGCCACCTGCTGCCGACAGGAGGTGTGGCACATTAAAATAACATTGCCATATTTACCCACTTAAATGCATATCCCCTACTGTTCACTGCCTTCCTAAGGCCATTGGCTGGCGGTGGGCATGGGTGTGAGGGCCCTTTCATCGCTGCTTGCAGCTTTGATGATGGTTGTAACTTGGAAGTACACAAGAAGCAACCAAAGGATCCAAAGACAAATTGACCACATATTAAATATTAAGAACGTTTAGAATCTTTGTAAGAAAAAGTTGTTTTATATATCAATTCACACATACATACACTACTATCATAAGCCCTTAGACCGTAAAAATTGCATGTAGATAGAAAAGATTGTAGATGCCTGCAATGACCTTTTTATTATGATTGAGACACACTTACACACACTTGGCACTGTACAATTACTGTATGGGGATGAGCCATTTACAATACAATGACCTCAATGTTTGCTGACTCATAGAGGTGATTGTGGATGGCCTTAATGAAGAACAGTGAGTTGGTCACAGGGCCTTGGGTTTCCGATGCCCTTGGGCTTATTACAGCCTGCTTTACTCTTGCACAAGGACACAAGTTTTGATATAGCCTGTCTGAACCGCACATATTACTTGCACTGCTGGTATTCCAATTAATAAGTTAAAACATTAAACCTCAATAAGCTGTCAGCTTTCTGTAATAATCGTGCACACCCAAAATAATGAAAATCTCTTGATTGTGGCTGCAGAAGGTATTGGTCAGCTGGGAGACACTGGCAAAGCCCACAGACTCTAGACCAGTGGTCTTCAATATGGTGCCCAACAAGGTTGGAGACTGGCAGCCGACGACTTCTCTACCGAGAGCCGCAAATTCAAAATATGTGTTTGGAGTGTCACGTCACGTGTGTTGCTCGTCATTTCAAAATACTGTATGTGTTTGTTGCGTCATGTGAACCATGTGCATCATGCATCATTTCAAAATATGTGCGATTTACGACGAATTTGACGATTTACATACATGTTGTGACGGCTTTAAAATCGTGCGCCCCTTAAAAAGAAGTCACCGGCCACCACTGTTGAAGATCCCTGTTCTAGACACAAGACACTCAAATGTTAACTTGCTGCATTAAAGCCCGAATAAAATCAAAACTGACAATTCTTATTTTTTATGTAATACTGAAGCGTTTATTACAATCACTTATTAAAAGTAATTATTTTGTAAAAAATTAATGTGCCCTCAAGAACTTTAATCAAAATCTGAAAATGTACTTCCTTGAGGCGAAAATTCTATGATGACGTCTGCTAGACGGCTTGGCAAGAGCATTCGTTAATGCCACCCCCTCCAACTGGCAGTCTGCAGCGAGTTCCATTTCTAAATGAAACGCCTACTTTTCTGTATCCAATCAAAGCACAGTGGAAAACATAAGCCACGCCCACTATTTTCCTTGGGAAATACGTCACATGGCGATCTTCCTGTTCATGGGGACTTTAAGAACTTTTGAGTTATTTATATTTATAATTTTTTTAAATAATTTTATTCCTAATAAAATAAATATTTTGTAACTGTTTTGTAATATTTTTGTAAAATTTTATAACCTCATTATTTAAAACTAATTCAATATCCACATCAAAGTACTGTTTGTTTAAAAAGTTAATAAAGCACCACAAAGTAAGACATAAAAACCAACTATATCAGATTTAATGTATTGACTTTTACTTTAAAATTTATAAAAAATGAAATAAAATGTATTATTTATTTGTTAAGCAGCTTAAATTAATAAAGTGTTTAGCATTTCTGAATATTAGAATATGCCTTTATAACAATATAGCAAAGGGCAAATAATTAGAGGGAAAAAGAAATAATGGAAAGTTGAGGACTTAAAACATAGATGATGTAAATTTTTAATATATATTTAATTTATTTTACATATATCACATCATGTATCAAAGTTGTTCCATTCCATACTTTTTATATATAATAACAGATATAACCCTTCGTTATTTAATAAACACCCCATATCTAATAAATCTCATAGGCAGTCCTATATGCTATTGATGCTCGTTTGGTTAATTTAGTTTTAATTACCGAACCTTTATTTTGAAATTCCGTGTGATGACATAATCCATTTAACCGGAAGTGACTCTCACTTCTTTATTTGCATCTGTAGTCGTCCCGTTATTCGCGTTCATTATCCCATCAATAGCAAAAATAATTTCGTTTTCTTCAAGAGGGTGAATAATCGTTTCGGAGTAATGTGGCATTGCTTGTTAAATTATAGACATGCCATGAACGTATAAATTGAGATAAGGTTTCTAGGCGGTGGGCGAATTTTTTCACCATTTTTATAAACCATCGGGAGGATTTTGTCCGTGTTGTCTAACGTCAGTATGTCAGGAAAGCATTTCAACGTCCACGAAGTGGGCTGTTGCATCAAATACTTCATTTTCGGATTTAATATTATATTTTGGGTAAGTCATGCCTTTATCACGTTATCTGTGGTTGGTGTAAATATTACACAGCTGACTTCGGTTCTTTTTGTTATGTCAGTCGGTTTTTTTTTAGTTTGGCTTGTTTACAAAAATAGGCTGCTTATTATTTCACATCATATTGTTGCATTAAAACCCGGTCTGCCTGTTTAACACACATTGCATCTGGCTAAAATGTTATTTTACGTTTAAACGTAAATATAGAAAACATAAAGATGGTAAATGCCCTCAAATGCTCCATATGCGCATTACGTAAATTAACCAATTAACGTTAACCACAAATTTACTATTGTATTGCCACAGGAGTAACAATGGTTTATTTATGATATAGTAGTAAAACTATAGGATTACAAAGGGTAATCTACTAACAAACATGGTTACTATACTAAAATATAATAAAAACTATATAGTATAATAACTATAATAAAAGTATTTGTGTGTTTTCATAAGGACATTGTAATGTATAACATTTAAAATATGACTTTTTCTGTGCTTTTCCTACCCAAAATAATGGCAAAAATGCTGCCAACCGTTCCACACATGCTTGGGATGCTCAAAGTGCCTAGGTGACAGGTGGCTTTTGCACTGCCTGTTTTAAATGTCAGTCATATAAATAAAATAATAATAAATAAATCATATAAACAAACAAATATTGTTAGTTAGATGATTTTAAAATGACTATTCTGTTGATCTGACCTATAATCGCTATTCTGTCTTTCACTCTCAGCTTCTTGGGGTAGCGTTCCTGTCTGTGGCTCTGTGGGCTTGGAGTGAAAAGGTAAAGGGAGCTCATTTTACAAGCACTAAATACAAAGCTTGATACCAACCTGTGAATTAAAGGAAAACACCACCGTTTTCAATATTTTACTATGTTCTTACCCCATCTTAGACAAATGAATACATGCTTATCTTTTTTTAATGCGTGCACTTCATCTTTGTACAGCGCATCGTGAAATGTGTTAGCATTTAGCCTAGTCCATTCATTCCTTAGGATCCAAACAGGGATGAATTTAGAAGCCACCAAACACTTCCATGTTTTCCATATTTAAAGACTTTTACATGAATAGTTACACGAGTAAGGATGGTGGCACAAAACAAAACGTGGCGTTTTTTTAAGCAGATAAAAAATGAGAACTATATTGTATGGCGGAAGAGCACTTAGTTTGCAGCACTTTGACCTCGGCACGCAGTGATATCATAGCTTCTGACTACCCCCCTCGTCAATATTACTGCGCCCAAGGACAAAGTGCTGCAAACTAAGTGCTTTTTGTTTTACATAGTAAAACATTGCAAAATGGTGGTGTTTTCCCTTAAACAATTCCTAGAGATTCTTATTTTTTATTAAACATAAGAACTAAAGGAGCTCAAGATCTAAGCTTGAGTGAAAGCGCAAAGGTCGTGGGTTAAAATCCCAAAACACAAGTCACCCTACATAATGAAAATAACATTCTGTGAAAATATAACCTTGATATCTTTAATATTGACTGAGGTCATGTCAGAGATTAAAATCAATGTGAAAACAAAGATTGAAATCAAACTTTGATGCGCCTAATCTCTAGATTAGATTGAGACTTTAGCCTGGATTTCACAGACAGGGTCACAAATGTATATTTGTTACATTCTTTCTCCTTCCATCAGGGAGTTCTCTCCAACATATCCTCCATCACAGATTTGGGTGGGTTTGACCCAGTATGGCTGTTTCTGGTGGTGGGAGGAGTGATGTTTGTGCTGGGCTTTGCTGGATGCATCGGAGCGCTGAGGGAAAACTCCTTCCTTCTTAAGTTTGTACGTCATACTTTGCTTTTCATCTCACTTTCAATTTCTCATGAACTGAAATGTAAATAAACTGAAATACAGCCTGAGTATCCATTATAGGATATTCATAGACACATTCATTCAATCTGTAATCTGATTAGTATTGTTGTATATAAAAATAGATAAAGCACCTAAGACTGAAAAAACTATGGAAATTATCTATAAATAAATGTTTTAATAAATTTAGTATGTTAATTACTAGCTGAATTAATTACATTTTCTTATTTTAAGGGTTGGGGATTTTACCTTACAAGCACTGCAAACATAATGATAAATAATTATATTATAATATTGGTTGATCTGGACTAATATTGGCACCCTTGGTAAATACAAGCAAAGATGGCTGTGAAAAATATTTCTTTATTCCAGGGGTCTCCAAACTTTTTGTGAGCAAGGGCTACCACAATGGATAAAAAACAATCTGGTGGACAAATTTTTGATATAGTCTACTCAAAACTTTTTTTGTTTTACTTGTTGATTTTATTGTATTTTAGGCTACTTGTTTATGTTTTAGTATTGTTTAAAATACATACGTAAACCAAGCCAAGTCTTTGGTGTTTATTTGCAGATTTGAGGCTGTTTACACATGGTATTAAGATGCGTTTTGGTCAATAGGATCACAAGTGGACGACACTAAAGACTGGTGTGAACGGGGTGTAAAACGTTTTGTGCTCATCCACTTTCGACCACATTCAGAGATAGTCGAAAACATTTTTGACCGGATTGCTTTTGTGGTTTAGACGCGCATGTGGTTGAACGTGTTAGAGCAGCCACAAAAGATGGCCTACTATCTGCCTATTGATCTAATGTAACGAGCACAATTTTTTACATATGACATGACTTTTTCATTTGTTTTATTTTGTAAGCGTTTGAAAGTTGTGCAAGCTTATTTTAACAATTGCACTGAAATATCATTTTAAGTAATTTCTCTCACTCGTGTTTAAACGACAGCAGAGGGACTTGCCCACAGACCACCCACTCAGAAAATCAGGACGGAAGTGGTCGAAAGTGGCCAAAAAAGACAATACCAGTCCAGGTGTAAACATGAATTTGTCTCTCTTGTCCACTTGTGATCCGATTGACCAAAACGCATCTTAATATCAAGTATAAACCGCACATTTGGTTTCATCTGAACATAGACACCAATACCATTTGAAGTTCCACTAGTGTCTGGCAAACTAAAGACACTTGAGTTTGTAGAGGCTGTTTTCTGCAAACCCTTCCAAACAATTTGTGGCGATGAAGGTGACGTCGGATGTAGTTTTGGAGACTTTCTGACGGCAAGATTTTTTGGCGACAAGAACTATCCTCCTGACAGTGCATTGGGACCAGATAGACACACGTTCTCTTCCAGGCTGATTCATAACACTTCCATAACACACTGTGTAATATCATTGCGCCTCCTGCAGCCATGTTACGGCAGCAAAGTCCTTTATTATTACGGCAGAATGAGAGTATAGTTCCTAGCCATATCTGCCTAGAAAATCGCATCTTTTAATTTTCCGTCAGTCTTAGTACACGATGTAACTACAGAAGAGTCAAGTTTTATATAGGAAAAATATTGAAACTCTTTGGTTATTTTTGAGCGCGATGCCAATGGTCTAATCAGATTTAATGGATTATGCTAAGCTATGCTAAAAGTGGTACCGCCAAACCCGGAGATCTGATGAATGGATTCCAAAACAGTAAAAATCAAATATTTAACTCTAGGGGAGCTGAAAAATTAGCCAATTTTTTTTAAGAGTGGAGTGTCCCTTTTAAGATGTGTCTAGTGCCAAGAGAGGTCAACACTAAATACTGACTTATGCCTGAAGAAGACATTTAGTTCAGAATTTGTTTAATAATTATTTTGCATACATATTTCATGTCTTTTCAGTTTGGATCTTCATAAAAAGTGTGCAAAATAAATACGGATGGATATTAAACCTTTGCTAAAACAACAAAACTGATGGCCTAAGACTTTTGCCAGTACTGTATATGTAAAAAAATTTCAATGAGAGCACCATTATTTATTATTTTGAGCAAAACATCAAAAGGTAAAAAAATAAAATTTTTCACAGCCTTATTTGCTTATATTTACAAAGGGTGCCAATTTTAGTGAAGGCCAATATTTAGATTTTATTTCGCTTTCTTAACCTTCATTAAATATCACAGTGGAGAATGGGGACAGACAGGAAATTTAAAGGAAACATGACCCAGTTCAACCTGGGTCCCTGCGAGCAAATGCTTTGCCTGTCACAAGCAACAAAAGCATGGGGGCACAGTGGGTAGCACTGTTCCCTCACAGCAAGAACGTCCCAGGTTTGAGCCTTGGCTGGGATGGGAGGTCTCTCCGTGTGACATTTTCATGTTTTTCTTGTGTCAGTGTGGGTTTACTCTGGATACTCCCGTTTCCCCCCACAGTCCAGATCAACTACAGATTAACCATGTATATGGTCATAGATGCTGGAATGGCGTTAAGAAAAAAATAAGCAATAAACAAACCTTACATCAGGGTGGGTTCAGGTCGAGTTTGAATGGCTGGATGTGAGAAAGATTGAAAGTGTGGGAAATTCCTGTTATTCCTACATAAATAAGAAAGGGCTGCTACAGGAGATCTGTAAGAAAATCTTGTAAAAGAGTCACGAGAGGCCGTAGGTTACACAGACTTCTTCAAAACATCTGGAGGCACCAGCTGAACGTTGATGTCACCGTGGAAGTATTCATTGTGGTTACGGCGGAAAGCCATCGCTCACTGTACTTGTAATAATATGTACGTGTGCAATTAGAGATGAACCTTGTTAAACAATGTGACATCCTGTTTTGAGTGGGACGACGTCATTTCTGTAAATGCGTCAAGAGGGATGTTGGCCGGATCGGGAATTCTTTTTTATAAAACATGGAACATTACTTCGGTTTAAACCAAAATGTAACGCATTCCTGATTCATTGGAAACCCATATAGTAAACATTATCCAGACTGTTGTAATCACAACCCTTTCTGGCTGCCTTTTTCCAGTTTTCCGTGTTTCTCGGAATCATATTTTTCCTGGAGCTGACGGCGGGAGTTTTGGCGTTCGTCTTTAAAGACTGGATCAAGGACCAGCTCAAGTTCTTCATTAACAACAATATCAGGGCCTACAGAGATGACATCGACTTGCAGAACCTCATCGACTTCACCCAAGATTATGTAAGGGTGCATGTAAAATCCCAGCAAACGTTACACTGAAGCTTTACACAGTGTAATAAAAATGAATGAAAAACTCAGGCTTATGTTAAAGGTTAAAGGAATAGTTCACCGAAAAAAGGAAAATTCTGTCATCATTTATTCACCCCCCCCCCCCCAATTTTTCCAAACCAGTATACATTTTTTGTCCTGCTATATTTTGAAGATCGTTTGTAACCAAGTAGATCTGGGGCACCATTCACTTCCACAGTAAAAACAAATAATAACATGGAAGTGAATGGTGCCCCAGATCTGCTTGGTTATTTACATTTTTCAAAATATCTTCATTTTTGTTGAAGATATTCTGTAGTAATACAGGTTTGTAATAATTCATTTATGGGTGAACTATCCCTTTAAGGCAGGGTTTCCCAAATTGGCAAATCAATTGTTGTCACACTAGGAGTTACTTTCCTCTGTGAGTTTCAATAACTTTCTGGATCTCTTAATGATAAATTTGTGCTGTTGGGTTGTGTACGTGTTTCTGCAGTGGGATTGCTGTGGGGCATTCGGACCTGAAGACTGGAATCTGAACATCTACTTTAATTGTACGGACACTAATCTGAGCAGAGAGAAATGTGGAGTTCCCTTTTCATGTTGCACCAAGGACCCTGCTGTAAGTAAACACACATACAGATTTTTATAGATCGCAAACCTTATCCTCACACAAACCCGTTCCTATTATTACACATAAATCAAACATTACTCCCGTTTTTATAAACGTAAACTGTGACAGTAGGTACTGAACTAGATGAAGTACCCACTTAATGACTTTTAAAACGGTACATCCTACATAGCATGGATTTGGATAGTTTGAATGAAATTTAGACATACTACATCCACCATGTTGATGTATCACTTGACATATCCGCGTTACCGCTTTCCGACATGTTTGAATATGACGACTCCTTTACTACTACTACTACTACTACTACTACTTCTTTGAAGGGGGGCTCCTCTCCTGGGGGCTCACGGTATAGTAAAGTGTCCATCGAATGAACACTTCGGGATCTTCGCCATCCTGGTACTTATCGCCTACTGTTTTTCCAATACTACGAATTTGTACATACTACTCACCTCGCCTACTAATTTCACCTACTATATAGTATGGAAGTAGGTCATTTCGGACACAGTGTTAGTGTTGACCACTTCAGCATAAGTAGGTTTTCAAAGAAGGACATTTAAAAAAAAATTGGCACAGCATGCATGGATCGTGCACAGACACGTATCTTTAGGCAATATGCCTCTTAAAGTGTTATTGTCTCCTTCCAAAAGACCTGGAAACATAAACAGGAAGTGATTTAAATCCGCCACAGACAAAGCGCCCCATATACGAACAGAACAATAGTTCTCTATTGTACTGTCAAGAATGGTACTATGGTTTACAGAGTATTAAAGTAATTAATAAACTTGTGCTTTGTTTTCCATCTACAGGAGGACGTGATCAACACGCAGTGCGGATATGACATTCGAGATAAAAAATCAGTAAGTACACTCACTATAAAGTAATCTTTAGTTAAAGAAAGTACAGAATTAAAGGTACAGTATGGGTTTTTAGCGACATCTAGTGGTGAGATTGCGAAATTGCAACCAACCTCTATTTCGAAACGCAATGAGAAGCTACAATAGCTGCCACAGGACAAACATGTCATTGTCTGAGACAACGTAGGGACGAAATGCGCTCTGTAGAGCAGGTTGTTTGTTTAGGGCTACTGTAGAAACATGACAGAGACTTTCGTGTAAGGAGACCCGTGCTCATTCTTTATAAACCACTGATAATAGTTATGCACATTATATTGCATTTCTGTGAAGAGATCCTTCCAAAAGTCCCACATTGCACCTTTAACCCAAATATGAAAGTTCTCTCATAATTTATGGCGTAATGTCACATGCATGTCTGCCTTTTGACTCCCAGCGAAAAATATGATCAATGTGATCGCTGTTGTTTAACAACAGTATGTATTTGTGTTATATTTTGCATGCATTTAACTTTTGTGTCTGGTTTACAGGAGACTGACCAGAATACGTTTATACACACAAAAGGATGTGTGCCTCAGTTTGAAAAATGGCTACAGGAGAATCTTACCGTAGTTGCTGGAATATTCATAGGAATCGCACTTCTCCAGGTGAATAAATCCATCCCATCAAGTATAGAGAGAGAGACCCCTAAAAGAGTACAAATCTTAAATACTTTTATCTCTGTAATACTTTACTTGAAGGGGTGTTCATAAGGCTGACATGATACCTTCATTAACATGATGAACATGAAGGAGATTTTATGACAAGTGTCATTAAGTGTCATTCGCTTAATTATGTCATTTTTAGTGCAAAGATGACAACTTGACATTACCAATACAACCTAACTTGTCATAAATCTGACATAAACATGACATAGCAGAATAATTATAAACTTAAGAAACTACCTAGCTTTATGGGTCATTTAAATGTCATTACGGACACTCTTTTTGAAAATATGCTCATTTTCCAGCTCCCCTAGAGTTAAACATTTGATTCTTACCGTTTTGGAATCCATTCAGTTGATCTCCAGGTCTGGTTCTAGCACTTTTAGCATAGCTTAGCATAATCCATTGAATCTGATTAGACCATTAGCATCGAGCTAAAAAATAACCAGAGTTTTGATATTTTTCCTATTTAAAACTACTCTGTAGTTATATTGTGTACTAAGACTGATGGAAAATTAAAAGTTGCGAATTTCTAGGCAGATATGGATGAGAACTAAACTCTCATTCTGGCATAATAATTTAGGATTTTGCTGCTGTAATATGGCTGCAGGAGGCGCAATGATATTACGCAGTGCCCGAAAATAGTTTCCTGCTATTGGAAGTTATCAAGGGGACTATATTCCGCTGCTGCGTAATATAATAGAGAATCAATGTTTTAGCGCGATGCTAATGGTCTAATCAGATTCAATGGATTGTGCTAAGCTATGCTAAAAGTGGCAGCGCCATACTCTGGGATCAGCTGAATGGATATCAAAGCAGTCAAAATCAATGTTTAACTCTAGAGGAGCTGTTTGAGTGTTAATACTCATATAGTTTTCTAACAGCTTCATGAATATTTTTCTTGACCTTTAACTACAAGGGTACAAATTGAACTTGTCATTAAAATGTCAATTAGTGTTAATACTTATGTCAAATAATTTTAAATACCTTAACAAAATGCAACAGACGCGTAAAAAAAAATATATTTAACTTTATGTATGTGCACAATACAAAAAAACCTGACAACTATCAGATCTTGCTCTTTCTCATATAGAGGGTTCAGAAATTTTCTTACATAGAAAAAAAGTTTAAATTAATTATATGAACCCAATGCTGGATGGCTTAACCCATTATTGTACTGGTTTTCTTTAATTTTAGGTGAATCAGTCTCCAAATGCAGTAAAATATAATTTTATCAATTTAATTATTCTTATCATTGAATGATTGATTTTATTTCACCTGGAGGAAAAAAAACATTATGGACATGATATAAAACTATTTGACAGTAAAATCGCACTTAATGACATTTTAATGACAAATTCAATTTGTATCACTGGTAAAAAGTGGTTCGTAACTTGTCTAAGGAAGTTGTCATAACAAGTTATGTTGTATTGGTTAATGGCAAGTTGTCATAACAAAGACATCTCAAACAATGTCATCTTTGCATTAAAAATCACATAATCGAACAAGTGACACTTAATAAACGTTGTCATAAACGTGCATAAAATGTCAGTCTTATGATTATGAACACCCCTTCAATTAAAGTGTTACCTATCTCTCTAGTATCTACATGTTTTATTATAAGTACTGAATTAATCAAAGCATACAAAATGTGATTTTTTTTTATGTGTAAAATATTAAATATTTAGCTTTTAACTTTGGATTCTTTTAAGCCGTGCCTTCTTGACACCCTTCCATAAGAAAACTGTGTAATACACAGCTCTTTTATTTATTGTATTGTACTGACTGTTTTATCTTTACATTAAATTCCTTGAATAGTGTTTTATATTATTTTAATACGTACGCCAAATGTAAGCAACATGAAAAAAAGTTTTGTCACCCAAAATGTATAAAATGTATTTAATTTCGTCAACCTATGAAATATATCCAGTTTAACATTGTGTGCTTTTATTGGTAAGTGTTATGCTTTCCCTGATGTTATAACTGCAGTTATATCTGCAGAGTTATGTTAAAACTCTGAGACCACGATGTTAAGCTTTTTTCTCTTTGTAGATATTTGGGATCTGTCTGGCTCAAAATCTGCTGAGTGACATTGAAGCGGTCAGAGAGAGTTGGTGAGAAACATCACTGTCACAAAGAAACTATTGTACGTTCTCAAACCATCTCACCTTGCTAATATATCTATCTTTCTCATCCTCCAGTTTGTTCACCTGACACAGCTGAGCCAGCATCAATCTTTCAGTCACTCGGCAACAGAGTCGAAACATTGTCATCGCGGTATCCTAGCAACCACTGAAGGATTTCATTCACATACCTCTTGTGTACAGCGACATCTAATTGTTTTGATAATGGTGCCCAAGGGTACAGTTGTTTTCTAGAATTGCTTTTTCCAAGTATTTCACACACGAAAATCGAATCACATTAACGTACTGAGATAAAACACAGCATATTGCTTTTTAGCTACATCATAAAGAAGAACACAGTCTGCGCTATTTTGTAATTGTTAATCTGTGAACACACACATCAGCATCATGTTTTTAAAGCAGGAAAATGTTTAAAAACGCAAACCTTGCATTCAGTTCTTTCCAGCACGGTTAGTTCGAAAGCAAGAACATGTCATGTGCTTGTGACCCCCTAATGCATTTCTGCATAACTACAGTTGATCAGATAAGGACATAATGCATTGGTTTTGTCAGTCATGATTTGTTTTATTGTTTATAGGCTAATACGGAAACTTTCACCCAATATTTATAAGTTATTGGAAGGCCCAAACTGAATCTGTGCACTTTTTTGTGGAAATATTGTATAATTCTGTGAACTGAATTTAAACATGTTAGTTAGTGTGTTAAACAGAGTATTACACTTTCATAACTGATGGCAGTATCAAATTTGGTATAATATTTTTCATTTAGTGTAGGTGTAGATTTTAGGAAACACAGTAGTGTCCTGTTTAAATTTTTTTTTAAGAGTTAGAGTATTTGGCTTTCATCGTAACATGAATGTACATAAATAATATGTGTTTTTTTTCACGTTGTCATACTTTGTGTGTATATTAACTGTTAAACGGATTTTATAAAAACACAGTTGATTTCGAAACTTAGAAAAAATGCACTGCATGCTAATTAAAAAATAACACTACTTTTTTCAACATGTTCGGCTGTATAAAAATATTTTTGTGAATTATTATTATTATTATTATTATGTTTAACGTACAGTACTGTACTAGGTTTCAAAATTATAGCCACTGTGTAAGTGTGTCACTTGAATGTTTTTAAAAAGTTAGTACTGAGATTATGCCAGATTAAATGCTTTGATTCAAATAGTCTCATTCTGTAATAAAAAAATAACAAATTGGGTATTGAAATGGATTTAAGAACATACATTTCACCCCAAACTATAGGGCCTGGTTTCAAAGACAAGGCTTCTTTTAAAGGGACACTCCACTTTTTTGTTAAATATGCTGTTTTCCAGCTCTCCTAGAGTTAAACATTTGATTTTTACCGTTTAGCACTTTAACATAGCTTAGCACAATCCATTGAATTTGATTAGACAATTAACATCACTTTAAAAAAATAACCAAAGAGTTTCGATATTTTCCTATTTAAAACTTGACTCTTCTGTAGTTACATCGTGTACTAAGACTGACGAAAAATTAAAAGTTGTGATTTTCTAGGCAGATATGGCTAGGAACTATACTCCCAAACTGGCGTATTAATCAAGAAGTTGCTGTCGTAACATTGCTGCGGCAGGCACAATGATATTACGCAGTGCCCGAAAATAGTCCCCTTGGTTACTTTTAATAGCAGGGGACTATTTTCGGGCAGTGCGTAATATCACTACGCCTGCTGCCGCCATGTTACATCAGCAAAGTCGTTGATTATTACGCCATAATGAGAATATTGTCCTAGCCATATCGGCCTAGAAAATCGCAACTTTTAATTTTCTGTCGGTCTTAGTACAGAAAACGATGTAACTACAGAAGAGTCAAAACTCGTTGGTTATTTTTTGCGCGATGCTAATGGTCTAATTGGATTCAATGGATTATGCTAAACTATGCTAAAAGTGATAGTGCCAGACACGTAGATCAACTGAATGGATTCCAAAACGGTAATAATGAAATGTTTTGGGGAGCTGGAAAATAAGCATATTTTCAAAAAAAGTGGAATGTCCCTTTAAGCAAGGACTATGCCTTAGTTAAATAAGGCTATGGAGGGGTGAGTTGTGGCCAGAGCTGTTGGTTGCAATTCACAAACTCACCCCTAGATGCCACTAAAAGTCCCACATTGCACCTTAAGCCTTGTCTGTGAAGCCTGGCATATATTTTGCATGAAGAAATTGGAGACAATTTGTTATGACACGCCTACCACCCGTTTTACTGTTTGAGCCAGTTTACTATATACAAAATAGTTATTATAGTAAAGATATTCAGGGTGAAATATGACCCACACATGCACTTAATTTATCCAAATTTATTTCAGAAATCAAGATGGGATTTGAAGAATGTTATGCTTTGAAAACGAATCTTTGCCACCTGTCAGTGGTTTTGTGACTTTTGTAAAAAAAAAAAAAAAACAGGGTTTGTTAGATTATCTGATGAATCCATGTGGTTGTGATAATGCCTTTTATACAGTACATAACACTTTCCACATGTGTGTAACCTTCTTTGATTAAAATGTATTTGTTTTCAGTGGATTTCGAAGACAGTGTGGAGTGGTGCCCAGAAACCTTACAAAAGAATGGAGAACAGGGAAAGTTTAGTAATTCAGATATCTAAATCAATCCTTTTTTTGACTTGATCCAATGGTCTGAAATGGATCTCTAATGAGCATGGGCTAACATTTTGGTATAGGCTTTTGATTGGTGTCCAATACAACATGAAAATGGCCTGTTTTTTTTTCATAAAAACTACATGTGTCATAGTATGTTGTAAAATTAAATTTTTAAAATTAAAAACTGGAAACTGTTGTGGCTTGAATAATTTTTTTTTATTATGCGATTTAGTGAGATTAACTCTAGAAAGTCTAATTGGACAGTATCCCGGACAGGGCTTAGATTAATTAAACTAGGCCTTAATTATATTTGGATGTTTTTCCAAACATACCTTACAAAAAACAATGCTGATGTGCATCTTGAGACAAAACAATGGCACTGATATATGTTAAGATGTGTCAGTGCAAGATGCTTTTAAATTAAGGCAGCTCATACATGCATTTAAGCCTGGGAATAGGATAAGCCCTGTCCGGGACAAACCCCTACATCCCTTAATGACATTTCAAGGAAAATAATTCATGTGTATTATTCATCACTATACTTACAAAATAAATTTTGATTTGATCGGTATCTGTATGTTATATTGACAAAACGTTTTATTTTATTTAAGGGAACTTGTTTTTCCATGTTCTTGTTTTACACCGTATTTTACATACTAACATGCTGCAAACAATTTACATATTTGTTCCAGGATGATGAAATTGGAAACAATAAATTATATCTAGTTGTGTCTACATATTGATTCTCTATATACAGTATAAGAATTAAAAGTGTATAAAGTATCAGATAAAGACATCATACGATTTTAAGTTTGGACACTAGATGGCGCAGGAGGTTCTGACAGATTGATTCTTTACCAGGAGGTGGAAAAAGTTACTCCACTGTATTTATCTGAAGAAATGAAGAAATATTTATATTAATCCATCATTATACTTTTAAGATAAGCTTTGTTTGTAAGCTACTCACTAGTGGTTTCTTTATGTGCAGCCTGCTTACAAAATAATATTTGCCAAAGTCTTCATGGCCCATGATAAAATAAACTGTGAATAGACACTGAATGGATTGTTGTTTATCCATTGTCCTTGTAAGTAAATGTAAAGTAAATGGGGTCCACAAACGGTTTGGTTACAAACATTTCTCAAAATGTCTTCCGTTGTGTTTATCAGAACAAATAAATGTAAACCGGTTTGTAATAAAATAAGGGTGATGACTGAATTTTCATTTTTGTGTGAACTAAGTTATCCCTTTAACTAATTTTCAGGGGTGTGTTCGACTTGAGTCCTTACTGGACATGAAACCGTGATGTCTAAATCACCTTAAGTGCACTTGCTTAAATAACCTCCCATCTTCCTTTTGGAGGCAGCGTGGGTAATCTGAGCAGATTAGGATCGGCTGTTTCTTCTTAATCCCACCACGATTAAAATAGGATTAAAACTCATCTCCTGAACTCCGTATCGCACTAAAACTGCTCTCTTACTCCCTCTCTCAAGGGGCGAAGGCACAGCGTTAGCGGTCACTGTGATTTAACCCTTCATAGTTTCACCATTCACCTTTTAAAAATGTCAACAATGCTGATAATCATTTTATGATATGTGGTGTTTTGGATATACTGGTGGGTTCTAGTAGACCACTAGTAGTAACCAGCAGAACTCTCTCGAGCAACCAGGTTCATTGGAAAGATCTGGCTGAGGTTTGTTTTTCTGATGAACAACATGGCCAGCACCAAAACACCCAAAAAAGAAAACTTTGTGGATAATCTTGCCTGCAAAGGCAAATTTGTTTTCTATATGGAAATCAATATAAAGTTATTGTAATAGTGTTCCTGTAGCTTATGGGTTAACTAGCACTCTAAAAATGTCTGGGTTATTTTTAACCCATGCTGCGCAAATATTGGGATAGAACACACTGCTGGGTTAAAACTGACCCAATAGGTTGTTTTAACCTAACTGCTATTATAACCATAGTTGCATAACAACAACCCAACACTGGGTCATTTTAACCCAGCCTGTGTTCTGTCCAATATTTACCCAGCATGGGTTAAAATAACACCGATATTTGTAGAGCAACATTTCTATGCAGATACTGATATTCAATGACATCTGATATAGATATCGATAGTTTTTCTCTTAACTCCTTGTTTAAAACTATTATGTTAAGAAATGCAGAGCATACAAACTGCAATTCTGTTGTCATTGTCACCTAATTAAAAAAAGTATCATAAATGCCCTGATCATCACCGGTCATCGGATGATGTCCATTATTGGGAAAATTTGCTGCCAATACCTATTTTAGGCCGATATATCGGTGCATCCCTAGTTCTGACCTCAGGGAACGTGTACAACCATGTCCTGGGTCCAAAATTACTTATTATGACTTTAAAATTCCTTTAATTTTGAATGGTCTATGTCATGGACCCAGTACCACATATGAGATACTGTTTGAAAGCTTAGAATCTCTACTTTCTGCAGACATGCATCACTTTGAGATATCTTTTACTGTAAGAAAGGTATTTACACCTAATTTACACTATCCCCCCATATTTTTTATGTAATTTAATATTCACATATTTCATATTTTTCAAATATGACAAACATGGGCAAGTCTTATATCAAATAAAAGCTTAATATACTTCGTTTTACATCATAATTTTTGTTCTATTATCATCACATATCCAACAATCGTCGAATGAATAATGAGGTAAAAAATTGTCTTTTGTAAATTTACGTGAAACTTGAGTGTGGACTGTCTCAAAAAGCACAGATACTGTAGCCACAAACGCTACACCATATTTTATATTAGGTCCAACTCTAAAAAATGAGTCCATTCACAGCATTTTCTTTGGTTGTGTTTATGAATAATACCTGGCTATTTATTGTATGTGCAAAACAAAACAAAGTACTTTTATATGAAAAATGTATTTTCACTCCCTTCAGTAAAATAAGAATAACTTTTGAATGCGACATGCTAAAGAGTTCATTCTTTTTTTGGGTGTTTACTGTCTGAAGCTGATAACAACCAGAACCGTCTGCAGTCTGCTAGAGCACAAAGAACCAGAGTTATTCACTTTTAAAGACAGTGTTTACAACCCACAAAAAAAAGAACATTTGATGTTTCATCATATGAAAAACAACATAAATAACAATATTTGTCACAAACAGCAGCTTTTTATGTAACTTCAAAGGGTTTTCTGTAAAATGATATAAAGAAATTGCATTTATTCCACTGTATGTGGTTATAGACACTTCAAATATTTTTTGGCAGAAATTGAATACAAAAAGTATTATTCCTCCCTTCAGTTGGAGTAAAATAACTTTTGCATAGATTATGATAGAGAAAAAAATCCTTTTCCCACCCAGGTCCAGAGTTATAAACTTTTAAATACAGACTTTAGAAAAAAAACATCAAAAAGCGCCTTTTTATTTTTACGTTTATTAGAGGACTGACAACACATACAACCATGTTTAGCACTTTCAACAGGGTTTTATGTCATTTCAAAGGGTTTCCTGTAAAATGATACCAAACTTTTGTATGTACACCTCTGCATGTGGGTATGGGAAGCTTTTGAAATTGGGTAGGCCAAATCCAGGCAGAAATCCCCAAAATAGCCTCTGTGCTTAAGAAATGTACCTCAGCTCGAATGCACTCTTTAACTCATGGTTGAGTTACAAAAACCCAGCAATTGGGTTAAAACAACCCAGCATTGGGTCATTTTTAATCCAACGGTGTGTTCTGTCCAAAATTGACCCAGCCCTGGGTTAAAAACAACCCAGCACTTTTTAGAGTTGCCTGCCTGATGCATAAATGTAAATATAATACTTCCACAGATGAATAGGTTCAGTACGTGCAGCCTTTCCATAATTCATCAGCATGTAAGTGTGTGTTTGGAATAAAAAACACATTAGATCACATTACAGCATACCAGTCAAGCTTAATGGGTTTTCCTTCACTGCCAAAACGTCAAGAACCGCAGGAGAACCTGTTACTGCGCAGAACAGAAATGGCCTCGGGTCAGAGGTGTTCTCACACTTTACGTGATTTTCCACAGAACGGCAGTGATCAGACTTCTGGGCCCATTTCCTGGAAGATTGTGTGCTTGATTGGAGGTGGAATTAGTCAATAGTTAAGCTGAAATGTCCTCTATGCAGGGCAGGGTCAGGTTCAACTGCATCCAGCATGGCGCGTTCATATGCTATTTAAAGCCTAGCAGAAGCTTTGGCCTTACAGGCCTAATCTGCTCCTCACAAAGATGCGTTAAGCATGGCTTCTGTCTATGGTACTAGAGGGAATAGCTTTAGGTCTAACAAAGGGGAGATGAACCAGCAATGCTTTAGGACCTCGTGAAGGCCCTGCAGGCTCTCTGATATGCCTCTGGTTCTGGAAAAAGGCAGTGAGAGTTTATTCGAAAGGCAGGGATGGCGTGGGAAGAAGGGGGAGTGGAGATTGCATAATACTTGACATGGCTTATCACGCTCTTATATGGCTAAATGTACTGAAACGTACAACAGGGATGACCACATGAGAATGAGACCATAGATGACCACTAAAATTTCCCAACCGTGCAAACTGTACATTCAATTTCTGCATTGTGATCAATGTAAAAAAAATGTCATGTGGTGACTTATTATTATTTTGTTATATATGAACCCCACTTTTAATCATACAAAATACATTTAGTTGCTTTAACTCAACAGGTAGAGCAGTAATGCAAACATCACAGGTTACTAATAATACTTATAAAATGTATAGCTCGAGTTTTGTTTTTTGCACGTATTTTGCATAAATTTAAATGTAATTTTAAGGGTTGCATCGAGTGCCAACATGTGATATATAAATGTACATCATGGTAAGTTACAGTAGCCTATATGTGCCCAACTTATCAAGGACAGAACAAATGGGTAAGGGATGGGGCTTGGGTGAGAGAGAGAGAGAGAGAGAGAGAGAGAGAGAGAGAGAGAGAGAGAGAGAGAGAGAGAGAGAGAGAGAGAGAGAGAGAGATCAAACCTCCCCTCTAACCTGTGGCATTACCATCATTCTTGATCCAGGACAGTGAAACAGCAAGTGGTTGGTGTTCAGTGAGTAAGTTGGATCTTTTGGAAGATTCATCATCACAAGTAAACCATCATATGCGAAGGTAAATTGATTTATTCAATGGCTTTATTTCGACATGTGATTTGTCGTTTCTATATTTATTTTATGTATTATGTTAGTGTACATAAGTATGTAAAGGTGCAGATATGAAAAGATAACTGTTAAATGCACATGAAACGATCGAATGATAGTCTATTAATCAAGGTGACCGCTTCACGTGCTGTTAGTGTTACTGTGCATGCGCATTCATGCGCGTATTTTTAATGTCCATATCGTGCAGGTATGGCAGCGGCTGATTACCAGGTATTTAATTTGTGTATCATTTAAGCAATATGATATGCGAGTCAGGGTAAAAGTAAGACTGTGTAAATCAGGATAATACTAGTGGCCTATTGATCCGATTAAATCCTTAACTTGACAGATGGACTCGACAGAGAGCAGCCGGGCTTTTGTAAAATTCACTTAAGTTCTAAAAATATGTAAAAGCAATTTGGATTATTACTTTTTCAAAGCATAAAAAACATTCGAGGGTTGTTTTGGTTTATGATCTCATTTATCAGATGATGCGCGGATTTCGTGCAGTTTAATATGTCTTTTTACGTATTTTTGTAATAATGTAATACGTTTAATTGAGGCTATTTTAATACCGTGTTAATGAAAATTAATTAGTCAAGATTTTACTCCTTCTGAGGCAATTAGTGCGCACTGATTTAAAGACCTCATTGCCTTTTATATTATTGCTGTTTGTGACATTCAGTAATTCATTAAAGTGCACTAAAACACCGTGGAATCTCGCGAGACTTACTGTAAAGTCACAGTGAAATTTAAATAAAAAACTTAAATTGTTTTGACATATTGTAGTATTTTTTTTACAAATAACTAATCTGTAAGCTTCATTATTAAAAAAATTCTGTGCCCTCATAATCAAAAATGCAAACTTCCTCCACTATTCAAAAGATCTCTCTTTACTTCCGGTCACAAGGAACGGCGTGAGGGCGGGGCCCGGGAAAAGATCTCAGCGATTAGCAAGTAGCAACATGACCCAACTTCCAATGATCCAGTCAATTCTCGAAGGACCAAATTTAAAGAGTAACTAAACCCTAAACCAACTTTTTTTAGTTAATGATCTGTAAGAATGATGCTTTATTAGTGCTGTTCATTGATTTTAGTAAGTTTTTTGACATTTGGATATAAAGTGTTTCAATACTACAATATATGGTGTAAAAACGTCTGAGTGCTGCCCTCTTCAGGTTGAACGGTGGCTACTGCAGTTGAATTTTCCTATTGGATGTTGGGTCCAAGAAATTACTCGTGACGTAAGCAGGTTCAAGATCACCACGCCCTTGTTACGATCTCACCACACACTTGGTACGAGCTAGTTCGTCCCCTCTATCTCTGTTGGGATCTGCCCACTTTTCTTGCATTTTTCAAATATTGCAGTGGGTGGAGTCAGACTCTGACCAGGGGTTTAGTTACTCTTTAAGTCCCGCCCTACCCTTTTCCTCATTTCAGGAGCCTTTTCACTTGGATATGTAACACCAGGGAAAAAAAGACAATTGCGATTTCCGCTTCATGGTGACTTTTATATCTCATATGTCTAATGTCATGTTCAATAAGTAATGCCAGTGCATTTATATTGTCAACGGTGTACTTTTTATAAGAATGGATATATGAGTTGTCTAATATTTGTGTTTTCTAATTTCATTATGCATGTTCGATTTCACGTGTCACTAAGCAGATCTAGCAGCGTATGACGTCAAGAACAGACTTATCTAGAGAACAGAGAGACTTATCTGTATGATGTCATATGTCGATTAGTCTGCGCAGTGCAATCAACTACATATATTTTTGGTTTAGCCGCCAACATTAGCAAATGTCCTCCTTCACCTGTAAAGTTAGAGAAAAGGGTTTCTAGTAACATCTGTGCTATATGCTCGGACAAATGTATGGAAGTGGTTAGTTGTACAATTCTAAAGGTTTCCATTGCACAACCAGTATGATGAACCATCACCATTAAAAAATTTCCTTTATGTAGTGTATTTTGGTCTATATTCTAATATGATTCCTTAATGATGTACTATTTGTTCCTATATCCATCAGATAACGAAACACATTACCAGTAGAGACTGATCAGACAGAATCAAAACAGACAATATTAAGTTGCATGAACAGAAGTAGTTGTAAGGGTCAGATCAGGTAGAGAACTGCTTAGGGTAGCAACATCACTTTTTTAGAATTTGAAGCAACTATCCATTTTCAAATAAACAATTTTGTCACCACATTTGCACAAACCATTTGTGTAACCATTTGTTCAACATTATTAGGCGTTTTACAGTAGATCAGTGATGTAAGAAGCGATTATGGCAAGCTCCTCTGTTGCTATGGTAATAATGTCAGGTGCAGGTGTCACACTGAAAAGACCTACCATTATATAGCTAATTATAGACAGTTTCAGCAGTAACAACATAAACAAGCCGCTGTCGCGGTCCGCACGTAACTTCCGGTAAACTCCGCTAATATAAATAACAACAAAGTTCTTTAAACATAGTTTATTTGTATAACAAGCAAACAAACCAACACATAGATTACCTAGGAAACCAAAACATTTGTTATTTTCGACGAGGCATTTGTTCAAGAGATGAGTTTAGCAACTAGTCAGACCATTAAAAAAACGAAACCGGAAGTAAGGTTCGGATCCAGACGTGTATCACGTGCGTCCGATGAAACCATCTATATGTGCTAAACCAAAACCACTGTTTCTGTCACCACCGTCCCCATCACCCATTACACTTTAGAAATGCTGGGTTATTTTCAACCCAGCGTTGGGTCAAATAGGGACGAGTCAAGCAGCTGGGTTAAATTAACCTAGAAAATGTTTATATTTGACCCAAAAATGGGCTAAAGCAACCCAGCATAGGTTAAAGGGGACATGTCACAATAATTTTTTTAGATGTTAAACAAATCTTTGGTGTCCCCAGAGCACATATGTGAAGTTTTAGCTCAAAATACCATATAGATAATTTATTATAGTATGTTAAAATTGCCACTTTGTAGGTGTGTGCAAAAATGTGCCGTTTTGGGTGTGTCCTTTAAAATGCAAATGAGCGGATGAAGTGCAAACACTGATAACAGTGGTTTGATGCAATTCAAACTAAGTTGTGCTGTCAATTTTCTCTCTTTCTCTCTCTTTCTCTCTCTCTCTCTCTCTCTTTCTTTCTTTACTAAATTGCGGTGCTGTGGTTGGATAGTGCAGATTAAGGGGAGGTATTATAATAAGATCTCCTTATGACATCATAAGGAGAGCAAAATTTCAATGACCTATTTTTTCACGCGCTTGCAGAAAATGGTTTACTAAAACTAAGCTACTGGGTTTTGTATTTTCTAGGTTGATATGAGCACTGGGGACCGAGCAGTGCAGCACTTAAACATGGAAAAAGTCAGATTTTCATAAAAAATGTCGCTGTTATATAAATAGCCATATGGAAGGGGATCAGTCTTAAAAACACTCCTTTCCTCCCACTGCTTACAGACACACACTGTATATTAATAGGTTACAGTGAGGTAATCGAAAGCAAGCTACTGTACCTGATTGGCTGAGAAAACCATCTGTTATTTTAATCCTTTAGTCAGGGAACTAATATGTAGATATTTTATGGCAGGTTTGTTTACAATGTCATGCTATTTTAATCATGCCAAAATTATGAATGCTAAGTTATATTTGGATATTTTTCATAAGTTGATGATTTGGATACTTTGAAAATTAAAATCTCAAGAAATGGAAATTAACATCCTTAAAATTATAAGTTTTAAGTTTTAAAATTAAATGTCATGAAATATTTATAACAAAGAAATGTTATGATGTAAAATTTCAGTATTTTATTGTACTGTAAGTCACTTCGGACGAAAATGTGTGCTAAATGTGAAAGTGTAAATGCAAAAGAAATAATATGTATTCTTTATTATAACTAGGGATGTCTCACTTTCACATACATTTTCTTTCAGAGATTATTATGAGGAAACCATTAGAGCCCTTGGACCCTGTGAGGAATCGGGGGGCTGATTTTTCCTGTCAGGTTTAAGTAGAGTGGCCGTGTAACCATGCCTGGCGCTCCATAGTTTCGAGACCACCGGACCTCTGAGCTGCCCATCAACCATGGATCCCACGTTCCGTGGCTTAAATTCCACTCTTCCGGAGTGGAGCAGCAGGCGTCACCGAGCGCACCGTGTGAGGAGGAAACTTCGTCTGTCACGGGTCCTTGGTCTCATCCTGAGCATTTCAGCCCTCTCGATGTTCCTGTCCTGGAGTGCCTTTACAACTTTGGGGCCATTTTCGGAATGGACACCACCCACCAACCACGAAGGACTTGCAGGGCAAATGCCACATAGAACTGTCCTCTCTTCCGAGGTCGAGGGCAATGCATCTGCACGTTTGCCCATTGCCATGGCATCCTCTGGTGAGCACCACAAGGGGGAATATCCAGAGGACCTGTTCTCGCTCGAGGAGAGGAGACAAGGTGCCGTCGTGCTCCATATGTTCGGTATGATGTACATGTTCATCGCCCTTGCCATCGTGTGCGACGAGTTCTTCGTTCCTGCGCTCACCGTCATCACGGAAAAGCTCCAGATTTCGGACGACGTGGCAGGGGCCACCTTTATGGCCGCCGGAGGATCCGCCCCTGAGCTCTTCACATCTGTGATCGGCGTTTTCATCTCGCACAGCAACGTGGGAATTGGTACCATCGTGGGTTCTGCGGTGTTCAACATTTTGTTCGTGATCGGTATGTGTGCTCTCTTCTCGCGGGAGATTCTGAACCTCACCTGGTGGCCTCTATTTAGAGATGTCTCCTTTTATATTGTTGGACTTATCATGTTAATCGTCTTCTTTCTGGATAACTACATTACCTATTCAGAGAGCTTGGGACTGCTGCTCTGTTATGCTAGCTATGTTACATTTATGAAGTACAACGTAACTGTAGAGACTTGGATCAAAAGCAAACTAAGCAGGAATCAAGTGGATGACATCGAAGCTTCTCCTAAGGTGAGTTGAACTATTCCAGATGTGATGTTTGCTTTCCAGGTGAAATATGATGTTGGTTTGTATGGTCGATGAAAATGCTGGCAAGAGTTTTGCGTCGGATTAGGCAAAATATTAGGTGTCACCTCAACCATTTATAGGTACATTTAGCTGAGTAAGAACAGGACCTCTGTTGTGAAAAAGAGGTACAGAATGAAAGTTTTAGACAAATTATGATCTTTTCTTAAGAAACCTGGGTTGTAGAAGGATAGAGCTGCATTTCTGTCTATTCGTTTTATTGATTGATGCCTTGGTAGACATCTTGCTCATAAGATAAAAATTTAAAATCTCACATGTTTCTGGCTGAGATTAAAGGTACAGTTAGCCCAAAAATGAAAATTCTGTCATCATTTACTGACCCTTAAGTTGTTCTAAACCTTTATGATTATCTTTTTCTGTTGAACACAAATTAAGATATTGGAAATCAAAGCAGTGGCACCATTGTCCTCCATAGAAGGAAAAACAATACTATGGAAGGCAATAGTGATCAAAAACAACTTAAGTGTGAATAAATGACAGAGGTACTCAAGCATTTTTTAAGTATATGCAATTTTTAGTAGGGGTGCCATGGTTCTCAAAATCCTTGATTCGATTAGATTTTCGATTTTCGATTCGGTTCTCGGTTTTAAATGTTTTTAAAGCACAAAAAATGTTATGCCATTTTTAGACTAGACTTTTATGAAATGTAATATCTGACCTTGAACCCGGAGATGCCCTGCCATGTTAGTCACGCTGCCAGTGGAAAAATATGGTACATGCACATACCTGATAAAAACCAAACTTCATGTCAGATGAACGTGGGTGATTCTCACGAAATCCAGATTTAGAAGGTGTCCAGCATCAGAATTTTAAAAAAGCCCAATCAGGGTTTCCCGCAGAAAAAATTGTTAGTTATGGTGGTAGGGTTGTGCAGGTGGGCGGGCCGGGGGCGTGGCAATCAAAGGGGCGGGGCGTATGCGTCATTATAAAAATATTTTTATTTAAAACACTCAAATAAAACTCAATTTTGAAGAAACTATGACAGAAAATGAACACATACTAGATTATTAATGAATTAAATGTTTTATCAACAGGCTAGTTATCCTTCAGACAGTGACGGACCATGTCTTTCTCTCATTTCGGCCATGTGGCGTTTGGTGGAAATTTTTTTTTTGGACGACCTAGTTAAGGTGGTAGGGTATCCCAGCTTAGGTGGGCCGCCCGAACTGAAAAGTGCTGAGGGAAACCCTGCCCAATTGTTTTTGCACATAAAGACTTAAGGTCTGAACTTACTATAACCATTATTTTTAGAGGATTTAAAAAAAAATCCTATAGAATTATTTACATTTTTAAATTATCAAAAATTATCATTATCACAACATGATATTACATTAAATATATGCATTAACAAACTCATGTTTCAGTAATGAGAAGAACAAAGTTGTCTAGGTACTATGACAAAAAAAATTCAACTTTTATCTGGAGAGAAAAAATAAGAACTGCTTACCTGGTAGCCATCTTGAGTGTCACAGTCAATTATGTCCCTTTCAACAATTTTTTTTTAATGTTAGTTCCTTGAGGGCTTAAACAATGATTGAAAATTGTTGCGGAGGATGAGAAAATTGGTCTCGGACACATTTATATTCCTTATTATTGTAATTGTATTATTGTAAATTATAACATTATAAATAAACATTTTCCCATTAAATGTGGAAAAAACATCAAAATTGGTTTGTATGATGTCATTTGATATCATGTGCAAAATAGTACACGAAGAGATGTTTGTAACTGTATGCTTATTATTTTGATACTCTTAATTTGCATTTACTTTTTTATCAAAATGTTTCATGACACCTCATAAGTCTAATTTCACGAGAATCACCCACATAAGACTAGATTAAAATGTATTTAGCCTGATTTCACAAACAAGGTTTAGCTAAAGCCAGGACTAGGCCTTAGTTAAATTAAGACGTTTAAGCATCTTTCAAAAACATGCCTTAGAAAATGATGTTACTGGTGTGTATCATGGCCCTGGTATATATAAGATCTCTCAGTGCAAGTTATTTTTAGTTAAGACAGCTCAAACATGTGTTTTACAGGTCTGTAAAACTGGGGGTTTAAGTATTAAAGGTTAATAAAAAACATATTGTTTTAATTAAATGTAGTCAAGTAAAATGCATCGAAATGTAGTAAAGTAAAATTTTAAATTAAACACAAATACTTGAAAAATTTACTTCAGTAAATTTAAATACTAGGGGGATAGGGATAGTTCACCCAAGATAAATGTTTGTAAACAAACCGTTTGTGGACCCTATTTACTTCCATAGTATTCTTTTTTCATTCTATGGAAATACAACATTGCTCAAAATATCTTCCTTTGTGTTTATCAGAACAAAGAAATTAATACAGGTTTGTAACAACATGAGAGTGAGTAAATGGATGACAGAATTTTCATTTTTGGGCAAACAATCCCTTTAACACCTCTGGTAAATGATTATAGAATTGGGTGAGCTTTCAGGTGTTTCACTTAAAAAAATCAGATTTGACAAGATGTCAACGTCTAATTTAAAGATTTTTATTATTAATTAAAACAATTATCATCAAAATTTACCTAGGTTACCAACTATCTGAGGTATACCATCCACAATAATTTTATAACTCTGTACTCTTGCAAGAAACATTCGAGACAAAGTTGAAAGTTTTGAAAGAGCTCATATGTTGGTGGTTGAATTACTGCATAACGAAAACAAATGAAATTGGATTTTTCTCCAAAGAAATTATCTGGTCTCAAGAAATTCCGATCCCATTTCAGGTATCGTTTTTAAAGGGGACATAGCATGAAAACTGACCTTAGTCTGCACTATCCAACCACAGCACTGCCATTTAGTGCAGAGATCAGCTCATTTGCATTTTAAAGGACACACCCAAAAATGGCACATTTTTACTCACACCTACAAAGTGGCAATTTTATCATGCTATAATAAATTATATATATGCTATTTTGAGCTAGAACTTCACAATGTATTCTGGGGACACCACACCAGATATTTATTTGATATCTTAAAAAAGTCTTGTGAAATGTAACCCTGTAACTGTAGTCAAACTACAAGATTTTTGGTTAATGTTGCTCTACTACAAATACAATAGTTGAACTGTTGAAACCATAGTTGTTTTCATAAGAAAATTGACTAGAATTTTTTTTTATTCCAGTATATCATAATTTATCATAATTGCATTTTTTCTTAGTATTCCTAATTATGAGCTTATATTGAGATCATTTTGGACATGGTATGAACATCACATCTGCCAGATCTATGGATTGTAAATTAGGAGGCCTAAAGCTGTTCCCAATGTCCAACCCGCTATGCTTTTTTCAAACAGCTGGAGTCAAATTTGTTGTTTGCAGATGCAGTTTGTCCAAAGTATGGAACTCAGGTGAATTTGTCAACCATTTTTTGTTTGTGCGGGGTCATGTGCCAGATCATTAACAGGCATTACCTAAACACAATCATTAGTGTTATATTTAAGTTGATTGCCTTATGCATGCAAGGGAATGTGATTCCAAAGCTTGGGAAATTTTTAATCATCTTATCACCTCTGCACACTGGGAATGTGATTCAAGAAAGCAATGCTTGGGAAATTTTTTATCATCTTATCACTTCTGCAATGAAATCAGAGCTTAAGCTAAGGAAAATCGAAACATTCCACTATTTTTAGTTGTATTTGACAGAAATAAACAGATTTTCTTTTCATGCAAGCAGGTACAATTTTAAAAACTAAGTATCCTACAAGGTTCTTTGTACTGGAAGAAGGTTGTCCAGACAAATAATCAAGGCTCTTTTTAGAGACCACAAATGGTTCCTCTATGCAGGAACCTTATTTTTAGTAGTGTATGCCTGGCAGGAGAAGACGATACAATGTAAAAAAAAAAAAAATGCAGCACTTTTGTGAAATCAACATATATTTTTATGCTACTTCAACTTAAAAAAATTAATTAAAGTTAAACAATTTCAACAAAATAAAAGTATGTTGAATCGACTTGCAAAACCAAGTTGTTTTAACTGTTTTTTTACACTGCACCTGATATTTACTTACAGTTTGTAACTTAAATTAATAGGATTTTTAGCCCTCTAAATTATCATTCACTATATCAAACACTTTGGTAGGTACTGTAACCGTACAGTTGATTGCTTTTGACCCCTTAATTCCAGACCTAAATATTGTGAGCCCTCCTGCCTGTTTTTGGGCCCTAAAGTCGTTCCAGCAGCTAATAGGTAGATAGGTTAACATAGGGAAGGGTAGTACATGTGCTCTTTGATGTTCTTTTAGCTGAAGCTTCGGCTAATCCAATAAGATTGTGATCCTTTTAGTACTGCTAACTATAGACAGGTGTCCTATTCTTTTTTAAATCAGAGTTAGGTGCAAGGTGTTCTGGGGAGAACCTAGACGTTTGTATAGTTTGTATATCATCTTGTGACATTTCTTTTTGTGTCCATCTATCATTAGTTATGGAAGTTTCCGAAACATGTCTTATTTTGTGGTCATGGTTTCTTATTTCCAGCTGAAATCCTTTGTAATCCCGAAGCAACTGCTTACAAAGGGTGATGCCAAACAAAATTGAAAGACTCTTAAGCCCTTTTCACACAGACCTTCTGGAAAATACACGGAAAATGCACCCATGATTTTTGAATCTGTGTGTGCGCTCACGTGTTTAAAGTCCTGCACTTACTTTCTTCTCCGCAGTGTCTGAAGTTTGCTTATTATTCATTATTTCTCTCTTCAGTGACCACTCGCGTGCATTTTTGTTTATGATAAGACTATAAAGGAGCGCTAAATGCCCGGGTTTTATGCTGGTGAATGATCTCAGCTTCAGAGTGGATATTTGAAAAGCTCCTTGATCTCTTCTCTATTCCAGTTTGCAGAATTTTCTCACCGTGATTGTTAATGTGTAAACCTCCATTTTGAGGAGCTGAACAATATCGTGTTGCAATGAGGCACGGGCATTTTTGTTTATTATAACCTCATATGAGCATGTGATGTGATATTCTTTTATGCTGCTGAATGATCTCCGCTTCAGGGCGGTAAGGGACGAGCAATCTGATATGTGCTTCAGTCCAGTTTGCTGACATTTTTTGTCATGAATGTTGATCTGCATGTAAATCCCTAATTTTAAAGAGCTGAACCGTAACTTTATGTTGCCATGACACACGCATCCTCACTACAGCACGCCCTTACGGCATTGTTTATGTGTCTCATTTATTATTCCCTGATAACTGCTTCAGTCCAGTTTGCCGAAGTTTCTCGTCGTGAATGTTGATCTGCATGTAAAGCCCTCATTTTAAAGAGCTAAACCATAACTTCATTGTTGCGTCCTCACTATGACACCATTACGGCATTATTTCTGCGTCTTGTTCACACTGAGGGTTTTACGGGTATCTTAGGGCAATGTTACTAGGTCCTCTTTACGGGAACGATCCCAGGAGATTTACGGGACGTGTTTGCGTTCACACAGAAGCTTGTCTACCAATTTTACGGGTATTTTCTGGGACCAAAGTGCTGTGTGAATAAGGTTTTAGTGCTTACAGGAGTGTCCTGTCTTCTAAAACAGACTTTTGAGGTGGTGATAAATATTGTTAACAACAATGCCCAACTGTCTGTCTCAGGTTTTCTGGAAATGTGAGTTATTGTCAATTAATATGTGATATATGATAAAATATATTATTTTACGTGACTTCTTCTATGACTAAAGATTAATTTAATTATGGATTTTAAGTCGGTGGAATAATGTTTATGTTTAGTCAGGGTTAGGATTAGTTGTGCAAGTCATTATAATTTACAATTGCGAATTTTGACCAAATCTATGAGATTAACGTCAGGCATGCTAATTTGCTATTTAAATGGCAAATAATAGCATTTTATTGGCTATCTTGAGAAGTTTTGTTTGCTGCTGAGTATTTAATTACCTCTTAAATAAAAGTGTCTTATGCATTGGAAAAGTAAATGTGATGATATTCCAATTAGATAAATGCACAGAAATGCATGCTAGGTTGCTAATTTTCCATATGTAAAGGGGAGAGGGAGAGAATTTGTTGTTGTTGTGTAACTTAAAGTGTGAATCCTTAAATGCCTCTGTCTCTAAAATTGGTTGCCTGTTAATTTAAGCCTCTTTACTGAATTTACATCCCTTTCTGTTTAACAGCCGAGCCATTGCAAAGATGACAATGACTTTAAAATGATAATTCAAAAGGCACAAACCTTGTCACTGGGACGGTACCATACCTTTAAAAAAGATCCTAACATGAACTATTTTTGGAACAAAAACAGATACAGTATCAGTGTTGGGGAAAGTTACTTTTAAAAGTAATGCATTACAATATTAAGTTACTCTCCAAAAAAGTAACTAATTGTATTACTTAGTTACTTTTCATGAAAATGAATGCTTACGTTACTTTTGCTTTTCTTTTTCTTGGCTGAGGCTTGATCTCTTTCAGGCTTTGCAGGTGTTTTTATGACTGAAAAGTTCTGCATTCAGAAATTGGATATTTCATCACAAAAATGTCGAGCTCTGGCCTGCCATCTCAGTTTCTGCCTCAAACTGTTCCCACACAGGCGTGTACGCATAGAGTGCATAATGTGACTACGTTTAGTTTAATCCAGCACATACTTTTTTAATCTAATTAATTAAACTAAAAAAGTAACTTGCATTACTTTTTTGAAAAAGTAACTCAAATATTAATGTGTACATTTAAAAAGTAATGCGTTATTTTACTCGTTACTTTAGAAAAGTAATATTATTACGTAATGCACGTTACTTGTAATGCATTACTCCCAACACTGTACAGTATATACCTTGGAGGTACCTATATACCATAAGTGTGCTTTTTGAAAATGTACAACCCCAGTGACGACATTTGTTCTTTCTTGTACCTTTCTGATAATGTATGATCAAACCAGATATAACTCCTTTACCGATTTACACAACATGTAAAAAAGTGTGCCAATAAGGGTTTTACCACAACTCAGCAGAACTAATTTCTGTGTAACTTGTATGTGAAACATATGCATGATAATGATTCCATTGAATTAACTCTTTCCCTGCCATTGATGAGTTATCTTGTCAATTAAGAGAAAGCACTTCCTTGCCAGTGACGCAATTTTACGGCAAACTGTATTTCCACCATTATTCACTAGGTGGGGCTCTTACCCAACTTATAAAACACTGAAGGATTCACTGATTCAAAAACAGTAACACTGTGTATGTTTTGATCATCCTTCTGAATCTGATCGCTAACAAAAAGTTATTTCAGCTTTTTGCTGAGTTAATTTGGTATTTTTGATGAAACCTACCTATAGGATAGGATTAGGGCTGGGCAAAATTTTTTATTTTTCGATTAATTGTTCTTTTAAAACGTGGTCGATTCAAAATCGATTCTCAGAGAGCAGAATCGATTTTTTTTTTTAATATTTATTTCGGTAACACTTTATTTCGATAGTCCACTTTAGGCATTTTACTAACTATAAGTAACTTTGCAACTACTTATCAACTACCAATCTTTGGAGAATTAGTAAACTGTCTGCTTAATATCTACTAACACTTTATTGTGATAATATCTCAACAAACATTTAACTGTCTTTAAGTATCTTTGCAGGTGCATGATAACTTATTCCATTAATCCAAACCTCTTCCCTAACCCCAACCCTTAAAGTCTACTAATACACTAATGACAGTTAGTTGACGTATAGTTGCAAATTATTGAAAGTTAGTTGACATGTAGTTGCAAAGTTATTTATAGTAAATAGAATGTCTAAAGTGGACTATCAAAATAAAGTGTAACCTTTATTTCCGCAAACATTGAACGTAAGATTAACGTTAATCTAATTACTAGTCTTCTTCACTAGATGTCACCCTCCTCTTTGCCTTGCGCGATGTTACCAAGGAGCGAGAGGCGAGCCTGTGATTCATTCATTCAGTGCTTAAAATGGCAGTTTCAGGTGCTTCATTGACGTTGATGCCACCTTCACATAAAAAGTCAGAAGTATGGAAGCATTTTAGATTTCACAAGCAAGACGACAACGATAGTGTTGTGGCTTTTAATTTCTTTTTATTCATTACCCACTTGTAAACTGCTGTTCACTGTTCTTTTTATTAATATACACTCTAAAAACAAACGATGCTATATAGCACCAAAATTGGTTCTGTGCTCGTAATCATAGAAGAACCGTTTTAAGTGCCATATAGCACCGGTGAAGCACCAGTGAAGCACCTGTGTAGAACCAAATAGGGGCCATATAGCACCACATATGGTTCTACATAGCACTATATGGTTCTACACAGGTGCTTCACTGGTGCTTCACCGGTGCTATATGGCACTAAAAACGGTTCTTCTATGATTACGAGCAAAGAACCATTTTTGGTGCTATATAGCACCGTTTGTTTTTAGAGTGCAATGAAAAAAAAGTTTCATCCTATCTAGGGCTGGGTATCGAATCAGATGTTCCAGATCGATTCGATTACGATTCACAAGCTATCAAGTCGATTCGATTCTCGATTCAATTTTCAATTCCGGTTCTCGGGCCGGTTTTTATACTCGATTAATCTCAATGAATATAGATTTAATACAAATACTATTTATGTTTGTTTGTTGGTTTGAAAGCAGAGGGTCTTTCATTTGATATTTTCACATGACTTTTGTAAAAATTATAAAAAATGCTTGCGCTGGTTGGCAACTAAAAAAAACCCGCTGGCGAGGAAAGTTAAATTCAACAACATACAACATATTTAGGAAAAATATGAATATAAATTCAGCTGTTTTTCACGACTAAGGTCCTTAATCTTTTGTATAGTATTTCAAGGTGTTCTATGAAGGATTTTCCAAAAAAAAGTATAGACACATATACATGGCAAAAATCTGGAAAAACATCAGACAGACAAAGTTTGCTGCATGTTTTATGTAGGACAGGTATGTGTTGTTGCCTCAGTAGTAGCTTGAAATGTATGTACAAGCAGTTTAGGACCTACATTACTCTAAAAAATGCTGGGTTATTTTCAACCCAGGTTCAAAAAGAGGACAGCCGTTGAGTTAAATTTTTGGGTTAAATTGAACACAACGGGTGTGCACTGTGCACCCAGCAATTTGGGTTAATTACAACCTGGGCTCATCCTTTTTTAACCCAACACTGGATTGTAAATAACCCATTGTACTGAACAACCTCGCCGATTACAATGGTGGCCTCAAACCAAATATGTTTATTGTCTGTGATTCAGAGATAATGGTAGATAAAAAAAAACATTTATGTTTGTAAGTGTACATTCAGTGCTGAAAGTTTACATAAACATATTTTTCTAGCTAAATATTTCATAAATTTAAGCACTTCTGGCTGTGTTCAAAACAAATGTGATTCAGCATGATCAGCCCCTCTTACTCTCCTGTAGTTACATCATGAATTAGGCCTATCTTCATTAGCGAAGGCATCAGGTCAGAGGATAAGAGCTTTGTTCGGTCTTAGCTGATTAAATGCTTTTGTGATATAACAGACAAACTGGTTATCCATACTGACCCTTCATATTGACCTTAATGTGTAGAGAAAAACTTTATCATGTATTGTGTCTCATTCTCCCAAGTACGAGTGAATGAAAATGAGAAGTATGAAAGATCAATGCAAGTTGTTTGCATCGTGCTTTGTTACAGTGTTAGTTCAATGAAACATACTAAAATCTGATATATGGAAATACATGTAAACCACATGGGTTTATTGTAAATATATTTTACATATGTGACCCTGTCTGCGAAATCCAAGTTAATTATGAGATTAGGAGCATCAAAATCTTTGACATGACCTCAACCAGTCAATATAAAATATGTCACTGTTATATTTTCACAGAATGTTCTTTACATTATGTAGAAAACAATAAATCACAAAAATGACAATTTTTAAAGCACATTTATGAACATATATCAGATTTATATATGGGTGAGTTCACTCAGAGAGTTTGAAGCTAAAATATTACTGTAATGGTGTCATTGCAAGATGGTTTCAGTTGTCTAATTGGTCCAGCAACAACTCACTGCAGTGCTAAAGTGTTACTCTACAAAGTTCATTAGCTGTTAGCTGATAATACCGACGACCCTGATCCCAATTACAGCCTTTTATGTCTTGTGTAAGGGTGTGTGTCAAATGAGATGACCAGATTATGTAAAGTTTGTTAAATATACTTGCTTTCAATCTCATGGCAATTCGTAACTATTTTACAAGGAGTTCATTTGTATAAATAAGTTTTTTTTATTCCGTTTATTTGCTTTTCCCTCCATGACATTGGTTTTGGGGCTTTATTCGTTTTTGTACATTTCACTTCACACAAATTAGCCACTTCGTAAATGGATACAGGAATACGAATTCCCAGGCTGGAAGCATTTTTTTGTTGCTTTCCCCCACTATCAGTTTAGTCATGCATATACAGTAAGTGGCACTCAAATGAAAGGTTTCACAAGGTCAGTTGTTTATTTTCTAACATTTGCACATGATGATGACAAAATGTCATGTGGGAATTTAAGGTGTTGTGCGGCGTTCACTAGGGGAGCAAGATATTTTGAAATACAGCAAATACTGCAGTATGCAGATTGTAATAACTGAATGATGTTAATACTTTAAAAAGTTATGTACAGTCAAAGTTTTGAGTCGATGCAGATAGCAGAGAGACTACTGAGACCGAGGGAGTGATGATTTCTTTTCCCAGAAATGTAAAAATGTACACTGTAAATTAATATATCAGATCAACATATATTTTTATGTTACTTAAACTCAGGGGTCTCCAACCTTTTTGTGAGCAAGGGCTACCACAATGGATAAAACAGTCTGGAGGGCTACTTTTTGTTATAGTCTAATCAAAACTTTTTTTTATGATTTTATTTCATTTTACATCTTGATATGTTTTATTATTGTTTAAATTTCAACATACATAAAAGAAGCCAAGCTAATATTAAAATTATGTAATAAATAAATATTACAATTGAGACTAATAGAATGTGCTTTGGCGGGCACCTCACAGACTCTATGCGGGCAAATTGGTTTGTTATATAATTTGCAGTTTTTAAATATATTTTAATATTATTTACACATAAAATATATAGATTTTACTACCTCAAAGTATTTTTGTGTCACTGTGCACAGCATATCGCAATTTTTAGCAGGTTACTGCATATAATTTCCCATACTATTTTTATACTATGAATTTTATGTAAACATTTATTAACTTGATTGCAGAAATAAGCTTAAAATGGCATTCATGTGCACAATGCCTTGATCTTTAGACAATGAAAGGCATGAATAAAATAATCATAATCTTAGTGCTACTCTCTGTGTTGCAAGTCTTTGGTTTTGGTTTGTGGTTTCAGACAAGTTGTGGTCCTCTGTTTAAAACTTTTTATGTCTAATTTTAATGTCCATCCTTACATTGTCCACCTGTTTGGGTAGCTTGGAATAGATTAGCTTTAAGGGTCTTATTTAAAGATTTTGGTATAATTCTCTAGTTTTGTTGAGTAAGGTTTGTTAATGAAATGATACCAGGATGATTATATTGTGTAATTAGTTTACTTACTTACTTATTCATTTAGCTGACGCTTTTATCCAAAGTGACTTACAATTGCTGTACATGTCAGAGGTCGCACGCCTCTGGAGCAACTAGGGGTTAAGTGTCTTGCTCAGGGACACAATGGTGTATTCCAGTGGATTCGAACCCGTGTTTTATCCACTGCGCCACTGCGTTCTCGATGGTTGCCAGAGTGTTGCTATGGACTTGCTTAGGATTACATGTGTTTTTTGCCTGCTATGTGATTTCTATGATGTTTCTAGTGGTTTCTAGGTGTAGGTTGCCAAGTTGTATATAATTCCGATCATTTAATGTTTTTTGGGGAGGTTCTTCTTTCAAAATGTCTAGTTTCTTGTCTTTTTGTATCATGCTTAGAAAATAAATACTGTAACACTTTACATTGTTCAACACAATTTCAAGATGTCATCCCTGTCCATAGCACAAATGGCACAGAATGAGTTTTATGCTTGCATTAATGCTTCCTCAAATCTCTTACTCATCAATACAAACGGTACTAACTGTTCACTTACCAACATAACATTCAAAGTGTCCGAAAAATGAAACACAGTGCTCATGATTAGATACTAACTTTTCATATGTATAGACGGTTTCAGCAGCAACAACATAAACAAACGGCATTTGTGGACTAAACGCAGCTTCCGGTAGACTTCCACAAAGAATCAATAACAACAGAGTCCTCTTACAGTAGTTTATTTCTGATAACAAGTCAAATAAATGAAGTAAATTACCTTTGTATCATACAGTATCTAACGCATATCAACAACACACTGAGCTAACGTTACTATAAAAAAATGTATGTATACAACAGGTCCTTGAATTCTTGTCTGGCTGCCAAACCTCTTCCAACAGTTGTGATCAATCCTCGTAATCTTCCCTTGTCTTAAGCAAACCAAAAAAGGTTATTTTCGACGAGGTATTTGTTTCAGAGATCAGTTTAGCCACTAGCCAGTTTAGCCACTAGTTCATTTAGGTTCAGGCATGTAACCATGACAATGCGCGTGCGTTGGATGAAACTGTCTAAAGACTAAACCCCTCCTTCAGATAGGAGGAGGCTCTACCTTTGCCAGATACTTGCATAATCTCATACGTGTATTTTGTGAACGTGAGCGTCTCTTTTATCATAAACGGTTTTGACGTGTGTGCAGCAGGCACTTATTTTGACAAAACACGTGATGCACATGGTTCACATGACGCAACAAACACATATTTTGAAAACGCAAGCAACACACATGACACTCCAAACACTTATTTTGAAATAGGTGCACTTTAAAAAAAAGTAATCCCAGATATGCAAAAGTGAATCGCATAGTGAAGCTACGGTAGCCGCCACAGGACAGACATGTCATCATCTGGGATAGGGATGTGCGGGTCGTCTCGTAACCCGCGGGCCCTGTGGGTAACCAGTGGGTCGGGTAAAGAAATTGTAACTTTATTGCTGGGCGGTTCATTATGTAGGCCTACGTGGCAACGTAACTTGCGCCACGTAACTTGCGCATCATAACTTGATATCCCCAAACTTTTGCTGTCACGTCACAGAAGCGTCAAGTAGCGGTGCGGGTTGTAAAAATAAATACAGTAGTGTGGGGTGGGTCAAATATTTCATAAAAGTGGGACCCGCGGGTTGGAAAAAATCACTAATCTGGGACAACGTAGTGACAACATGCGCTCTGCAGAACAGTTCCTGTAAGGTCTTTATACTGTTAGTATGGTTATGTGAATTATATTACATTTCTGTCAAGAGATGCTTCTGAAAGTTACACAATGCACCTTTAAGGGAATTAAAAACATTTGAAAAATGCCTTGTTTAGAAATTGTGGGGGTTTTGATGAACAGCAAAGACTAAACCAGTCTCATCTAGTGAAGGTTACAGTGGTAAACTTTTGTCAAACCTTTGTATGTCTTTGTCAAAAAGTCAAGTATTACAAATGCAAAAGAATTTAAAAAATATTTTTTATTTTATTAATTTTACAAATTGGAAATGAATTGAACAATGTTGATTCATCAGAAAAAGGAAATAAAAAATTGCACAAATCACTGATCTGCTTTCTGATGCTGCGTTTGTTTCGTGGTTGCATTAAAGTTTGCTTTTGTCACAAAATTGAGTTTTTTCTTTTTCCTTTTAAAGGTTACGAGTGGAGGAGATGATGAAAATAAACTTTCTGTAAGTATTTACCCTTAACATTGTACATAGTACTACTTATTTACCGACACACCATTCAAAATGATAAAATAAAAATGAATTATCTGAGTGTTTAAGTATTCCTATTCCTATAGGCTAAGCCCCGTCTCCAGCGAGGAGGAAGCTCCGCCTCCTTACACAACACACTAATGAGAAACAGCATTTTCCAGCTAATGATTCACACACTTGACCCACTCAGTGAGGGTAATGTGCAAACACTGGAAACTGCATGTAAACACAGTGACGCAGCTTACATCATCAATTTTGGAAAGTTTTATTTATGTTATCTGTCTTAGGAAAATAATACATGTACCTTAATCTGTGCCCCAGGGAGATTTAAGGAGAAGGCGTCCATTCTACACAAGATTGCAAGAAAAAAGGGTCAGGATGAGGCAAATGGTGTAGGTAAGTTTTAACAGAAATACTTTTTACTTTCATAACAAAGGATGGAGGTGGGACTACATTGATTTTATCAGCTATAAAATAGGTCAATGTGATTGCCAGTGAAAGCCAAATGAAGGTGGGGATAAATATTTACATGTTTAACAAGGTTCAATTGTGATGTCATATTGACTATAATAATTGATAACTGATGAACCTGTTCATTTTACAATCGCTTGTTTCCTACTTGTTTTCCGTATTTCCTCGTTTTGTCCTCCAGCAGATAAAAACCTTCCCAACAGCAGCTGTGTGGAGGTAGAGGTCACTCCACCTATGAATGGCAATGCTGTCGGTCCTAAGGTGAAAACATTATAGACACCTGTAGCAATGTCCAATCACATGTTTTATATATTTTATAGTGAATATTTTTAACCTAAAATGTTTACAAACACTGCAAAGAAATATTCTTGTTATAAAGGAGGAAGAGGAGGAACATGAAGATCAGCCTTTGAGCTTGGCATGGCCTGACACGCCACGGAAGCGAGCAACGTACCTCGTCATTTTCCCCATCGTCTTTCCGTTGTGGTTGACTCTGCCAGATGTCCGTCGAGAAGTAAGAATGACTGTCATTTACGTTTAACACATTCAGGCATCGATTCACACAGACCTCTATATGCTTCTGTACTGATCACCCCCCCAGATTTATGCGCCCCAGTAGCAAACAGAATTGCAGAGATATGTGGGTTGTTCAAAAACACTTCCCATTACTGTTTGCGGTTCATGTAGAATACACTCAAAAAAAGCCTGGAAGGTTTTAAGCCATGGTTGGGTAAAATATGGACAACCCAATCGTTGGGTTTAAATAAAGATATTGGCTATAACAACTGTTATTACTATGAATAGTGGACAGTGCAACAGTGGCGGCTGGTGACTGCTCTAACAAGGGGCGCAAATTCAAAATAAGTGTTCAGAGTGTCATGTGTGTTGCTCGTGTTTTCAAAATATGTGTTTGTTGCGTCATGTGAACCATGTGCATCACGTGTTTTGTCAAAATAATTGCCTGCTGCACACGCTTCAAAACCGTTTATGATAAAAGAGACGCTCATGTTCACAAAATACCCGCAAGACACTCCCTTAACAGTAAACTCTGATTACGCATGAGATTATGCGAGTATCTGGCAAACGCAAGCGTCTCTTTTCTCTTAAACCCTTTAGACGCGTCTGCAGCAGGCACTTATTTTGACAAAACACGTGATGCACACAGGATCTCCCGATGTACAGAACACATATTTTGATATGACAAACCACACACATGACGGGCTACATACATGTTATGACGAACTTCACATCGAGGGCCCTCGAAAAAAGAAGTCACTGGCCGCCACTGGATATCATGGGTTGAAACAACCCAGCATTTTTTTTTATATACACCCTAAAAATGCTGGGATATTTAAAAAAGGATGAACCCAACCGATTTGGTTGTAATTTAACATGGTTTAATAACATTGTTTTCACCCATTGTTGGGCAGCATTTTTTAGAGTGTATTTTGTTATTGGTTTGGTACTGCTAGAAATGGAGAAACTATATACCGATATAAATATATATATATATATATATATATTGATATTGATATTTGTGCTGGTTTATAATAACTTTTCTACATACTCTTTCTCTAGACTTCAAAGAAGTTTTTTCCCATGACATTTTTGGGATCCATCACCTGGATTGCCATTTTCTCCTATCTGATGGTGTGGTGGGCTCATCAGGTATTCAGACATGTGCATCAGTTCATACACTCCATTTACATTTATGCATATTATCCAAAGCGATTTAATGTACATTCAAGGTTTACATTTTATCAGTTTGTGACCGTGTTTCCTTGAAATCAAACCCATGAACTAGCGCTGCTGACGCAATGCGCTACCAATGAGCTATGGAAACACTGTACCTCCATAAGTACCACACTCAAATCAAACCTTTTAAGGCTTTTATTACCAGGAAATTACATTTTACATTCGCAGTTATTCATTAATCCAAAGTGCCTTTATCTGATCAGTATGTGCATTCTTTCAGTTTCAAACCCTTAATGACCTTGATGTTGCTTGCGGCATTCTCTATAAAGTTGAGGCAAAGGGATCAGATTGTTATCTTCTGTTTTAATATTATTCTTTCATCACTGTTTCTTGCCTACACTTTTCCTTGAAGTACACTAAAAAAAAATAAAGGATGTACTTAAAAATATAGTGCATGATTTTTGCATCTATTTTTTAAGTAAGTTTCACATGGAATTTTAAGCATTTTATGCAATTGCTTAAAATTCCATGTAAAACTTACTTAAAAAAGTGGATGCAAAAATGATGCACTATATTTTTAAGTAAAGTCATTGTATTATTTTTACAGTGTAAGTAACATATCATTTCGTGGCTTTTACCAAATGCGTGTGATACTATATATATTTAAAAAATCAGCAAATGTGAGAGAAAGAAGAGCATTATCTTTTATGTGAGGTAGCCAGAGGTAAAGGTTGATCTTGCCTTATAGCACTGCTGTAAATCTGTAACAGCCAAATCCTAAAGCCAATTAGCTGTTCTTGTCAGAGAGAAGTTAACTGTCCTCTAATGCGCTATCGCTTCGATAAAAACTACTCTAAACCAAGTAGGATTGCAGTCAAACAACCAGATTTTCTGACTCATCACAATGCATTCTGGGATTATTTTTTGGAATAAGAATTCCTTTAGATAGTGAACAGCTATGTCAGCGATATGGCCATGATGCTTCAAAATGATATCTGGTTAGGTTTGTAACAGAGCTACTGTGGATGTGGCAGGAGGTCAACAACTTCCTTATTTTGCCATTGGTTCCTAAATTACATTAAAGGGATAAAGTCACCAGAAAATGACAATTCTGTCATAATTTACTCACTCTCAATTTGTTCCAAAAACCTGACATTTTTTTTAACTAAAATATATTTTGAAGAATGTTGATAACCAAACAGATCTGGGGAACCATCGTTTTTCCTGCTATGGAAGTGAATGGTGCTCCAGATCTGCTTTGTTACAGACATTCTTCAAAATATCTTCCTAAGTGGTCAACAGAACAAAAAAAATTATAATACAGGTTTGGAACAACTTACGAGTGAGTAAATTATGAAATTTTCATTTTTAGGTGAATTATCCCTTTAATTTGTGTATTTGAAGATGTCATGACTTGGCATGTCATGACAGTTGTGTTTATGCTCATCAGCCTACTAATGCATATATCTCTCGCAGGTTGGTGAGACTATGGGAATCACAGAGGAAATAATGGGTTTGACCATTCTAGCGGCTGGTACCTCCATTCCAGATCTCATCACCAGCGTTATTGTCGCACGGAAAGGTCTCGGAGACATGGCCGTGTCCAGCTCAGTCGGCTCCAACATATTCGACATCACTGTGGGGTGAGGATGCTACATCATTATAACAAAAATTATTAGTCATTGCATTCATTTTATAGAGAAGGATAGTCGGTTTCAAAAGAAAAATGGCATGCATTTCCAATATAGCCACATGTTAAATTGAACAGTGAGGCACCTGTGGTAAGGAATGAAAAACAATAGAGAAAGTCTTCTGTATGCGCGGTGCAGAAAATGACAGAGGCACGAGCATTTGCTGACTAGTGTTGCCAGATCTTGCAATTAAAAAACAGAGACACAGAAATATCCAAAAATAAACCGAAATATATCCAAATGCTTTATCTCAAAGATCAAAATATTGGGACCGGCACTCAAAACTCGATCGCTTCATGAGCCAAAAGCCATAAACGGTTAAGCGCCAAAACAGTTTGTACGTACAAAAAAGACGAGGACCTGGCAACAATGCAAGACAGCGCGCTTTGGAGCAGCCTCACAACTGGTTCACAAATCACAAATAATCACATTTTCGGGAGCGATTCTTGTTCTGTACAGACATGTAACTAACATTTAGGGGATTCAATCCCACATTTAAATGCGGTTGTCACTCCCAAAAGTTTGCAGTGTGTACGAGGCCAAAAAGTAACCTGTTTTCAGTGAAAAGTTTAGATCCATGAGCAGTCTTAAAGCTGATATTAACCACAATTCATTGTGAGAGGTACTTGTTTAGTGTCGCTTCACTAAATTGAATATAAATATAAGATGCTTCACCGAATTAATACATTTATGTGGCATTCACACCAGACGCGGAAGAGGCGGCAAGCACAAGTGATTAAGTGATTTACATTTTAAGTCAATGCAAAGATGCGAAAAGGCATCCTGCGGCGCGGTACCTGCGAATGGCGCGGTGTAAATGGGAAAATTTGAACTTTGGCGGATATTCGGGCCGCGGTAAGCAATAAGGAGCTTGCTCTAGTAGTCACGTGATTACAGGGAGTGAGCGGAGTCACAGAAGCCCCTCCCATGATGCGAATTTCCGCGTGAATGTCTCGACTAGAATTTCACGCGCAAATGAAGTGAGTAAACTCAAAATGTTAAAGCGTCCAACTACACGTGAATAACACATTTTTGCCGCCTCTACCACGGCTGGTGTGAACACAGGGTAACACTTTCCACGAAGAAATTTTATTTGGCTTATGTTTTTACTGTTATAAAGTAGGGGGCGCTGTTATGCATCTTCACATATTAAAGTGTTGATAAAATAAAGCTGGAATAAATGTTTTTGTTGTTGTTGTTCTAAAGAAGAGGCTTTGTTTTTCTTCTGATATTTTGAATGTTTACATATTATTCATACAACAAAAAATTATGTGGGCCATGGAAATTTTGTGAATTTGATTAATTATTAAAAACCCTGGTGGGGTCCAATTATTTAGTAAACATTACGAAAGAGTTGTGTTTTGATGTGTTTGTTTGTTTGTTATCCATCGCAATATGGGTCTAGGCAACAATGGTCCAATGTCTCAGAACTTGCAGACTCTCTTGCTGTGCACTCTATACTCTATGTCTACTTTATGTCTATACTCTATGTCTACTCTATGTCTGTCTATACGTCGCATAACAAAACAGTACATACTTATAGGGCATAAAATAAGTGGACTAACTGGAATACAGCAAATATTTAAACATATCGTTGTGTTCCCCTCTCCAGCCTGCCGTTTCCATGGTTGATGTTTTCTTTGTTTAACGATCTGAGTCCAGTGGCGGTGAGCAGTAATGGTCTGTTCTGCGCCATCGTTCTGCTCTTCCTCATGCTTCTCTTCGTCATCATCTCCATCGGCGTGTGCAAGTGGAAGATGAGCAAGCTTCTGGGGTCCCTCATGTTCTTGCTATACTTCGTCTTCCTGGTGGTCAGTGTAATGCTGGAGGACAAGATCATCATCTGCCCAGTCTCCATCTGAGTCCTTCATCTTAAGCGCCCTTTTCCTGACTCCGGGTTACCTTCCGATTTCCTTCAGACTCAGGGCCCTTTAACTATGAAGTGGATGTGAAAATGCATCTAATTAGTAGTTCATTATGGGAAGTACCACGGTGGTACATAGAGACTTGATGTACTGTAGGTTTAGCCATTTCTATCACTCTGCATGCAGAGGTTGAACTTTATCAGTGGAGACGACACATCCAAAGAGGAGGAAGACATTTATGGAGAATGTCTACTGAAGACTCAGGAAAGGACCTACGGTGCAAATATGCATACCTATTTAAACAACGAAACGCTGATTCTTGTAGTGTGCTTTACAGCTTTTGGTTATGTAAGCCTTGTAACAATCATTTAAAAGAAAAAGCTCTGTAATTGCTTTTGTCTGAACGCTGGTCCTTTCTGAATGTTACTTGAGCATTTTCGATCTGAGTATATCATTTAACTTATTGAATAGACTTGTAGACAGTCTTCTGAAGTCTAGGCCTACACATAATCAATATTCAACTCACAGATTGTGAGCACTCGTACAATTGAATATAATCAATCGTATTAACTGTTTTCTGTCAATGCAATATTTTCTATAGAGAATATATATTCTCTGGGACTGATGTCTAATTTTTAATGTGATATTTTTGGCAAACTCAATGAATGAAAAGTTAAAACTTACACGCACGTTTCTCTTTATTACTTTACCACAAAACCAGTCTAGTCTGCTGTATGTGAATGTGACTTCATTATAAATTTCATGGGACTAGTCTGTTAAGCAATATACATAAATTATTCACTTTATAGAGGTCCTTATTAATAATGCATTACTGCCTGTATCTCTCAATACTGTCTTGGTATGATTGATTGGGATTTGAAAGTGAAATAACTGGTGCTTATAAAAGGAATTAAGCACCCAAAAGCTTTGAAGTTGACTGTTTATATTTAGGTAAAATGGCACATATCTACTCGTTCATAATTTTTGTATATTTACATAAGTGATGAACAAAATAAAAAAATTTCTGGAGTTAAATATAAGAAGTATTATTTGCACAATCAGAAATGTGCAATATTTTGACTTTGTAGAAATGAACACACTTAAAATGCAATATGTTGTATGTGATACTGTGCATCAATGATTATTTTATAATGGCTTAAGCATTATAACAAAGCAAGTAAAGTAATTAATATGATACCCAATGCAAATTATTTTAGGCCACACTTAAACATGTACGGATTTTTCTGCACCATATTTTTATCTACTAAGGGATTCAAAATGTTAAATAAATTCAACGTTTTGCTCAATCCTCATGTTTGATGAGGATGATACAGTTTTTTTCATGATCAGATCATACAAAAAGTGATGTCAAAATAATGTAATTTCACATTGTTGCCTATAAAGGCAGTAAAGAAGGAACCTATCTTTAAACAAAAATTAAAGGTATAATCTAAAGCTCTCATTTCTACATATGGTTTTGCTTTCAAATAACTGCATTAAGATGAGTGATGTAAGTGATTTTCTATACAGCATCTTATGTTTCCATCTTCTGCATTGCTGAGGATTGTAAAACAATTAATAAAACTAAGCTGATGAGATTTTTTGTGAGTGAATGAATTACACATTAATTGGTTAACAATTTAAGCAATTTGAAATATGCTAAAATATCATATTGTTATATAATATTCAATATATTAAGATGTTATTGATTCATTTAAATATTTAAATCTAGAGTACTAACTATACTTAAAATGTATTGAATGAAAAAAATGAATATTTTGTCATCATTGCGTTATGAATTAAAGCTCAATTACATGTAATGTCATGTTCCTGTCCAGTAGATCCAGTAGATGGCGATAATGTGAAACTTTGCAAAACATGTCCTTCAAGGATAGTCTGCCCAATTGGCAGGGTTTTTAGTCATAATCGTTGGCTAAGATCACAATAAGAACGATATATTTACAAGCAAAAATTAAACCTAACACTTTTGTATGCCTACTACTATACATTGATTCTCAAGCTCAAACAGACCTAAAAAACACTTAAACCAGTTGGTTCAGTATACTTATAAATACCTTACAACACACCCCTACGCTGTTTTTACTAAGGTCAGGATTTTCATCGCTAGATCCATAGTAATAGAACTCCACTGTCTTTATTCACGTTTTGACGCAGTGATGCGCAGACCGATCGGGATATGACATCAGAGTGCTGTTAGAACGATTGGCGAATCGCTCTCGCGATACTTTAAAGTCATAACCCTGGTCGGTCTGCGCAGCGCTGCAACTCACAGGGGCAACAACACCACTGATCTATAACACGGAAGCGGAAGTATGATAACAATGATGCTGCGTTGAACTGTCAATTTCATGCTGTTTACATCAGAAATTACCTGACATCTAAAAGCCACGTACATACCGACATTTACACAGTTCACCCTTCAAACCCAAGGATCACGAAAGTTTTTCCCATCATATCGAGGAAAATGAAGAACACTGGAATTTTATTACTGCACTTATTACTGATGCCTCATATCATCAGCTGCTGGAATGATGGTAAGTTATCTTTTATACTAAACCTAATCCTAATACAGTCAAAAAACTCCGTACAGCGGAGTCATTACTGTAACGTTAAGTTATATGACCCGTTATCAATTCTTTGCTTTTTGTTTATTTTTTAATTTTTTTTGCCATATGTATGACACTAATGTGCACCTGTGGTTGATCTTGTCAACATATAAAGAAATACAAAGTTTATTTTCTTTAATTTTAATTGATTGTCTTTATAGATATTTTACGTGGTGGTGGACTTCCGGAGCTTTTTGTGAAAGCAAACATTTGGGGGTGTGGCTAATATTATAATAGAAAGTGTCAGAATATTTTATGAATTTACCATGATAATCATGATTATAACATGATTATGGAAAAAATCTGCATCAAGTCTGCCAAATGTAACTAGTTTTACTGAAGATGGTTTGATTATCCATCTGTTAAAAGAATGGTTTATCAAAAAAAAAAAAATTCTGTCATCATTTACTCATCCTCAAGTTGTTACTAACATGTTTAAATTTCATTGTACCGCTGAACACAAATGAAAGTACCTGTAATCAAGCAGTAAGCAGGAGCACCATTGTTTTCCATTGTAGGAAAACAAAAAACTATGGAAGTCAACAGTGCCCCAAACCAGTTTGGTTACAAACATTGCACAGAATATCTTCTTTTTTGTTTAGGAGAAGAAAGAAATTTATACAGATTTGGAACAACGCGAGGATGAGTAAATAATGACAGAAATTAAATTTTTGGGTGAACTATCCCTTTAAGTCAGTGGTTCTCCACCCTTGTGTACGGTGCATCCCTTTGTGGGCCCCCCAAAGAAAATGTATGATATAAAACATTCTAAAACTTAAAATTTCATTTAAATGATACAATGTAGTTCTGTTGGTTAGTAGCCTTATTTTATTGAGATTTAATTACACAAAATGTATAATGAATTAATATTTTTTCTCAAATGTTATAAAACTTGGGCCCCCTTGCCCCTGGCACAATTTTGCAGCCACGACCCCCAGTTTGAGAACCACTGCTTTAAGTAACCGTGCAATTTGATTATAGTTTTCAGCTGTTTATCTTCCAATGCTTCAACAGATGCTGTGTTACTGCGGGATGTTCAGGTGCTCACCCTTCACAGAGGTCGATACACCACTGCACGTCGCTCCAGTCCTGTTCTCCAGCTTCAGTGTATTGGGGGATCTGCTGGCTGTGGATCATTCGTAATGGATGTGGTCCAGTGTTACAACAAAGGATGGGATGGCATAGACGTTCAGGTAAACCCCTATCTGCCCACTTCTGATCTTATCAAAATCATTCAGGGAACACACATGCTGATAAAATGTAGCTTGAAGGCACAGAATGTCGCTTTGAATCTGGCAAATGCATAAATGTCAATCTCTTAACTGGTCTTTTCCTATCTTTGTAGTGGGAGTGTAAAGCCGACATGGACAACTGGTACAGGTTTGGCCGTGTGGAGGTCTCCTGTGAGGGTTACACCAGTCCCAATGACGCATATGTGCTGAAGGGTTCGTGCGGTCTGGAATACACATTGGAGCTCACGGCAGAAGGGAAGCAACAGCAGGGTCGTGACTCCCAAGGCTCATCTGGCTTTTCAGGCTTTGCCTCTAACTTTTTCCAAGGCTTTTCTGATCATAAACCTCACCAGAGTGGAGGCCAGTATAAGCAGTCTGATGGTGATGGAGTGAGCGGGTTTATAGTGTTAGGTTTCTTTTTGCTGTTGGCTTACGGTGTGTACAAGATGTTTCTATGCAGTCCTACTCAAGGCCATCAAGGTTTTCCCCGCGATGGCTCTCAAGATTTTGGCGGGGCGTGGGATAACAGCCATGGTGCGGGACCACCTCCTCCTGGATTTAAGCCTGATTATTACACAGGTAATATAAAAATAAGGAAAGATCCCAGCAAACATTCCAGGTTCAGAGCATAAGGTGAAATGTGTATTTGTTAAACAGATGGTGTCACACTGAAATCATCTATCATGTTTTTTGCTTGTTTGTGGATTCGCTTTGCAGACCAGACCAACTCTGGCCCAGCCCCTGGTCCTGGCCCTAGCTATGGCTTTTCTGACGAATACACCAGACCTCAGACGGATTCTTGGACTGGTTTCAACGGTGGACGACGAACTGGAGGTGGTGTAGGTGGTGGTGGTGGATTCTGGCCTGGAATGGGAGCCGGTTCAATTCTGGGATACTTATTTGGGAATCAGAGGTTAGTTAATGTCTTCACATAACATCAGTTTACTCATTTACGCAGAGCATTTTTATCAGCACCACTGACTTTAAACCATAGTATTGAAATTACTGACTTCACAATACATAAATCACCATTTGAAGCCCTGTTTTGCAGCATTGGGTCAAAGGATTAAAATCTTAGAATAGCTGTCCTGTATATTAAGATCTTAATCTTATTTTTTTGGGTTGATCTCAGACGCCAGCCACACATGGGACCATCTTACACCACAGGACCCTCTTACAACAGCAGACCTTCCCCAAAACCAAAAACAAGCTCAGGGACACGCACTGCATCAGGTACATTATTAGTGCAAACTCTATTATGGATGTCAGAAGTTTATCCAAACAAAATAATAATAAAATATTTTTAATTTAGAGGTCTGATAAAATTATGTTTGTTTTTTTGATGCAGGTTTCGGTGGAACTAAAAAAAGATGATTGAAGATGAGATGTACAGAGGACTTAGAGCGCCACTTTTAAATAAAATGAGAAATAAATTTTTCAATTTAATAAATCAAACATATAAATGTAATATCTGAACTCGATTAGTTCAAGTTTTTTCATGCTAAGGTTAAAGTGAAAAATTATGCGTCTCCTTGACACCAATGACAAATGGCATTTTCGTTTGGTTTTATTTACTGACTTTTAATTATAATACACAAAGACGGCACACAAAAGTAAAATGTGTTGTAAATTAATGTTGAATTGAAGACCATCTATAGATGCACATATTGACAAAAATTGCCAGCATACGGCCCATATTTGTATCCAATCAGCTACCCTCTAGAACAGGGGTTCTCAAAGTTTACATTCAAAGGTCCAAATCTGAATTCCCATAATTTTCATAGGTCCGGAAAAACTTTATGTAAATCATTTGTTTATATAACAAATCAACACAAATAGTTTGGGAAAAACATAAGTGTATTTTGCATTTAAAGTAAAAAAATTTTTTAAAATAAACACAAGAAATATGCCAAAAGTAACCAGGTGCAAAATACAGAGCAACCTAATTAGAGAAATGGCACAGTTTGTTCTCCATCAGATGCATAAACCATGGCAAAAAAGTGTGGTTGGTAGGCAGAGACACTGACCAAAATTAGGGGTGCACCTATAAATTGGCTGATGATGCATGCTTCTCAATGAATAAAGGTGAAATGCCGCTACATCCAAAAGCCAGGGGGCGCTCTTGGGCAGAAACTTAATATGTGCTGCAGACGAAGAACCAGACACGGAGATTCAGGAAATGTCTTAAGGATATATTTATATTGCTGTTTTTCAAACCTTTTCAGGTATTTTCATGATAATAAAGAATATGTATAAGATTATGTTTGACGAGTGTTGCTTTTTTAAATGCATGTTTTAAACGACTCAAACCAACAGTGATTGGTAAGGACTGATCAAAAGCCGTAGTACATGAAGTAGCTGTACATAATATCTGGGTGTGATGGCTACAGCGTCACACAGGAAATTTTTAAATAACTCGTTTTATTTTCGGACCAGGAATACTCTTAAATCTAAAAAGAAGAAAAAACTAAACGAATGGTTTACAAGTTTAATATGCAATTGTGAATTAGCAAATGCACACATTTAATCAATCACATAGAAATTATTAATGCACTTGTAATATGAAGTGGACGCGGGTCCGGATCAAGTTGCCGTCGGGTCCGGATCCGGACCGGAGTCCGGACTTTGAGAACCCCTGCTCTAGAATAAAAATGCCCCCCCATCATCTGCAGTTCACTGGAAAATAGCAAAATTATTGTTGTTACTGGATTGTGATTTAACCATGGATTGTATTGTTTTGTGTGGTTCTTTTTCTGTTTTATTTTATTTAGAGGATTGATAATTGAATTGATAATATATTTGGCTTTTGTGGTGAAGCCTTATATTTATGATCCTTGATAATTTGATTGCTGAAATGAATTGTGACCAATGCTTTGGGTAACTTTCATATAACTCCATCAAGTGGCCTATACTGGGATATCCCTTTCATATCGGTTAACTGCCGTGCGCAAGATAAAAGTGCACCAATCAGCCGTCATGTCATATTTCATATTTTGTTTTTGATAGTAGTGTAATAAACTGAAAAATAAATAAGATGTGTGTGACATTGTGTGCGTGCACCTGCATTTATTTACATCCTCTATTTGTGTGTTTGATTTGTTTAAAACATAATTTCCACTTTCACAATACAAAATCTTTATTGTTTTGTCTTAGTATAAGTATGCAATGGAACAGATGGTTGTCATGTATTTAATATATGGATTTATTCATCTTTTCGTTCATAATTTTTTCCTTTTAAGATGGTTGTGAAACATTTGGGAGACATTGCTTTTCCCCACTTTCACCAGCAGAGGTCCTTGTAGAACTTGGATTTGAAAAACTTTGAGTAATGAATCTTAATGCAATTGTGCAAAAAAATTCTGGTTCACTTCACCATCACTACTTTAAACTATCACATGGTCTTTAAATGACATGCAAGTTCTTTGCTATAATTAGAAATAAGACTGTACTATAATGATTAAAGTGTATAGCTCACATTATGTGAAAGAATGCAAACTTACTGTATGGAGAGGGTCATTTAAGGAATAAACTTTTAAATGGCTTTACTTCCTTTTGTTCTGATTATAATGCACTTATTTTGGAGAACTTTTGGTTGTTACCACTGTCTTGTTCTGTAGTAAAAGTTGTTAATTTAGGAAAAGTTTGTTCATTTGATGCATTATGGGTGTTGAGTATAGGGTGGGGTTAATGTTGTTTTTGCACACCTCCCTACAAATGGATTGTTGCTCTCCTGAAAATGTCTTAATTTTTTTATATTTATAAAATTATACTTTTTTTCTTAATGCATAAAACTCCACCTGCATGAATAGAAGGGTCTGCTACCTTTAGGAAGGTCGCTTTTCAAAAGAAATACTCTTAACCAAGTCAGTTAATGCACAAAAAAGTATTTATTATTTGTTATTAAAGAGGAAAACAACTATATACAGAAATATTGATAAAAAATGAAAGGCAAAAAAAGAGATTTTAAGTAAATTCTAAGTAAAGAGGAGGTCTCTTTACCAAGTCAGTTAATGCACAAAAAGTATTTATTATTTGTTATTAAAGAGGAAAACAACTATATACAGAAATATTTACTAAAAATTAAATGCACAAAAGAGATTCTAAGTAAATTCTAAGTAAAGAGGAGGTTTAGAAAACTTAATACTGTTCTCCTTCTCGGGTCCTTCATTTAAAACAAAAGACCTTTCGTAGGGACTGTCTCATCCGTGACAGGAAGTTGCGGCACTTTTCTTTCACCGTCAGGTTTGGATGAACTGGGATGGCGAAATCTTCAGTTTGGTCAGTCTTCTGATTCCACCCACCAAGCACTGTGTAGTCAAGAATGACCGCAGACACAACCGTTGTGAGGTAATTTACTGACATCTCATGATCCTGCCATGCTGCCCTCAAGTAGCCCTTATCTTTCACAATGGCATGAGCTTCATTTATAATCCGAAGAACGATCTCATCCTCATTGTGAAACAGCTGTTGGATGTTTTTAACAACATGAACTCTTGCCAAATTTCCCAGTTCTTGCACCAGTTTGCTGAAAATAACATCATAAAGGTAGATCCCAGGAACACTGATGTTATATGTGCATTGAAGTTTCGTAAGCAGGCCATCAATGACGCGGCCTAAAAACTGTTGTGGCAAAATGAAACCCTGGGGTTTGGCAATTGGCAGTTCAGAAGCTCTAAATAAGGAAGTTTCCTCTTTCATGGTTTCTTCCCGATGCCGTTTTTCTCTGCGACCTTGGCTAACAGGGCCTTTACATCTGTTCTTTAACTTCCGACGGCGTTTACCAGTGGGAGCTTGAGACTGGTGAAGTGAATCCTCAAGCTGTGGTGGTGAATCAGTGGGAGCGGGATTTGTATGCTCAACCTCTATGTCCTCTCTTGATGGAGGGGATTCTGCATGTATTTTAGCTCTTAAGCTGTTTACATTTGTAGGCTCTGGTGTAGCAGACTTTGAACTTCTCAAAAGTTCTTCCAGCTCCCGATCAAGTGAAGATTCACCAGGTAAATGCACAACTAATTTTGGCTCTGGAGTACCAAGCTTAGTTGAGCATCCCCAACCTTCTAATTCATCCAGCTCCTGTTCAAACAAATCATCAATGTCGAGCAATTTCCTAGTGGGAGCTGAAGATTCCCCAGGTAAATTCTTAGGCTCTGAGACCTTGTATGATTTAAGGGGCTCCAGTTGGATTGGAGCACTTGAGCTGAAGACTTTCGTAGGCTCTGGAGTAGCAGGCTTAGGTGAACTTCTTAAAAGTTCTTCCAGCTCCTTGTCAAGATCCAGCAGCGCATCCGCAGAAGATGAAGATCTGCCATGTATCTCCTTAAGCTGTTCATCCTCTGCTGTCTTAAGGGATTCTGCCTGAATTTCAGGACTTGGGTTGAACACGTTCTCGGGCTCCGGGGTAGCAGGTTTCAGTGAACTTCCCAAAACTTCTGGTCGCTCAGGCTCCTCACGGCGGCTGGTAGCAACATTAAAATACTGAGCCAATGACTTCTCACCTAAAACAAAATCATCAATTAATGACCATTGCAAAAACAATTTGCTATAAAAATTACACACAATGATATCAGAGGGATAAAATCACATCAACTGTACCTTGCCTAACAATCTCAGCACTGCACAATGGATCTTTAATGGCATCACTGATTTTATCCATGCCGATGTCCGTTACTATTTTGGTGAGCACATTCAGAGAGGTTCTTTCTGCGTTGGTCATTGTCTCCAGTCCGCATGCTTGCCAGATTTCCTCCATGTTGCTGGGGCCATCTTGAAGCAGGATGTCTGGCAATCCCAGGAATGATCCCACATGGTTCTTCGCTGCCTGCTGAAAGAAGTGATGAAGCACGGACCAGTAGAATTCCCAGCGAGAGGAGTTTTGAGCCTCTGTGTTGGTCTCAGAGCACAGGTATTTGAGAGGATATGCCTTGCCCATGTCATTGTCAAGAAGTTCCTGGTAAACACAGCTCATTAAATCCGCAGTAAACATATGGATCGTCTCCCTGCTGATGCGGTTCCCTGAAGTCATCTGGCTGCTTGCTGACCCTTCGGCATCTGACCGAACTGATGCATTTTTGCTGTGCAAGCAATCCATCATGCACAGAAAAATGTTCACTCCAATCATTTTTGCCTCTTCAGTGGATCTGTTCAAGATCTCACCACTGTTAATCTGCATACACTTGCCAGCCCTCTTTTGGTGCAATTGGGCCTCCTTTTTCATGCAGTCCTCTTGTATCAGGCAGAGAAGTAGAGCAGGAAGGACCACATCCATGCACAACATTCGTACCCACTCCACAGTCTGCTGAACCATATGACACATGTTCCTCTTGGAAATGTGCTTTTCTTTAAGTGTTCTCTTGATGATTTTGCGAGACCTAAAATGAAAATGTTTTTATGATGTTGGTGTCTGTAGATAAACATATGGCTTTGCTGTTCTAAAGATTCAGTACACAAGAATTCAACATACTTGTTGGGGACCTCAGTGAAGATGTCATGAATACTCCATGCTGCTGGTAGCTGAGGCTCGGTGGTTATATTGTGTGCCATCGATGACTGGAAAGTGGTTTTTCCATAAGGAGTTCCCAGGTGTAAAGCTTTTTGAGCTTGGACCTGAGCACACAATGACAAAAATCTGAATTAAAATATACAAGCATGCATAAATATGGTAACTACAGGTATATGCAGTGTTCGAATTAAGGAGGGGCTGGGGTGGTCCCGGACCTCCTATAAGCATTGAGGGACCCCTTTAAAGAACAAAAATATACATTTGGGGGGGGTCCTGTGGTTTTTATTAAAATTAAAATACTACAATACTGTCCATTATTTGTCCCAATTTTTGCATAAACTAATCCAAAAGATTTCTGTCTGAAAACTTACAAGTGCGCCACACGCTGTTTTCTGAAAGAATTGACAATAGTTCAATTTAGGATTGGGTTAAGGGCTTTTAAAAAAAACTTCTCAAACTATTTTTTCACACTAATTTGAAAGGTAAAAATTAATATAGCAAAAAAAAAAAAATGGTTTAAATATATGCTAAATATTTCAGGGCAAAAAATACATTTCTAATTTTACAACCCATATGGCAAAAAATATTTTTTCCTGGTCAAAATATAAAAGTTTATAAAGTATATTTTTACAGTTGAATATAGTTTTAACCGTTTCAAACCTTATGGGTTGGTTTCCCGGATAGAGTTTAGATTAAGCCTGGACTATTAGGCTTTATGCCCAGCTGCACTACTTCATGAACTTCAGCAAGCTCCTTGTTTCCTGTCTGACATTATTGGACGAACTGATTAATCCAGGTGTGTCTAATTATTATTGTTGTGTGTTGTGACTACTGAGGTCAGGCACACCTGTATTATTCAGTTTGTCCAATAATGGCAGACAGAAAACAAGGATCTGGCTGAAGTTCAGGAAGTAGTGCAGCTGGGCATAAAGCCTATTAAGTTGTTTTACAAAAATACCATACAAATAACACATTGCTGCTGTGCATCTTGTAACAAAACAGTGGCACTGATATATAATTACAATATAGAGTTTGTAACAAAGTTTTTCTTCCACTTTGATGTGAATATAAATGCTTTGAAATATATTTATTTTTGAAATATATTTAAAAATATACAAAATGGCCAAAAAATATATTGGTTAAAAATACATTTTTGTAAACACATTTCTAAAAATGTCAGCAATTTTAATTAAATACAATCACTAAAAGCTGTATTTCGCTGGGGAAAATAGTCCCTGACCGAACAGCAAGAAAATATTCAAGATAATTTATGTTGTTGACGTTTCTAAGGGTGGTTGCTAAGGGTGCTCCATGCCTTTTATCTTGCATAAAATCAATGAAACCAACTTTTATGGCATATCTTTATTTCTTTCTAAACTACCAAACATAATTTCTGTATAATAAATTTAAATAAATTTAAATTTGTTCTTACCTTGGCATTAATTGATGGAAGCGGAGTTCTTTCCAGTTCAAAAACGCTCAGGTCAGCATGAATAAGATGTTCGACCTGGCTGATCGGCTAAGGAGTGTTAAAAAAATATGTTTACTAATTTTGTTACTTTCTAAGCTACCAAACATAACATACGTACATATCTCTCATTTAATTTAAATGGGTAGGCTACTTACCTTGCCACAAATGGGAGGAAGTGGAATTCTTCCCGATTGAAAAACGCCCAGGTCATCGACCTTGGCGATTGGTTGGAGAAAATAAGGCTTTGAAAAATATTTTTCCATTTTCTGTCTGCAAGACGCAACTAAGCACGAGCTGAGCAAAAGTAGAAATAGAATTGTGGTTGCGTCATCGGTTTTTATAAGCGAGATGACGTCAGAGATATCCCTAATGTAATATAATTTAAAGTTCACTTATGATCTGCAGCTCAAGACAAACAAAAAATGTGATATAAAAAAATTCACAATAAGAAAGAACCTTCATTTTTTATATCATGTAGATTAAATTACCTTTGGTGTTTTGTTTGATAAATCTTTCAACAAATCCGTGTTTAACACAGCCTCGACGTACACTGTCTTCAATATAGGGTAATTGTATCATTTACCATAGTGCCATCTATAGGCTTTACATGATAACAGGCTCAATTAGAGAATATTTTCTACATTTGCCAAAAGCAAATTAAACGAACTTGCTGTATGGAAACAACAAAGAGAGGAAATAAATATGAGGAGTGCTTCTTTTAGTTGCTACCTGTTTACGGTTTTTTCCCCCCATTAAAATTATATATTTTCATTAAATAATTAGAAACAATTGTTTTTGTTAACAAAGATTGTAAATCATTTTAATCGGTTGAGAAATTTAAACGTTATTGTTTATCCAGAAAAGGCGCAGCTCCCTCGTTCACTTGTATGAGTGTTTATAGTGCAGTATTGACAGGACTCATATGGCAGCGCCGTTGACGAATCACAGCAACAGATCAAAGGGATCAATGCGCGATCTATGTTTTATTATGTCTATATATTGTGCTTTTTATATTTATCATAATATCATTGATTTATTGTATTGCCTTTCAACGTCCAATAACTTAAAATAAGACTTGAATTGCAATGATTATTATGACTGCCATGTATACCAATGATGCTGATAGGCTATATGCCTACTTTATAGAGGGTAATGTAATGAATATCTACAGTATGAATAATCTATATTATATTGTATTTATTTTTTTAAAGATAATTGAACTAGAATTGTAATGCCCTGATCTCCCCATCAAAAAAAAAAAAAAAAACCTACAAAAAGCTCCAAGGCCACCACTTTCTCTCTTTTTGCCAATTTTCTATTGATTAATAGTAATACTATTTCTAATAGGATTTCATGTGCACTATGTTCACAACTTGTCACTTTTACAAAGATGCATTTAATTGGACACATAGCAAAAACATAGCAACACACAAAAAACCATTGAACTATGTTGGTTTAGATTAGAATCAGCAGTATTTGGGTTTGTATAATTCCTGATGCCCTGTAAAGTTGCTGAATATTTTTATTTTAATCTAAAGTATAAAAAATGTATTTCTTCTTGCAGCTTCTAAATTTCAACACCAAACCCTTACAAAAATTAACTAGTTTTACTACAGTTAAAAACATGGTCCCTATAGTTAAACTGGTTGCCAAAAATAACCATGATTGTGCTGCAAAAACCATGGTTAAACCATGCGTGGTTACTGCAGTAAACATTGTTTTGCCAATGGTAATCAATACACCAAAATCATGGTTACCATAAAAAAGCATAGTTAATTTCGCAAGAGAAGTTACATTAACATTTTAAGTGACTAATTTGATATTATTATTTTTAAATGTATTAAATAGAATAAAAAACCTGTTAGTGCCATGAAAAAAAATGAAATATTTTCTGATTTACTGAGGTTTCTAAAGGTGATGTGCAGAAACTGACCAGATGATGGCGACGTTGATCTTGTGATGCCAAATAGCTAATGAGGAGAAGAAGTGTCAACAACAAGACAACAAATTTCATTGCAGCAGCAGATCAACCTTAAAACTGGATCAACATTTACATTTGACTATCTGATCGTTAGAAAATAACAAGGCAATCTAAGGCAATACGTCTCGATTTCACCTTGGCGGTGCGAGGTATTGAAATCTTTTGCTTTGTGTACTATATGCTAACAAAATATATCATACCTTTGACAGTTATCGTTTCAACTCCAAAATCAGAAGAATATACATTTAATATGGGGTCTTTTTATTTATGTATTTTTTAGGTGTCAGTGACTGTGTAATACCAAGTGGTTTCATTGTTAAATAACTTTTATTTGTCGTGTATTTGTTGTTGACTAGTCGGTCACTTGCTTTCATAGGATTTATTCATCTTGGGGAATGTTAATTTCTAAATGTGCATATTTCACATTATGAATTAACATAGGTAATGTGTTATGATTAACAATCAATGACTTGACAATGAACATTTGTATATTTATAAATTGACATAAACATAGATTAGGAAATGAACATGACATTTAATGCATACTGTACTTCAATCTGTCATTTCATAGCTTTTGATGCCTTACTTTTACTTTATAATTTAAAAATAATAAAAGTTACGAATGAGTTGTGTCTAAATGTTTCCTTTCAGTATTTATAGACTGATGAATGGACCTAAAAAAATAAATATTCTGGCCTGGAATGGGAGCCGGTTCAATTCTGGGATACTTATTTGGGAATCAGAGGTTAGTTAATGTCTTCACATAACATCAGTTTACTCATTTACGCAGAGCATTTTTATCAGCACCACTGACTTTAAACCATAGTATTGAAATTACTGACTTCACAATACATAAATCACCATTTGAAGCCCTGTTTTGCAGCATTGGGTCAAAGGATTAAAATCTTAGAATAGCTGTCCTGTATATTAAGATCTTAATCTTATTTTTTGGGTTGATCTGAGACGCCAGCCACACATGGGACCATCTTACACCACAGGACCCTCTTACAACAGCAGACCTTCCCCAAAACCAAAAACAAGTTCAGGGACACACACTGCATCAGGTACATTATTAGTGCAAACTCTATTATGGATGTCAGAAGTTTATCTAAACAAAATAATAATAAAATATTTTTAATTTAGAGGTCTGATAAAATTATGTTTGTTTTTTTTAATGCAGGTTTCGGAGGAACTAAAAAAAGATGATTGAAGATGAGATGTACAGAGGACTTAGAGCGCCACTTTTAAATAAAATGAAAAATAAATTTTTCAATTTAATAAATCAAACATATAAATGTCAAAATTGATGTGTTCGAACCTGATAAGTTTGTTTCGAGTTTTTTCATGCTAAGGTTAAAGTGAAAAATTATGCGTCTACTTGACACCAAGGACAAATGGCATTTTCTTTTGTTTTTCAAAGACGACACACAAAAGTAAAATGTGTTGTAAATGAATGGTGAATTGAAGACCATCTATAGATTATACCAATGCACATATTAACAATAATTGCCAGCATATGGCCCATATTTGTATCCAATCAGCTACCCTCTCGAATAAAAATGCCCACCCATCATCTGCAGTTCACTGGAAATAGCAAAATTATTGTTGTTACTGGATTGTGATTTAACCAAAGCCGTTGACTATTCAAACTAGTGATCTTAACTGTGACACCAAAAAATATATATATATTTTTCCATTTCACACAAGGTGTATTGTTTTGTGTGGTTCTTTTTCTGTTTTATTACAAGGGTTTATCGGATTGATAATTGAATTGATAATATATTTGTCATGTCATATTTTGTTTTAGATAGTAGTGTAATAAACTGAAAAATAAATAAGATGTGTGTGACATTGTGTGCCTGCACCTGCATTTATTTACATCCTCTATTTGTGTGTTTGATTTGTTTAAAACATAATTTCCACTTTCACAATACAAAATCTTTATTGTTTTGTGTTAGTACAAGTATGCAATGGAACAGATGGTTGTCATGTATTTAATTTATGGATTTATTCATCTTTTCATTCATAATTTTTTCCTTTTAAGATGGTTGTGAAACATTTGGGAGACATTGCTTTTCCCCACTTTCACCAGCAGAGGTCCTTGTAGAACTTGGATTTGAAAAACTTTGAGTAATGAATCTTAATGCAATTGTGCAAAAAAATTCTGGTTCACTTCACCATCACTACTTTAAACTATCACATGGTCTTTAAATGACATGCAAGTTCTTTGCTATAATTAGAAATAAGACTGTACTATAATGATTAAAGTGTATAGCTCACATTATGTGAAAGAATGCAAACTTACTGTATGGAGAGGGTCATTTAAGGAATAAAATGTTAAATGGCTTTACTTCCTATTGTTCTGATTATAATGCACTTATTTTGGAGAACTTTTGGTTGTTACCACTGGCTTGTTCTGTAGTAAAAGTTGTTAATTTAGGAAAAGTTTGTTCATTTGATGCATTATGGGTGTTGAGTATAGGGTGGGGTTAATGTTGTTTTTGCACACCTCCCTACAAATGGATTGTTGCTCTCCTGAAAATTTCTTAATTTTTTATATTGATAAAATTATACTTTTTTTCTTAATGCATAAAACTCCACCTGCATGAATAGAAGGGTCTGCTACCTTTAGGAAGGTCGCTTTTCAGAAGAAATACTCTTAATCAAGTCAGTTAATGCACAAAAAAGTATTTATTATTTGTTATTAAACAGGAAAGCAACTATATACAGAAATATTTATAAAAAATGAAAGGCACAAAAGAGATTTTAAGTAAATTCTAAATTCTAAGTAAAGAGGAGGTCTCTTTACCAAGTCAGTTAATGCACAAAAAGTATTTATTATTTGTTATTAAAGAGGAAAACAACTATATACAGAAATATTTACTAAAAATTAAATGCACAAAAGAGATTCTAAGTAAATTCTAAATTCTAAGTAAAGAGGAGGTTTAGAAAACTTAATACTGTTCTCCTTCTCGGGTCCTTCATTTAAAACAAAAGACCTTTCGTAGGGACTGTCTCATCCGTGACAGGAAGTTGCGGCACTTTTCTTTCACCGTCAGGTTTGGATGAACTGGGATGGCGAAATCTACAGTTTGGTCAGTCTTCTGATTCCACCCACCAAGCACTGTGTAGTCAAGAATGACCGCAGACACAACCGTTGTGAGGTAATTTACTGACATCTCATGATCCTGCCATGCTGCCCTCAAGTAGCCCTTATCTTTCACAATGGCATGAGCTTCATTTATAATCCGAAGAACGATCTCATCTTCATTGTGAAACAGCTGTTGGATGTTTTTAACAACATGAACTCTTGCCAGATTTCCCAGTTCTTGCACCAGTTTGCTGAAAATAACATCATAAAGGTAGATCCCAGGAACACTGATGTTATATGTGCATTGAAGTTTCGTAAGCAGGCCATCAATGACGCGGCCTAAAAACTGTTGTGGCAAAATGAAACCCTGGGGGTTGGCAATTGGCAGTTCAGAAGCTCTAAATAAGGAAGTTTCCTCTTTCATGGTTTCTTCCCGATGCCGTTTTTCTCTGCGACCTTGGCTAACAGGGCCTTTACATCTGTTCTTTAACTTCCGACGGCGTTTACCAGTGGGAGCTTGAGACTGGTGAAGTGAATCCTCAAGCTGTGGTGGTGAATCAGTGGGAGCGGGATTTGTATGCTCAACCTCTATGTCCTCTCTTAATGGAGGGGATTCTGCATGTATTTTAGCTCTTGAGCTGTATACATTTGTAGGCTCTGGTGTAGCAGACTTTGAACTTCTCAAAAGTTCTTCCAGCTCCCGATCAAGTGAAGATTCACCAGGTAAATGCACAACTAATTTTGGCTCTAGAGTACCAAGTTTAGTTGAGCATTCCCAACCTTCTAATTCATCCAGCTCCTGTTCAAACAAATCAACGTCACGCAATTTCCTAGTGGGAGCTGAAGATTCCCCAGGTAAATTCTTAGGCTCTGAGACCTTGTATGATTTAAGGGGCTCCATTTGGATTGGAGCACTTGAGCTGAAGACTTTCGTAGGCTCTGGAGTAGCAGGCTTAGGTGAACTTCTTAAAAGTTCTTCCAGCTCCTTATCAAGATCCAGCAGTGCATCCGCAGAAGATGAAGATCTGCCATGTATCTCCTTAAGCTGTTCATCCTCTGCTGTCTTAAGGGATTCTGCCTGAATTTGAGGACTTGGGTTGAACACTTTCTCGGGCTCCGGTGTAGCAGGTTTCAGTGAACTTCCCAAAACTTCTGGTCGCTCAGGCTCCTCACGGCGGCTGGTAGCAACATTAAAATACTGAGCCAATGACTTCTCACCTAAAACAAAACCATCGATTAATGACCATTGCAAAAACAATTTGCTATAAAAATTACACACAATGATATCAGAGGGATAAAATCACATCAACTGTACCTTGCCTAACAATCTCAGCACTGCACAATGGATCTTCAATGGCGTCACTGATTTTATCCATGCCCATGTCCGTTACTATTTTGGTGAGCACATTCAGAGAGGTTCTTTCTGCGTTGGTCATTGTCTCCAGTCCGCATGCTTGCCAGATTTCCTCCATGTTGCTGGGGCCATCTTGAAGCAGGAAGTCTGGCAATCCCAGGAATGATCCCACATGGTTCTTCGCTGCCTGCTGAAAGAAGTGATGAAGCACGGACCAGTAGAATTCCCAGCGTGAGGAGTTTTGAGCCTCTGTGTTGGTCTCAGAGCACAGGTATTTGAGAGGATATGCCTTGCCCATGTCATTGTCAAGAAGTTCCTGGTAAACGCAGCTCATTAAATCCGCAGTAAACATATGGATTGTCTCCCTGCTGATGCTGTTCCCTGAAGTCATCTGGCTGCTTGCTGACCCTTCGGCATCTGACCGAACTGATGCATTTTTGCTGCGCAAGCAATCCATCATGCACAGAAAAATGTTCACCCCAATCATTTTTGCCTCTTCAGTGGATCTGTTCAAGATCTCACCACTGTTAATCTGCATACACTTGCCAGCCCTCTTTTGGTGCAATTGGGCCTCCTTTTTCATGCAGTCCTCTTGTATCAGGCAGAGAAGTAGAGCAGGAAGGACCACATCCATGCACAACATTCGTACCCACTCCACAGTCTGCTGAACCATATGACACATGTTCCTCTTGGAAATGTGCTTTTCTTTAAGTGTTCTCTTGATGATTTTGCGAGACCTAAAATGAAAATGTTTTTATGATGTTGGTGTTGGTAGATAAACATTTGGCTTTGCTGTTCTATAGATTCAGTACACAAGAATTCAACATACTTGTTGGGGACCTCAGTGAAGATGTCATGAATACTCCATGCTGCTGGTAGCTGAGGCTCGGTGGTTATATTGTGTGCCATCGATGACTGGAAAGTGGTTTTTCCATAAGGAGTTCCCAGGTGTAAAGCTTTTTGAGCTTGGACCTGAGCACACAATGACAAAAATCTGAATTAAAATATAAGCATGCATAAATATGGTAACTACAGGTATATGCAGTGTTCGAATTAAGGAGGGGCTGGGGTGGTCCCGGACCTCCTATAAGCATTGAGGGACCCCTTTAAAGAACAAAAATATACATTTGGGGGGGGGTCCTGTGGTTTTTATTAAAATTAAAATACTACAATACTGTCCATTATTTGTCCCAATTTTTGCATAAACTAATCCAAAAGATTTCTGTCTGAAAACTTGCAAGTGCGCCACACGCTGTTTTCTGAAAGAATTGACAATAGTTCAATTTAGGATTGGGTTAAGGGCTTTTAAAAAAAACTTCTCAAACTATTTTTTCACACTAATTTGAAGGGTAAAAATTAATATAGCAAAAAAAATGGTTTAAATATATGCTAAATATTTCAGGGCAAAAAAATACATTTTTAATTTTATAACCCATATGGCAAAAATAATTTTTTCCTGGTCAAAATTTAAAGTTTATAAAGTATATTTTTACAGTTGAACATAGTTTTAACCGTTTCAAACCTTATGGGTTGGTTTCCCGGATAGAGTTTAGATTAAGCCTGGACTATTAGGCTTTATGCCCAGCTGTACTTCCTGAACTTCAGCCAGGTCCTTGTTTCCTGTCTGCCATTATTGGACGAACTGATTAATCCAGGTGTGTCTGATTATTATTGTTGTGTGTTGTGACTACTGAGGTCAGGCACACCTGTATTATTCAGTTTGTCCAATAATGGCAGACAGAAAACAAGGATCTGGCTGAAGTTCAGGAAGTAGTGCAGCTGGGCATAAAGCCTATTAAGTTGTTTTACAAAAATACCATACAAATAACACATTGCTGCTGTGCATCTTGTAACAAAACAGTGGCACTGATATATAATTAAAATATAGAGTTTGTAACAAAGTTTTTCTTCCACTTTGATGTGAATATAAATGCTTTGAAATATATTTATTTTTGAAATATATTTAAAAATATACAAAATGGCCAAAAAATATATTGGTTAAAAATACATTTTTGTAAACACATTTCTAAAAATTTCAGCAATTTTAATTAAATACAATCACTAAAAGCTGTATTTCGCTGGGGAAAATAGTCCCTGACCGAACAGCAAGAAAATATTCAAGATAATTTATGTTGTTGACGTTTCTAAGGGTGGTTGCTAAGGGTGCTCCATGCGCCTTTTATCTTGCATAAAATCAATGAAACCAACTTTTATGGCATATCTTTATTTCTTTCTAAACTACCAAACATAATTTCTGTATAATAAATTTAAATAAATTTAAATTTGTTCTTACCTTGGCATTAATTGATGGAAGCGGAGTTCTTTCCAGTTCAAAAACGCTCAGGTCAGCATGAATAAGATGTTCGACCTGGCTGATCGGCTAAGGAGTGTTAAAAAATATGTTTACTAATTTTGTTACTTTCTAAGCTACCAAACATAACATACGTACATATCTCTCATTTAATTTAAATGGGTACTTACCTTGCCACAAATGGGAGGAAGTGGAATTCTTCCCGATTGAAAAACGCTCAGGTCATCGACCTTGGCGATTGGTTGGAGAAAATAAGGCTTTGAAAAATAAGTTTCCATTTTCTGTCTGCAAGACGCAACTAAGCACGAGCTGAGCAAAAGTAGAAATAGAATTGTGGTTGCGTCATCGGTTTTTATAAGCGAGATGACGTCAGAGATATCCCTAATGTAATATAATTTAAAGTTCACTTATGATCTGCAGCTCAAGACAAACAAAAAATGTGATATAAAAAAAATCACAATAAGAAAGAACCTTAATTTTTTACATCATGTAGATTAAATTACCTTTGGTGTTTTGTTTGATAAATCTTTCAACAAATCCGTGTTTAACTCAGTCTCGACGTACACTGTCTTCAATATAGGGTAATTGTATCATTTACCATAGTGCCATCTATAGGCTTTACATGATAACAGGCTCAATTAGAGAATATTTTCTACATTTACCAAACGCAAATTAAACGAACTTGCTGTATGGAAACAACAAAGAGAGGAAATAAATATGAGGAGTGCTTCTTTTAGTTGCTACCTGTTTACGATTTTTTTCCCCATTAAAATTATATATTTCATTAAATAATTAGAAAAATTGTTTTTGTTAACAAAGATTGTAAATCATTTTAATCGGTTGAGAAATGTAAACGTTATTGTTTATCCAGAAAAGGCGCAGCTCCCTCGTTCACTTGTATGAGTGAGTGTTTATAGTGAAGTATTGACAGGACTCATATGGCATCGCCGTTGACGAATCACGGCAACAGATTAAAGGGATCAATGTTTTATTATGTCTATATATTGTGCTTTTTATATTTATCATAATATCATTGATTTATTGTATTGCCTTTCAACGTCCAATAACTTAAAATAAGACTTGAATTGCAATGATTATTATGACTGCCATGTATACCAATGATGCTGATAGGCTATATGCCTACTTTATAGAGGGTAATGTAATGAATATCTACAGTATGAATAATCTATATTATATTGTATTTATTTTTTTAAAGATAATTGAACTAGAATTGTAATGCCCTGATCTCCCCATAAAAAAAAAAAAAAACCTACCAAAAGCTCCAAGGCCACCACTTTCTCTCTTTTTGCCAATTTTCTATTGATTAATACTATTTCTAATAGGATTTCATGTGCACTATATTCACAACTTGTCACTTTTACAAAGATGCATTTAATTGGACACATAGCAAAAACATAGCAACACACAAAAAACCATTGAACTATGTTGGTTTAGATTAGAATCAGCAGTATTTGGGTTTGTATAATTCCTGATGCCCTGTAAAGTTGCTGAATATTTTTATTTTAATCTAAAGTATAAAAAATGTCTTTCTTCTTGCAGCTTCTAAATTTCAACACCAAACCCTTACAAAAATTAACTAGTTTTACTACAGTTAAAAACATGGTCCCTATAGTTAAACTGGTTGCCAAAAATAACCATGATTGTGCTGCAAAAACCATGGTTAAACCATGCATGGTTACTGCAGTAAACATGGTTTTGCCAATGGTAATCAATACACCAAAATCATGGTTACCATAAAAAAGCATAGTTAATTTCGCAAGAGAAGTTACATTAACATTTTAAGTGACTAATTTGATATTATTATTTTTAAATGTATTAAATAGAATAAAAAACCTGTTAGTGCCATGAAAAAAAATGAAATATTTTCTGATTTACTGAGGTTTCTAAAGGTGATGTGCAGAAACTGACCAGATGATGGCGATGTTGATCTTGTGATGCTAAATAGCTAATGAGGAGAAGAAGTGCCAAAAACAAGACAACAAATTTCATTGCAGCAGCAGATCAATCTTAAAACTGGTTCAACATTTACATTTGACTATCTGATCGTTAGAAAATAACAAGGCAATCTAAGGCAATACGTCTCGATTTCACCTTGGCGGTGCGAGGTATTGAAATCTTTTGCTTTGTGTACTATATGCTAACAAAATATATCATACCTTTGACAGTTATCGTTTAAACTCCAAAATCAGAAGAATATACATTTGATATGGGGTCTTTTTATTTATGTATTTTTTAGGTGTCAGTGACTGTGTAATACCAAGTGGTTTCATTGTAAAATAACTTTTATTTGTCGTGTATTTGTTGTTGACTAGTCGGTCACTTGCTTTCATAGGATATATTCATCTTGGGGAATGTTAATTTCTAAATGTGCTTATTTCACATTATGAATTAAATAGGTAATGTGTTATGATTAACAATCAATGACTTGACAATGAACATTTGTATATTTATAAATTGACATAAACATAGATTAGGAAATGAACATGACATTTAATGCATACTGTACTTCAATCTGTCATTTCATAGCTTTTGATGCCTTACTTTTACTTTATAATTTAAAAATAATAAAAGTTACGAATGAGTTGTGTCTAAATGTTTCCTTTCAGTATTTATAGACTGATGAATGGACCTAAAAAAATAAATATTCTGGCCTGGAATGGGAGCCGGTTCAATTCTGGGATACTTATTTGGGAATCAGAGGTTAGTTAATGTCTTCACATAACATCAGTTTACTCATTTACGCAGAGCATTTTTATCAGCACCACTGACTTTATACCATAGTATTGAAATTACTGACTTCACAATACATAAATCACCATTTGAAGCCCTGTTTTGCAGCATTGGGTCAAAGGATTAAAATCTTAGAATAGCTGTCCTGTATATTAAGATCTTAATCTTATTTTTTGGGTTGATCTCAGACGCCAGCCACACATGGGACCATCTTACACCACAGGACCCTCTTACAACAGCAGACCTTCCCCAAAACCAAAAACAAGTTCAGGGACACGCACTGCATCACGTACATTATTAGTGCAAACTCTATTATGGATGTCAGAAGTTTATCTAAACAAAATAATAATAAAATATTTTTAATTTAGAGGTCTGATAAAATTATGTTTGTTTTTTTTAATGCAGGTTTCGGAGGAACTAAAAAAAGATGATTGAAGATGAGATGTACAGAGGACTTAGAGCGCCACTTTTAAATAAAATGAGAAATACATTTTTCAATTTAATAAATCAAACATATAAATGTAATATCTGAACTCCATTAGTTCAAGTTTTTTCATGCTAAGGTTAAAGTGAAAATTATGCGTCTCCTTGATACCAATGACAAATGGCATTTTCGTTTGGTTTTAATTATAATACACAAAGACGACACACAAAAGTAAAATGTGTTGTAAATGAATGTTGAATTGAAGACCATCTATAGATTATACCAATGCACATATTGACAAAAATTGCCAGCATACGGCCCATATTTGTATCCAATCAGCTACCCTCTAGAATAAAAATGCCCCCCCCATCATCTGCAGTTCACTGGAAAATAGCTAAATTATTGTTGTTACTGGATTGTGATTTAACCATGGATTGTATTGTTTTGTGTGGTTCTTTTTCTGTTTTATTTTATTTAGAGGATTGATAATTGAATTGATAATATATTTGGCTTTTGTGGTGAAGCCTTATATTTATGATCCTTGATAATTTGATTGCTGAAATGAATTGTGACCAAATTGGGTAACTTTCATATAACTCCATCAAGTGGCCTATACTGGGATGTCTTGTTCATACTGGTTCACTGCCATGCATAAGATAAAAGCACACCAATCAGCAGTCATGTCATATTTTGTTTTTGATAGTAGTGTAATAAACTGAAAAATAAATAAGATGTGTGTGACATTGTGTGCCTGCACCTGCATTTATTTACATCCTCTATTTGTGTGTTTGATTTGTTTAAAACATAATTTCCACTTTCACAATACAAAATCTTTATTGTTTTGTGTTAGTACAAGTATGCAATGCAACAGATGGTTGTCATGTATTTAATTTATGGATTTATTCGTCTTTTCATTCATAATTTTTTCCTTTTAAGATGGTAACATTTGGGAGACATTGCTTTTCCCCACTTTCACCAGCAGAGGTCCTTGTAGAACTTGGATTTGAAAAACTTTGAGTAATGAATCTTAATGCAATTGTGCAAAATTGTGGTTCACTTCACCATCACTACTTTAAACTATCACATGGTCTTTAAATGACATGCAAGTTCTTTGCTATAATTAGAAATAAGACTGTACTATAATGATTAAAGTGTATAGCTCACATGATGTGAAAGAATGCAAACTTACTGTATGGAGAGGGTCATTTAAGGAATAAACTTTTAAATGGCTTTATTTCCTATTGTTCTGATGATAATAAAGCACTTATTTTGGAGAACTTTTGGTTGTTACCACTGTCTTGTTCTGTAGTAAAAGTTGTTAATTTAGGAAAAGTTTGTTCATTTGATGCATTATGGGTGTTGAGTATAGGGTGGGGTTAATGTTGTTTTTGCACACCTCCCTACAAATGGATTGTTGCTCTCCTGAAAATTTCTTAATTTTTTTATATTTATAAAATTATACTTTTTTTCTTAATGCATAAAACTCCACCTGCATGAATAGAAGGGTCTGCTACCTTTAGTAAGGTTGCTTTTCAGAAGAAATACTCTTAACCAAGTCAGTTAATGCACAAAAAGTATTTATTATTTGTTATTAAAGAGGAAAACAACTATATACAGAAATATTTATAAAAAATGAAAGGCACAAAAGAGATTTTAAGTAAATTCTAAATTCTAAGTAAAGAGGAGGTCTCTTTACCAAGTCAGTTAATGCACAAAAAGTATTTATTATTTGTTATTAAAGAGGAAAACAACTATATACAGAAATTTTTACTAAAAATTAAATGCACAAAAGAGATTCTAAGTAAATTCTAAATTCTAAGTAAAGAGGAGGTTTAGAAAACTTAATACTGTTCTCCTACTCGGATCCTTCATTTAAAACAAAAGACCTTTCGTAGGGACTGTCTCATCCGTGACAGGAAGTTGCGGCACTTTTCTTTCACCGTCAGGTTTGGATGAACTGGGATGGCGAAATCTTCAGTTTGGTCAGTCTTCTGATTCCACCCACCAAGCACTGTGTAGTCAAGAATGACCGCAGACACAACCGTTGTGAGGTAATTTACTGACATCTCATGATCCTGCCATGCTGCCCTCAAGTAGCCCTTATCTTTCACAATGGCATGAGCTTCATTTATAATCCGAAGAATGATCTCATCTTCATTGTGAAACAACTGTTGGATGTTTTTAACAACATGAACTCTTGCCAGATTTCCCAGTTCTTGCACCAGTTTGCTGAAAATAACATCATAAAGGTAGATCCCAGGAACACTGATGTTATATGTGCATTGAAGTTTCGTAAGCAGGCCATCAATGACGCGGCCTAAAAACTGTTGTGGCAAAATGAAACCCTGGGGGTTGGCAATTGGCAGTTCAGAAGCTCTAAATAAGGAATTTTCCTCTTTCATGGTTTCTTCCCGATGCCGTTTTTCTCTGCGACCTTGGCTAACAGGGCTTTTACATCTGTTCTTTAACTTCCGACGGCGTTTACCAGTGGGAGCTTGAGACTGGTGAAGTGAATCCTCAAGCTGTGGTGGTGAATCAGTGGGAGCGGGATTTGTATGCTCAACCTCTATGTCCTCTCTTGATGGAGGGGATTCTGCATGTATTTTAGCTCTTGAGCTGTATACCTTTGTAGGCTCTGTTGTAGCAGACTTTGATGAACTTCTCAAAAGTTCTCCCAGCTCCCGATCAAGTGAAGATTCACCAGGTAAATGCACAACTAATTTTGGCTCTGGAGTACCAAGCTTAGTTGAGCATCCCCAACCTTCTAATTCATCCAGCTCCTGTTCAAACAAATCATCAATGTCGAGCAATTTCCTAGTGGGAGCTGAAGATTCCCCAGGTAAATTCTTAGGCTCTGAGACCTTGTATGATTTAAGGGGCTCCAGTTGGATTGGACCACTTGAGCTGAAGACTTTCGTAGGCTCTGGAGTAGCAGGCTTAGGTGAACTTCTTAAAAGTTCTTCCAGCTCCTTATCAAGATCCAGCAGCGCATCCGCAGAAGATGAAGATCTGCCATGTATCTCCTTAAGCTGTTCATCCTCTGCTGTCTTAAGGGATTCTGCCTGAATTTGAGGACTTGGGTTGAACACTTTCTCGGGCTCCGGTGTAGCAGGTTTCAGTGAACTTCCCAAAACTTCTGGTCGCTCAGTCTCCTCACGGCGGCTGGTAGCAACATTAAAATACTGAGCCAATGACTTCTCACCTAAAACAAAACCATCGATTAATGACCATTGCAAAAACAATTTGCTATAAAAATTACACACAATGATATCAGAGGGATAAAATCACATCAACTGTACCTTGCCTAACAATCTCAGCACTGCACAATGGATCTTCAATGGCGTCACTGATTTTATCCATGCCGATGTCCGTTACTATTTTGGTGAGCACATTCAGAGAGGTTCTTTCTGCGTTGGTCATTGTCTCCAGTCCGCATGCTTGCCAGATTTCCTCCATGTTGCTGGGGCCATCTTGAAGCAGGAAGTCTGGCAATCCCAGGAATGATCCCACATGGTTCTTCGCTGCCTGCTGAAAGAAGTGATGAAGCACGGACCAGTAGAATTCCCAGCGTGAGGAGTTTTGAGCCTCTGTGTTGGTCTCAGAGCACAGGTTTTTGAGAGGATATGCCTTGCCCATGTCGTTGTCAAGAAGTTCCTGGTAAACGCAGCTCATTAAATCCGCAGTAAACATATGGATCGTCTCCCTGCTGATGCGGTTCCCTGAAGTCATCTGGCTGCTTGCTGACCCTTCGGCATCTGACCGAACTGATGCATTTTTGCTGTGCAAGCAATCCATCATGCACAGAAAAATGTTCACTCCAATCATTTTTGCCTCTTCAGTGGATCTGTTCAAGATCTCACCACTGTTAATCTGCATACACTTGCCAGCCCTCTTTTGGTGCAATTGGGCCTCCTTTTTCATGCAGTCCTCTTGTATCAGGCAGAGAAGTAGAGCAGGAAGGACCACATCCATGCACAACATTCGTACCCACTCCACAGTCTGCTGAACCATATGACACATGTTCCTCTTGGAAATGTGCTTTTCTTTAAGTGTTCTCTTGATGATTTTGCGAGACCTAAAATGAAAATGTTTTTATGATGTTGGTGTCGGTAGATAAACATTTGGCTTTGCTGTTCTATAGATTCAGTACACAAGAATTCAACATACTTGTTGGGGACCTCAGTGAAGATGTCATGAATACTCCATGCTGCTGGTAGCTGAGGCTCGGTGGTTATATTGTGTGCCATCGATGACTGGAAAGTGGTTTTTCCATAAGGAGTTCCCAGGTGTAAAGCTTTTTGAGCTTGGACCTGAGCACACAATGACAAAAATATGAATTAAAATATACAAGCATGCATAAATATGGTTACTACAGGTATATGCAGTGTTCAAATTAAGGAGGGGCTGGGGTGGTCCCCGACCTCCTATAAGCATTGAGGGACCCCCTTTAAAGAACAAAAATATACATTTGGGGGGGGGGTCCTGTGGTTTTTATTAAAATTAAAATACTACAATACTGTCCATTATTTGTCCCAATTTTTGCATAAACTAATCCAAAAGATTTCTGTCTGAAAACTTACAAGTGCACCACACGCTGTTTTCTGAAAGAATTGACAATAGTTCAATTTAGGATTGGGCTAAGGGCTTTAAAAAAAAACTTCTCAAACTATTTTTTCACACTAATTTGAAGGGGAAAAAATAAATATAGCAAAAAAAAAAAATGGTTTAAATATATGCTAAATATTTCAGGGCAAAAAAATTAATTTCTAATTTTATAACCCATATGGCAAAAATTATTTTTTCCTGGTCAAAATTTAAAGTTTATAAAGTATATTTTTACAGTTGAATATAGTTTTAACCGTTTCAAACCTTATGGGTTGGTTTCCCGGATAGAGTTTAGATTAAGCCTGGACTATTAGGCTTTATGCCCAGCTGCACTACTTCCTGAACTTCAGCCAGCTCCTTGTTTCCTGTCTGCCATTATTGGACGAACTGATTAATCCAGGTGTGTCTGATTATTATTGTTGTGTGTTGTGACTACTGAGGTCAGGCACACCTGTATTATTCAGTTTGTCCAATAATGGCAGACAGAAAACAAGGATCTGGCTGAAGTTCAGGAAGTAGTGCAGCTGGGCATAAAGCCTATTAAGTTGTTTTACAAAAATACCATACAAATAACACATTGCTGCTGTGCATCTTGTAACAAAACAGTGGCACTGATATATAATTAAAATATAGAGTTTGTAACAAAGTTTTTCTTCCACTTTGATGTGAATATAAATGCTTTGAAATATATTTATTTTTGAAATATATTTAAAAATATACAAAATGGCCAAAAAATATATTGGTTAAAAATACATTTTTGTAAACACATTTCTAAAAATTTCAGCAATTTTAATTAAATACAATCACTAAAAGCTGTATTTCGCTGGGGAAAATAGTCCCTGACCGAACAGCAAGAAAATATTCAAGATAATTTATGTTATTGACGTTTCTAAGGGTGGTTGCTAAGGGTGCTCCATGCGCCTTTTATCTTGCATAAAATCAATGAAACCAACTTTTATGGCATATCTTTATTTCTTTCTAAACTACCAAACATAATTTCTGTATAATAAATTTAAATAAATTTAAATTTGTTCTTACCTTGGCATTAATTGATGGAAGCGGAGTTCTTTCCAGTTCAAAAACGCTCAGGTCAGCATGAATAAGATGTTCGACCTGGCTGATCGGCTAAGGAGTGTTAAAAAATATGTTTACTAATTTTGTTACTTTCTAAGCTACCAAACATAACATACGTACATATCTCTCATACCTTGCCACAAATGGGAGGAAGTGGAATTCTTCCCGATTGAAAAACGCTCAGGTCATCGACCTTGGCGATTGGTTGGAGAAAATAAGGCTTTGAAAAATATTTTTCCATTTTCTGTCTGCAAGACGCAACTAAGCACGAGCTGAGCAAAAGTAGAAATAGAATTGTGGTTGCGTCATCGGTTTTTATAAGCGAGATGACGTCAGAGATATCCCTAATGTAATATAATTTAAAGTTCACTTATGATCTGCAGCTCAAGACAAACAAAAAATGTGATATAAAAAAATTCACAATAAGAAAGAACCTTCATTTTTTATATCATGTAGATTAAATTACCTTTGGTGTTTTGTTTGATAAATCTTTCAACAAATCCGTGTTTAACACAGCCTCGACGTACACTGTCTTCAATATAGGGTAATTGTATCATTTACCATAGTGCCATCTATAGGCTTTACATGATAACAGGCTCAATTAGAGAATATTTTCTACATTTGCCAAAAGCAAATTAAACGAACTTGCTGTATGGAAACAACAAAGAGAGGAAATAAATATGAGGAGTGCTGTTTCTTTTAGTTGCTACCTGTTTACGATTTTTTCCCCCCATTAAAATTATATATTTTCATTAAATAATTAGAAACAATTGTTTTTGTTAACAAAGATTGTAAATCATTTTAATCGGTTGAGAAATTTAAACGTTATTGTTTATCCAGAAAAGGCGCAGCTCCCTCGTTCACTTGTATGAGTGTTTATAGTGCAGTATTGACAGGACTCATATGGCAGCGCCGTTGACGAATCACAGCAACAGATCAAAGGGATCAATGCGCGATCTATGTTTTATTATGTCTATATATTGTGCTTTTTATATTTATCATAATATCATTGTTTTATTGTATTGCCTTTCAACGTCCAATAACTTAAAATAAGACTTGAATTGCAATGATTATTATGACTGCCATGTATACCAATGATGCTGATAGGCTATATGCCTACTTTATAGAGGGTAATGTAATGAATATCTACAGTATGAATAATCTATATTATATTGTATTTATTTTTTTAAAGATAATTGAACTAGAATTGTAATGCCCTGATCTCCCCATCAAAAAAAAAAAAAAAACCTACAAAAAGCTCCAAGGCCACCACTTTCTCTCTTTTTGCCAATTTTCTATTGATTAATAGTAATACTATTTCTAATAGGATTTCATGTGCACTATGTTCACAACTTGTCACTTTTACAAAGATGCATTTAATTGGACACATAGCAAAAACATAGCAACACACAAAAAAGCATTGAACTATGTTGGTTTAGATTAGAATCAGCAGTATTTGGGTTTGTATAATTCCTGATGCCCTGTAAAGTTGCTGAATATTTTTATTTTAATCTAAAGTATAAAAAATGTCTTTCTTCTTGCAGCTTCTAAATTTCAACACCAAACCCTTACAAAAATTAACTAGTTTTACTACAGTTAAAAACATGGTCCCTATTGTTAAACTGGTTACCAAAAATAACCATGATTTTGCTGCAAAAACCATAGTTAAACCATGCGTGGTTACTGCAGTAAACATGGTTTTGCCAATGGTAATCAATACACCAAAATCATGGTTACCATAAAAAAGCATAGTTAATTTCGCAAGAGAAGTTACATTAACATTTTAAGTGACTAATTTGATATTATTATTTTTAAATGTATTAAATAGAATAAAAAACCTGTTAGTGCCATGAAAAAAAATGAAATATTTTCTGATTTACTGAGGTTTCTAAAGGTGATGTGCAGAAACTGACCAGATGATGGCGACGTTGATCTTGTGATGCCAAATAGCTAATGAGGAGAAGAAGTGCCAAAAACAAGACAACAAATTTCATTGCAGCAGCAGATCAACCTTAAAACTGGATCGACGTTTACATTTGACTATCTGATCGTTAGAAAATAACAAGGCAATCTAAGGCAATACGTCTCGATTTCACCTTGGCGGTGCGAGGTATTGAAATCTTTTGCTTTGTGTACTATATGCTAACAAAATATATCATACCTTTGACCGTTATCGTTTCAACTCCAAAATCAGAAGAATATACATTTAATATGGGGTCTTTTTATTTATGTATTTTTTAGGTGTCAGTGACTGTGTAATACCAAGTGGTTTCATTGTTAAATAACTTTTATTTGTCGTGTATTTGTTGTTGACTAGTCGGTCACTTGCTTTCATAGGACTCATTCATGTTGGTTAATGTTAATTTCTAAATGTGCATATTTCACATTATGAATTTACATAGGTAATGTGTTATGATTAACAATCAATGACTTGACAATGAACATTTGTATATTTATAAATTGACATAAACATAGATTAGGAAATGAACATGACATTTAATGCATACTGTACTTCAATCTGTCACTTCATAGCTTTTGATGCCTTACTTTTACTTTATAATTTAAAAATAATAAAAGTTACGAATGAGTTGTGTCTAAATGTTTCCTTTCAGTATTTATAGACTGATGAATGGACCTAAAAAAATAAATAAATTGTTTAGTGTAAGTTTATGGTATTAATCAATTCTCAAACTTAAATTTGTGTTATTTCATCATAGCTTTATCCATAGATCATGGATAAACCTGAGGCCGGTTGTTCTCGAGATGCACCGCCAGATACTGCAAAGTCAGAAAACGAATCCAGCATCACTTTAACACCACACATGTTGGCCAAAATTGAACGAAACAGACAACGTGCACTGATGCTCAGACAGGCGAGGCTCGCCAGTAGACCACTTACGACTCCTGAAGGTTTGATCTGTGTCTAAACTTTGCATTACATAAACTGTTCAACACACAAAATGTGTGGATGTAAATTATTTTGGAGTTTTTTCTTTCTTTCCTTTCTTAGGTGCTACTTGTGCTAAAGTGGCCAAAACTATAGACACAGGCGCAGGGTTCTTTATTGAAGAGGAGACGGCTGAAGATGAGCATCAGGAGAAGAGAGTTGTCCATCAACCAGGTAATCAGAAATGATGTCTATGGCTGCAGCATATAAATACAGTCTTTATCTGAATGCTCAGATCATTCATTTCATATGTGAAAAGTTACAGAGCAGTATTTAAGACTTTTATTATGCATACAGTACTCAATACTTGTGCTCCTTGCTATAAAAAGAAGGAGGATTAGGAACTTTTAGAGTACAAATATGACTTTGTGAATACTTTACAGAAACATTAAATTACATCATTACTCACAAATCCTCGAACATGATTTTTGATCATTGTGCAAGTCTTTTCTATACAAGATTGTATTTAACTCTGAATGGTCCTTTAAAAATGTATATCTGTGTATTTTAGCCCCAGTGATGGAGCCGGATTATCTGCTGTGCGATGAGTGTCAAAAGCCATTTATGGACTCTTATCTCAGCAACAGTTTTGATCTTTCTGTGTGTGACAAATGCAGGTATGCATCATCAGGTTGTTCATCCCTTATGTGGGTATACACCACATACACTTAAGTTAGTGTTACAGAGCCTAGTAGTAGTAGGAGACTAATGTAATACCACCTGGTGCTGTTTTTGTGTTCTGTTGATTTCTGTTTCAATGCTTCAGTGTGTTTCCTGCCCACCTGCAGTCTGAGAGGAGCTCAAAACAAGCGCTAACCATCTGTGTGCACGTTTCTGTTTGCATATTTTCATGTGTTTGTGCATAGAGACAATGAAGTGAAACACAAGCTAATATCTCGCACGGAAGCAAAGCAGACTTTCCTTCTGAAAGATTGTGATTTGGATAAGAGGGAGCCACCGCTAAGATTTACCCTAAGGAAAAATCCGCACAATCCTCACTGGGGAGACATGAAACTCTACTTGAAGACACAGGTAAGATCTCTGAACTTTGGCGGTGAGGGCACATCTCATTGTTTATTTAGCTTCTTACATGAGTGAGAATTTTTTTGAGGAAGGATTTTTCTCAATTTAAGAGATTTTATTGGACCTCGGCAGTTCACAGTTTCAATGCAGTGTAAAATATCAGTTTCAACGCAGCTGCAAAGGGCTCTAAATGATCCCAAACGAGGCATAAGGGTCGTACTTAGCGAAATGTCCGTCATTTTCGCCAAGAAAAATAAAAAATATGCACTTTTACACAACAACTTCTCATCTTGCACAAGCTGTAACGCGAGATCTTTTGATGTCATTTCATAATACATAACGTCATGCTTGCGCGTCACACGGCTAGTGCAAGACAAAAAGTTGTGGTTTAAATATATATATTTTTTTTCTTGGTGAAAATGGTGATCGTTTTTCTAGATAAGACCCTTATGGCTTATCCCTTTTGGGATCATTTAGAGCCCTTTGAAGCTGCTTTAAAACTGCAATTTTAAACTGCATTGAAACTGTGAACTGTTGGGGTCCAATAATGTTCAAATCTTGGATAACATGTGTAAATTATCAGGATTTTTTTAATGAAAGTAGAATGTTCCTTTAAACAAAGTTTTATTTTCATTCAATTGTTTGTCTTGTTGTTTTTAACAGTTGAATGCATTTTAAGAATCAAAATCATTGATATTTTGCAACAGTCTTTGTTTGTTTGGTTCTCTTTTTTTATACTGTATTGTAAATGTTAAGGTGGTGAAACGCTCTTTGGAGGTGTGGGGCAGTGAAGAGGCTCTGGAGGAGGCCAAGGAAACTAGAGAGGAGAACAAGGAGGTGCAGAAGCAAAAACGATTCAATAAGAAAGTAAAAGGTACAGTGTATTTTGAAAGTCAAATTAACCCACTATTTTAAGTTTTAAATTAATATTTAAGTTATGTCAAGTTAAAGTTAAATAGTTTTAACGGTCCCGTTTTTCCTGATCCTATTTTTCAAATTTTAGTTAGTGTGTAATGTTGCGGTTAGTGCACAAGTAATACCTGCAAAGTTATCAAGCTCAAAGTTCACTGCCAGGCGATATATTTTCTTTAACAGAATTCCCCTCACGTATTTCTAAGGACTTTATGCACTTTAAAAAATACTTTGCTGCCTTAAATTTTTTTGTTAAATCAACTCAGATTTACAAGTAATGTCAACAGAGATGAGTTGTCACAACTTATAAAATATAGTTGAGAAGAGTCAACTTAATTTTATAAGTTATAACAACTCACCTGTAGTTATAACAACTCATCAAAAGTAAAGATAAATAACAGTAAGTTGAAATGACTTGTAAATCCGAGTTGATTTAACAAAAAAGTATTTTTTACAGTGTAGAAAAAGCAAGACTTCAGCCTGTTTTTAGGACAGTAAAAACAGCGGTATAGAGATAAGTAAATTGTGTGAAAAATACTGCGTTTTTTTTACATGCAAGACAAGATGTTAGATTGATTGTGTTTACAGTGCGCAAAGCTTCAAAGAACACAAAAACGGGACCTTTAAGGTTTTTATTAGTTAAAGTAACAAAAAACTTTGTTGATTTGATATCACTTTTTACAGCGTATGTTGGCCAATCTAATAGTGCTTTATTAAAGTTAAATAAAGTCGCATGAGTCAGGTCATTTTAATGGCTTTAAAAAGCTGATTTACTCAGCAGGTCCCCAGCCTCATTGTGGCTAACATGTTGTGTTCACATGACCAGAATACTACTCACTTTATTTTTATCAGTAATGCTTTTTCATTAAACACTTTCGCTTGTTTAACTTAATCATGAGTGACAAACGGTTTTTTTTTAGTATTAGCCAACCAAATTCAAATGATAAATGACTTGAGGTACCAACAGGCTAGTATAAACTTCCATTTATACGCATTGAAATTGGTCAGTCCTCATACGAAACGATGTCGGCGCATTCCAAAATTCAAGTTTGGTGAACTCCGATCTACAATAAATACATATCACGCAAAGAAGTTTGACCAACAGATGAGATGATATGTAACAGCGTGATCTTTTCATGTGGAAATAACAGTTGTGCAAAATCCTATTGTGTACTGTAAGAATAAAAGCAACCATAATTGTGTAAACATGCTGAAATCCATGACGTATAAATAAAAAACAACACTTTAATGCATGATGTCACATCCAGTTGCTGCCCATAAACGCAGGAGTCGGCATAGAAATTTCACATGCTGAAAGTCTAGTGTGACTGCGGCATATAAAGGACAAAATGTTTACTTACTGTATCATTGTTCTCCATCTCCAAATTCCAATACGGCTTTCAGAGCTCCGACGGGCAGTGAGAAGCAGTATGTTTAAAAAAGACACCAACATACATCAGCATGAGTACGGCCCTGAGGAACTGCTGGACGAAGAAGAAGATCTCTACAGGAAGGTGTGTCGAACCTGTGGACATGAACTCAAGTTTGAGAAAATGTGATCGTCTGACTCTCTTCACTGCTACTGTATTGGATAGAAACGGGTCCTGGAAGCAGATTGTGATGAACATCTTGTTCTCCTCCTCCTTGCAACAGCATCACAATCACATACAAGTCCAGATGTGATGAACTGAAGTTAGGTGAATGAACTTTTGAACATTGAACATTTTGAAGATGTTCCTCTTTTATAGGACTAAACTGGATCAAGTAGGAGCCTACAGTATGTCTGGCAGTCCTGCCTGATGTGCGGTTGTCTTTTTTTGCTTTTTGATCAAGTTGACAAACATCAATGGTACAGTATCTGTAAAGATTATAATATGCTACAATAGCTTTGATCACAAGAGGGTGCTGTAGAACTACTATAATCAGAAAAATGGTTAGATCAAATATTACACAAGATCCGTTGTGGCCTTAATTTTTAGAGTGAAAACTGTGTTAAGAGGAAATATGCAAATTAAACAATACGAAATACATATTTGTTGCATATTTAATGTTTAGGACACTTTAATAGAAACTTGTGTGTTGTGGCTGGTCATTATTCTGTCCATTGCGGATGTATCATATGGTAATGTTGTATTATGAAAGCAGAAGCATCAAAATATTCAAAAATTTTAACTATGATATCTTCCTAATTTTTCTACCTCATAAACTTCCGTGCATGTTTGTTTGGCAAAGAGTATTGATGACTTGTGGAGTGATGTAGAGAAACTTTTTTCAAAATCTGTGTGACGATTACGTTACAGCTACATCATGAAAATAATGAATTTAGTTAATTGTTTAAAAATGCATTTTTTTGCATTTAAAATAAACTTTTTTTGTATTTGCATTGTTGTATCAGCCTTTATTTTGTAATGGTCTGACCATAAACACTGTTTCCCTCATTGCATTCTTCAGGGGCTTTGGTATGTAAGGGATGATGTATAGGCAGCCGGTTGTTATCTCAGAATTTTACGTTGGGTCCTGCTCACACTGTCGGGCCTTATTTCACAATAAGTTAATTATTAAAAACTCAATAATTTCAAAATAATTGGCTGCCTGTTATCCCGCTTACTAAACGGCTATTCATCTCAAAAGTAAGATAAGGAAAATTAAAAATTGATTTGAAATTTTTTATTTGCTCGTTTTTAACGAATACAGACCTCTCACTAGGAAAGCATGTTTACTTCCGGTCAAAGATTAATCGCATACAAAATAAAAGGTTTTTTTGCATAATATATGTGTGTAAATTATTATGTATATTTAACCACAGATTTTTTTTATATATATATATATATATATATATATATATATATATATATATATATATATATATATATATATGTATATATATGTATATATGTATATGTATGTATATACACATTTTTAAATGTGTATATATAATATAGAATATATAAAAATATAAATAAATATATACACATGTAAATGTTCCTTAAATACATACATGAATATGAATGTGTATGTATTTATATGTACATAATAATTACACACAGCACACACTCATATATTATGCAAAAATTTTATATGCACTTTTATTTTGTATGCGATTAATCTTAGCTAAGAAAAAGACATTCAAATGTCACAAACACGCTTTTTGGTTTAATAATTTGTACATATAATGTAACATTTTATTAAAAGACGTATTTATATTTAATTTTTGTTAAATATTAAACTGTACGTGTCAAAATAATTTGGGGCATCCGGTTTACCTGTTATAGCGGGTATGCACGTGACATGACCTTCGGTGAAAGTGACTGCGGTTACGCCCACTGAGTGGCAAAAGTCTGAGCGAAAGCATTAGCATAGCGTGAAAAACGCTTCTAAAATGGGAAAAGTAATTGTTCGATCGACTGTGCTAACGGATTCAACAAAATTTTGGAGCTGTCTTTTTCTAGACTGCAAAAACATTTAAAGGAGAAGTGTTCTACAAAGGTAGGATGGTTTAATAGTGTTGACAACATGACAGGAAAAGCAATGTCTGGCCATATGCCAATGTCCACAGACTACTGGTTGTTTGGAAAGTTGTTAGGTTCAATGTTAAGGGCAAATCAATTCAGTTTAAGTTTTACTGGCGCTTTCGCAGCACCCCCTAGAAAACCAACTGTTTTGTTGAATGTTTTGCAACTCAACAGGGCGAGCTCCGGCGTGGTCACGTGGAAAAGTGACGTCGTTGCGCATACCCTCTATTATTTTTGAACGGTTGTTATAACAAACCTGCAAATGTTGCGACTGGCCAATCAAAGTCAAGCATTCCAACGTATTAAGCATTCCATATGCACGCTTTTATTACAGTGCTTTTGCAAGCCTGTGAGTAAGAGAGTAAATATGTTATGTTCCTTTTGTCACGGTGTTCGCAGAGGCAGGGTTACAGATGCCTGGCATTGCTGACATTATTGGCATTAGCCCTGTATGTTTTCATTTTTAGCATGTGGCCCTTTGGGCCATCGTAGCATACTGTTAACTAAAGGACATTATAACCATATAGTCCTAAAATGTTACCGCTTTCTCTTTTCATTATAGCATCAAAAAGTACAGATTGCAAGATGTATTGCACTTGTCTTTCAATTGAGACACAAGAATGGTTAACATACTTGCTATATAATAGCCAGTCAGGGTCCTGGTATAATGCATGTCTACATGTAAATACTGTTTAAACCAAGTTTGAGTTTTTTTTTACTTTAAGCTCTTGTATGTGGCCATTAAACCCCCAGTTTACCCATCAAAATTATGTGCTGTGTGCACATATAAGATACCTTAAAACTGCTTGTTTTGGTAATGGATTGACTAGTCTCTGCTTAAACTGATAATGTAGCCTACTATAACCTGAATTGACCTTTAAGGTCAATGAGAGAGACATAGATAAGGACATGCCAAACTAATTCCTATGCTTTGATTAATGGCACCCATGATTTGCCACCTGCTGCTTTATATTGCTCTCTGCAAGTAACTGATCTCCAAGCGCTTGCGTGCGCGGCGTCCACATTTTAAATAGCAGCCTAAATTTATCAGCTTTGTGGAGGTCGTCAAAAATTCAGACATCGACAGCGTGTGAGCGGGGGGGAATACTGTTACCATCGGTTTATTAGATATACGACTGTCAAAGTGGACCCATCTTTAATAATGCATGAGATGCTTGGCTCCTTTACTTCGTATACGAATGCTTTACATACTAACAGCAGGTGCCTTAAATAAAGTGACAGGTTAACCAACGATGGGAGTGGGGTCACGTGCTTTTGCCAATTTTACAAAATATTAAGGGATAAATCATCTGTTATCAACTTTGGAAAAATATGTTATAAATTACTAAATTTTTGTTAAATTTTTAATTATGTTACTTTGGCTGAATGTTTTTAACTAGCCTATACATACAATATTTACCTGTTTGGCAAAATTTGATTTTTTTTAAATATAATTTGTGTAAAATATATTGTCAACTAGTTTATTTTACTTGAATTAAGTCACATTTTTAAGACAACCAGGTAACCAACATTTTTTACAGTGAAAATAATTAATTAAATAATAACTAATTATATAATAATACAAATTGAACTATAATTTAACTAATATAGTTTAAGTTCTAATAAATAATAAAGCATGTTACATACATATATAGACGTTAAGGAGTGCTTGGGCTAAAATTATTATGCTATAACATTTCTGCAGAAGTACTTGTCTAAAATACAAAAACATTTACATCGTTGTTGCACAGATTTATTATAATATTTTTTACTTATATAGAGGGCTTTATTTAACACATTAAGGTATGTTGTTGTCACCTGGTAACCCAAAATTTATAGGGACATTCTGAAACCTTTGTGAATGTATATTTTTTGGCATTGTGGTCATTGTTTTGATCAGCATTGTAAGAGGTACCCAGATTTTATTGTACGAATTATAATGTCTCCTTTTTTTAAAGAATAATTCACCCAAAACATTCAAGACAGCTTTAAAAGCAGAATAATACTCTACACATGCAAACATTATGCAATTTGAATTTTTGGAAAGGGCTCCAACTTTTTATTTATTATACTATATAAAAGTTACAAAAGCCTTGTTATACACGTTTCTAAAATGTAAACATTTGTCCCTCACATTTACAATTAAGCTCTTGTTATAAGACTGTTTCAACAACCCATGGTCGGGTAAGATATATCCATATTCCTCAAACATCTGCATTTGTTCTCTCTTTGTTGGGTTGTATCTCTCTAGGGCCAACTGGCCCACGACTGGCAGCAGACATTTGCTCTAATACGGGTGCGCAGCTGTCGCGCGCTAGAGGCGGGCATTGATAACATTCACTTGACAGCAAATGTTTCTGAACGCGCGTTATGCATTGCCCACAATAAACCGGTGGCCTGTACACAGACTTGTGTTTTGCAGTAGCTTTGTGAAACATGACATCATTTCTAATAATAGCTGTGCTGTATTTAATGTGTCAGTAGATTACGTGCATTTGTAAAATTGCGAAATAAACCATTTGAGGTTCTATTATAGGCAAGTTGGTGTTATAAATATAAGAAATCCGAATTCGTGCAATGCACCGTTTGGAGATAAGAAGCGCGTCGTGGATGTGTGTTGACCTGGCACAGCCTCTCACTCCTTTTCTCTCACTCACTCACTCACTCACTCACTCACTCTCTCTCACACACACTCCCACCTCCCTCTTTCCCCTCTCCCCCTGCTCACTTGTCACTTGCCCTCTGCTCACACAACAAGTCTTCTCAATCACACAAACCGCACTGCGGCCCGGTGCCACTAATCTCCGTGCGGGACGCAGTTCAGAGCAGATGGAGACACTTCATACGGGCATCGCCAGCAGAGAGGACACCGGACCGTTCAAAAAGCCGCTGTTGCAGAAGGAGCATTGCAACGATGACGACAACAGCGAAACAAATTACGTAGACCTCGGTAATAAGCCGTCGGACATGAAGTCGGATAGCGCAAAGACGGTAAAAGTCACTTTCACAGGCGAAGGAAACCAGCTAGCCATTTTCAAATGCAAAGGCGATGCGTCCGTCTCCAGCAGGAGTCCTGGAGGACAAGGGGAGAACGATAAACACGATAGTGTCAGTACAAGTTTATCAGAAGAGTGTCTCCATAACGTCGAAATTGAAAAGTGCTACGCTGAAAGACTTTGCGGAGAGCGCGATCCATTAATACGCGTTCCTTCAGACGATGAGTTTACAGGAGACGAGAGCAAAAAGGACGCGGAAAGCGAACCAAAAAGCGAAACTCCAAAATATGAAACTGAGGAGTTGCAATACACGGATATGTACTTGAACAGTCGCTGTGAATCAAAAGATGGCACGGGCTCGGCGGACGTGGAGCCGCACTATATCACGACGCACGAGATTCAGCTCACCGAGTTGGATCACGATGTGGATTATGAGTTTGGCCGCGGATCCTGCTGGGATTTCGAGGATGATAATCTGGTATATTCGTTTGTCGATTACGCGTCGTTTGAGAGCGGCGAGAAGACTCGTGGAAGAATTCAAAGCAAGGCGAAGAGCGGCAAGGTTCCATCAACTTTACGCGCAGCGAAACTTGGCAGCACCGAGAGTGAACTTTGTGAATCCGACAAATGTGCCAGTTCGGACGAGGGTGTGGGTAAAACCGAACACGAACAAGAACACCGAAATACGACGGGACCTATTCACCTGTCCATCAAAACGTCCTCTCGGGCCATCAACGAGCATGGTAATGTCTTGCAACAGAAGAATCTTCGCCTTCACACCAGACGCGCAGCCGAGGAGAGGCAATATTCATTCAGAAGTTCTGACTCCAAAAGTGAAGCCCTGTACGACCGCTATTTTATCCCACCTCCGGGTCGCCAACACCTAGCGAGCAAACTGAGAGTCAAAGACATCAATGAATATTCCAGTGGCGCGTCCAGTTCCGTTAGCGAGCTTGATGACGCGGATAAAGAGGTGCGCAATCTTACCGCGCGTTCATTCCGGAGTCTGGCGTGTCCTTACTTTGATGCCATAAATTTAAGCAGCTCGAGTGAGTCTTCAATGTCAGAACACAGCTTAAGTATTAACAAATGGTCTGCTTTCATGGACTTGAATTACAGCAACTTGACGCAAGGACTCGACCAGAACATGCTTGTGCGCAAAACCCCTACGCCCGTTTTGGAGGGGAATAACGACGCTGACTATAAAAACAACAAAGATGCACTTCGTAGTAATATACCAAACTCGCAAACCAATATACTGTCGTTGAAGAATAACTTCAACTCTCAGCAGTCCTCTGGGGCTTCTAAAAAAATAGAGATACGAAGCAAACCGGACAGCTCTGAAACCATCACTCTCACAGAAACCTTGAACTTCAGCTGCAATGTCGGAGCAGGGATGCCTGCGCGCGAGAGACGCGCGAAGCGCTCATTGAATGCCAATGGGTCACGTTCCACAGCTGAAATCATAGGCATCACACCAACCAAGTGCGAAGCAGAAAACCAGGTTCCAGAAACTGTTGAAACATTTGAAGATACCCACAAAAAAGCAATTTTCGCTTCTAGTCTTTTAAAAAACGTAATCTCCAAGAAAATGCTATTTGAACAAGAGCGCAAAATGGAAAGGGGCGAAATTTGCGACACACACCCGATTTCTCCATTGTGTCCTCAATCTAGAGATCAGGACGCAAAGAAAGAAAATGAGTTACAAAGTGACAACTCGGAAACTGAATCTGGACACTCGCAAGAGGAGCTCAAGGATGTAGCAGACAACGTATCTTGTGTCTCAGATGATGAGCCACCAGAGACCCCGCGTTCCCAAACGGCTGATCTCACCGAGTCATCCTGTGCCCCAGGAATTGCTTCTAAAATAGACCCAAGAGATGCCCAACAAAGTCCCGTGACCCCCAGTCAAACGAGCGCTTTCAAAACCTGGAAAGATGGTGAGCAGGAATCTGCAGCACAGGGTGATGTAGAATCTCAATGCGCACTGGAGGAAACACCGCCAGATGCTTCAATTAGACCCGTGATGGAAAGCAACAAATGTGTTGAGGGTGAGAGTAGTAAGATGATTAAGATGTCTCACTTGTATGTTCCTAGCTCGCAGCTTATGCCCAAAGAAAAAGAAGCTGTCGGTCTTTCGTTACATAATCTAAAAGTGAACAGAGATGTTGCAGAGTCAGAAGGGGGAGGGTGCGCAAAACATAGCTCGGGCCAGCTACCGTGCGCTGCGGACCCAGACAAGACCTTACAATGTCAAAAAGCACCTGAGATCAAAATACGCATTCAAAGTGTCAAAGAAAACCAAGGAAATCAGTTCAACATCGCCAACCTTTTAACTCCTAATATCCATTACAACGTCAACCATAAAAAGGGAGAGTCTAAAAGTAATTTGCTTACCCTATCTGATAGAGTACCGCATTTTATGGTGAGGGATATTAGAGATAATAAATGTAAGTTCCAGACGCCCATTCATCAGGTCAGAGACGTGCGCAAGTTGGTTAAAAGCTCATACAGGTTGGCACTAGAAAACACTTGTGGCGCGTCAGGGACTTACTCTAGCGCAACACCGGATGGCAAACCTGTTACAAAAAGACCCTTTCCTACGTCAATGGTAATAAAATGTCAGTCTGTAAACACAAACAGTGCCACAAAAGATCCTGACCCCATAAACGTAAGCTCTAAACGCGAGGAGGTCAACAGTGTACACGAAACCGCAAGAACGTCTCAAAATCTCCCATCTGAATGCACTACAAAAAGCGACGGCGTGCGCGCAACAACCAGAGCTCCGTGCGCAAAGCAGCATTTGACGGAACAACACGAGTTTAGCTTAAAAATCGATGCCAAAAAATCAGATGGCAACGAGAAGAAACCAGAGTCGAAAGTCCGGAATCAAATAGCTCTTGAAAAGTTAAAAGCAGCCGTGAAAACTATGGAGCAGTTGTACGTTTTTGACAGGAACGAATGGAAGCGCAAAACGCAAGCGCCACGGGCGATCACAGACAGTCACGTGCTGCCATTAATCACGAAAGAGAAACAGGGGGTCACGACCAGAAGGGACATCGATAACGAATGTGGAAGAGCTGATAATGAGAAGTTTACTAGCACGCAGCTGCACACTGATAAGTTGGCCACAGCTCCTAGCACAGGCGCTGTGATGGATGAGGATAAAATGTATATGCCAACAAGTTCTCACATTCAGGAAGACACTGCTAAATTAGTAACCCAAAGGGCAGATTCTTTGAATAACAAGTGTGTGTTTAGTCTGGGCGGTAACCTCAAAGCACCCACCCATACAACCAGAGGGAATGAAAGCACTCAGCAAATATGTTCTAGCAAAAGCTACACCTATAAATCTCACAAAGCACCCCTGTCACTGACAATCTGTCCCCCGAAAGCAAAAAGCGAGGAACGTGGGAATGACACTGTTTCAGAGCACCAGCAGCATCAGCCCTCAGACTCTGACAATTACCTGACCATCCCTGTTAAAGCTGCAGATTCCAAACAAACCCAGCCTCTCCCAAAGCCATCCCATCAGCCCCTGCAACGCTCACCTATAGTTACAGAGTCTTGGTCACCAGAAAGTCAGGCCGCCATGATATATCACCACGCCGTTCCCCTGCCGGCTGTGCCCACCATACCTGCCCCACAACCCCAGGTACTGTGCCTCACCCCTCCTGCAGAGCCCCTGCAACCCCACGTCCAGCGCAAACTCCTGCTGGACCCCACCACAGGCCAATACTATTTAGTGGAAGCCCCTGTGCCCATGCAGCCAGCCGCCCAGCGGTTTTACGATCCCGAGAGCGGTCAGTACTTGGACATTCCTTTATCGCTCACACCGGTGCCAGTGTCGGTCTCACCGGTCACCCTCAGCCCAGCGGCAACTCATCCCCCCACGTACCTAGTTTACCCATCGACCCTGTTGCCACCTCACCCACAACACAGTACCCACTCCTCCACCTGTTCAGAGGGCGAGGATGCGGTTGAGACGGGCAGCATGTGTCTGATCCAGCCGGGCATGGCGGGACCAGGTGGCACCAAACCTGTCATTAGTATCTCATCGCAGCAAAGCGCCCGTATCGTCGCCCCTCCGTCCTTTGATGGCACAACCATGAGCTTTGTGGTGGAGCATAGATAAGTGAATGTAAGCAATATTTGCATGCATGTTTTTTATATTTATAAAATATTTGTCGCACAGCCAAAACAAAAAAAAAAAAAACTTTATGGTTGTCAAACATTAGATATATAATGCATTAAACATGACATGGATTAAATCATAGGAAATACCAGACATTGGTCACTATCACTGGCACTTGACAGTATGCGTGTGTAAATGTGAGCCGGGACGTGTGCGTGCACATGTCTGTGTGTGTGTGTGGAAAGGTCAGTAGGCGAGTAAAGTATTTGTTGTGCTGAGGCAGGAGGGTGACAGCTGCTGGGGCCGATCAGAGGACCAACGAGCTGCTGCAGTGCAGGGTCAAGCCTTTTTATAGAGAGATCAGGGTGAGAGGGACCTTCGTATGTGAACTACTAGAGGCTGCTGAATTAATTTCGGCACATAAAAGCAGTGGGCTCATTAACAGCATATTTTAAGTTGGCTGTAAAAACCAATTAGCATTCTCTGAGTTATATCTACGTCAATCGGTCCCACGGCATTGCGTTGAAATCATTCTGTATTATTCTTAGACTCGAATATGTTTTTGTTTGACTTGTTTATCTATAGGCTAGTAGTAAAATTACATTATGCCATTTTAGTAGCAAGTGGCTTGTGTATCAAATATATGTATATACTGTAGTACCATGGGTATTTAGAGGCTTTTAGATGTCACCACTCGTGTGAAATTTTTTGCATAACAAACTAAGAATCATACTGGAATCTGTAAACAAATAATGATAGATATCAGAACTAAAATTGCTTACATGCTGGTTTATTTGGTTCATGATTCGTTATTTAGTCATTTTTTCACAGGTTCACACAAGTACCATATAGCAGAGTAACCAATTTTATGCATTACACTCTTGTTAAAACAACACTTTTTGTGTCTATTAAGGACAATACATCTCTGTGTTATTATTGGAACAACACATTTTGCGTTGTTTTAACATATCTTGTCTTGTCCCTTTTATTTATATGAACACTAAATCAACACATGTGTTTATGTGTAAAACATTAACACAGCCTTTCTTTTATGGAAACCTTTCACTAATGTTTGACAACCAGAAAATCTCACAATGATTTTCTTCTTCATTTTGGACATTATATGAAGGGCTCAGATGCAAAAGCCGCTAAACACCACCTCTGTTAAACATTAGATGATGATATTGACTGAATGCTACACGTATTATACACCCTTAGAACGAATCTGTTAAAATCAACACACTAAATGCGTCCTAAATCAATCCACCCATCTGTTATTATTGAAACAAGACATTTTAACACAACTTGTGTTATATTTTAACACAAAATGACACATAATGTGTTAAAATTACACATAATGTGTTAAAATCTTAATGCACAAAGATGTGTAAATCCTTTCTGAGAGTGTTTAATACTCTCGCTTCAAATCCACTTAATCCCAACCTCAGGCCAATCAGAAATACCAGTTTGTTGGCAGAATTAGTTAAACAATCTTTCAGCAAAGTTTTTCAAGTACACAAAAGAAGAATTGGATGAACGACAGCGCAAGGTACAAGTTTTTTTTACCAGGTTAAGGTTTACCAAGCCTTTTACCTTTATTCAAAAAGGACAGTGAAGAGTTAATGGAGGCTTTTTAGAAGTGGAGATTTTTTTATAAAATATATTTTTTGACCATTTTGCCTTAATTTGAACAGTGAGTGAGGAGAGGACAGGAAAGTACAGGGAGGAGAGGGGGTATGGGATCGCCAAATGACTACAACATTTTTAGACATCCTAACCCAAACCCCAACTCCAGGCGAGAATAGTTTTAAAAGCTGAAGAAAAACATGAATACATAAAAGTAACATAAACCCCAAAAAGGAATGTCGTGCCACGGACAAAAATAAGTATTTTTAGAAATACCTGCGACTGACACGAAAAAGACATTTGTGCTCAAGGCACCAAGAAAAGCTGAATTTCGTGCCATGGACACGAATAAATTAACAATTTTTTCGTGACTAAAACATGACTTGCCATGAGATCATGTTGCACCAGAAACTTAGTTTTGGTAAACCATTCTCTGCACGCATGTGAAAAAATATATTTATAATTTTAAAAATATATGTCAAATAAGTCTTTAGTGTCCCTAGAGTGCGTATGTGAAGTTTTAGCTCAAAATACCATATAGATAATTTATTATAGCATGTTAAAATTGCCACTTTGTAGGTGTGAGCAAAAATGTGCCATTTTTAGCTATAAAAATGCTAATTGCTATATAGCTATAGCTTATTGAAATTTGGCTCCCCTTGTGATGTCAGAAGGGGATAATACCGCCCCTTAATCTGCACTATCCAACCACAGCACTGCCATTTAGTGTAGAGATCAGCTCATTTGCATTTGAAAGGAAACACCTACACATTTTAACATGTTATAATAAATTATCTATATGGTATTTAAAACCTCACACGCGTACTCTAGAGACACCAAAGATTTATTTTACATCTTTAAAAAGTCTTGTAAAATGTCCACCTTAAAACTGCTTTGCAGTGAAAGAAAAATTTGTCAAAGTCACAATAAAATTTTGGGGGGGGGGGAATATTGTGGTATTATTTTGTTTACAAATGACTATCTATGAGCTTCATTATTTTGTAAAAATTCATAATCTTTAATTAAAAAAGCTAATCTCCACCCCTCCTTGAAACAATCTCTCTTAACTTCTGGTCACGGTTATGGCAGGTAGAGGGCCCACCAGAAAATCGCAGAGATTGGCAAATAGCAACATGACCCAACTTCCAAATAAATCCTCGATTGACAAATTCACGTTAAACCATATTTTTTCATTTCAGAAACCTTTTCATTCGGATATGCAGCACGATGGAAAAATATGACAATCGCTACTTCCATTATTGTGACTTTAAATACCAGTGAACTGACTAAAGTGACATTTGTAAAAATAAGGCATTTCAATTACTGACTAATAACTTTTTCATTGCCATTAAAACGAAATGACTAAACCTAAACATAAGAGCAGGATGGGCTCTCAGATGCACTTAGAGGGTTTTTGCATCTGAGCACTTCATATTTTTCATATCGTTTTGTAAAAGGCTTTTTTAGTTAAAAAGTTAAGAATTTCTATAATGCATATGCATTGCATTTTGGAAAGTGGCTCGTGTGCACAAATATATTCGGATCTTGGTACATACTGCAGAAAACACTCCATTTCTAATAATAGTAACATGCTATAGTATATGCAGAAAAAGTAAAAGTCAGTTTTAAATTCAAATATAAATTGTTCCTGATTTGATATTGTTTCCCTGTTATTCTCTCTCTCTCTCTTCTTAGGATGGTCTATGTTTGGTGGAATGCATTCTTCTACCTTCCACTTGAAAAACTATTCCTCAGACATGTTTCCCACATCTGTGTTCATCGATTCCTTGCATTGTGCCATCTGAAAGCGAATGACTGAAACAAGTCTGTTTTAAAAGACTTCTGTAACAGTTGCTTTTTATGTAGCAGGCGATAATTTGGACTTTATCAGACTACTTTTTGTTGCCTATCCAGGCATCTTGAAGCACTGCATAGGTAAGGTTGCTGAATTAATTTGTTATATAAAACGTGATTTGTTCTTACATTTTATGGACCCCTTTTTAACTACCTGTAGAAAGTAGCAGCAAGTTCTGAATGAGAAAACCATGTTGTGTGTGATTGAAAGGAAAAGAAAGATGTGTATGAGAACAGGACCGCACAAGAGATGTGTCTGATTCCTGTCACAGTGATGAGATTTATTGTCATTATAACCAATGGATCGATTGGTAGTTTTGTACATTGTATTATGCTAATAAGATTGAAAGCCGTTGTGCATTTACTACGAAGTTGAAAATTGTCTCTTTATGTTCCCAATTACCTCGGTTTGCAATGTGCGTATGTTGCTATCTGGTATTTGCATCCATAGTATTTTGTGATTTTTTCTGTTTTGTTACATTGATCTTACATTAAAGGTATATGGATCTGCAGGTCAGTCTATGTACCACTTCTAAAATGAATGCATTGTTTTTTGACAGTGTTTTAAGAAATATCTTTATGCTATTCAAGTTTTTGCGTAAGGATGGTGACACTTTTTAATTTCATGTAATAATCAAAAATCAAACGCGCACCTAAACTTTAAATATTTGATAGTAAGTAGTTACCTATTTTTTTGTAGCCAATAAAAATATCACCCGGCAGATTTACAATACTGGTGAAAGGTTTAAGATCACCACTTTATTATTTATTATTAACTTTTAACACAGATATTGCAAAAATGTAAGTTAACTATGTTTTTTTACTAAAACATCCAAAAAGTTATATTTTAGCATCATCCAAGGCATTTTAGTTTTTAGTTTTTTTTAATGAAAATAATGAGGTTGGTACAATTATGTATTTATCTTTATTTGAATCAAAAAGGTTTTTAAAGTCATGACAAATAAGTGTTCTTTAACGTTTAAAGGGTAGTATATATTTGGCGGCATCTTATCTCTAATATAAAAAACATTCACAAAACATTAACATTTAAAAAAATTGACAGCCTGCTTCATAAATAACATCTCGTTCTAATACTTTTTTTCTGATACATGCTATTGATGTTTAGCATTTATACCAATTTTGTATTGTCTATGCTAGATTGAGGTTGAATTTAAGTATATAAAATGGTTCAAGGGTCCAAACATTGTATTGTATATGTGCTTTGAATGTGACAAGCAAAGACATTTATAGTATTGTGACAGAATTTATATACACAGATCAATGTTTCCCAAATGTAGTACCAGCTTTACACCGAAATGTCTTTGAAAGGCTCATGAACTATTGGTAAAGATATTTGCGTGACTCAATATCACTTCAAACACATGGGGAAACTTGTACGTCATTGCACTATTAAAACCAGTTATACGTTCGTTTTCCAGGGATGTTATTAGTAGAGCAGTAGGCTTTGAGGAATCTGTTGGCCCACTCAGCAGCTGGTAAGGCAGTGAGAATGATCAGCATGCATGTCTATGTTCTAGTTGAAAATTTTATGAGATGGATAACTGGATGTCCTAGATTAAGACAGAGGCCATTTTGTGAGAACAAAGATAGTTCTTGGAGATTTTATTTGGGTTAAACTACCTTTATGTGTTACATATGCCGACATTTAGATTGTTTGTGTCTGTCAACAAATGTCTCTGCAGGATCTTGAAATATTCATTGGGTGAGGATCTATTTATTAGCATATAAACTAATTATCTTTGTTGATGTTTTCAATACAATTGTTTATAGTTTTTGTGCATTAACATATATTAACAGATACAACTTTTAGATAAAAAATAATGTATTAGTAAATGTTTTTATGCTTTAGAAATGCACTTATTGTTAGACTGATTTTTAAGTTGAATCTATTTGAATTTACAATTAATTTCAACTTTCAAGTAAGGAGTTGCTATAAATTATAAAAATTAAGTTGAATTAGCTATTAAGTTGAATAAAGTTATTCCAACTTTATTTTTAAAATGTAAACTGTACAAACTCAACGATTTAATTAACCCAGAAAACGTCCATATTTTCAAACGTTTAAACAACCCAGCATTATTAGTTAATTTATACAGTGGTTGGGTTCGTCCATATTTTACCCATTTTCTAGGCATTTTCTTTGATAAAAAATTGTATTGGTGGAAATTACCAAGAACTAAGATATAAAATACATGCTGTTAGTTTATAAACTAAATAGTAATGAGGTTATTTTGGACTAGAAAGCTACACATAAAAATCTCATTAAGGAAACAAATCGTGTTATTCAATTCCAATGTAGCTATACCAAGATTTATAACGCAGCTTAAGCTCATTTACAAATAAATCCCGAGAGAGTTCTCTTCGGATTGAATAATGGTGGTCATTATTTAATTCCTTGCTAATTTTACCCCATCAGTAAACCCTTTCTCACACCCTACACTCTTAAATCTTTTAGGCGTACAGAAACAGATAGCTAGTAGTTGTGGGGCCTGCATGATTTACACAGCTGGCACCGGCTCGTTTGACTGCATGCCAGGGTGCTAGGTGAGTTTTCCGCGTGCTCCTGAAACTTCACCCGGCCGGCGGCATTAGCTCGAGCTGACAGTTTGCGCGCTTGTTTACGCGGTCGCCAGGGCAGCGGCGCCGGTGACAGACACGCGCTCTCAGCTGCTGTGTGCCGTTCAATTGCCAGCCGCCCCCAAGCGGAACTCACGCAATTATTCAAAGCGTTTCACCATGAAAATCTTTAACGTTTCTCTTATGCACACGCATTTGCAGAAAGACCTCGTAAAATAAAAGTGGGATTTTTGTGCCTTTTAGTCCATGAGGTCATCGAAATGTTGAGGTAGCCTGCGCCAAAAAGTTGTAAAAAAATAAAAAAATAAATCTGCACCTCTTGCCTACCACTGTACTGAGAAGCAGCAATTCCTGGCTGTGATTTAAAATTGAATAAAGTCCCTATGAAATCAAAATAGAAGGCTAAAAACACTATGCACAGATTTTTTGACCAATCAAATTTCAAGCGCCCCACTTAAAGGTGCAGTGTGCAATTTTAGGAGGCTCTATTCACAGGAATGCAATAGCATAACTATGTTTTAGTGGTGTATAAAGACCTTACATAGAATTAGCCGTTTTAATTAAATTTTATTTATATAGCGCTTTTCACAATTATTTAATTGTTTCAGCAGCTTTACATTAATAGATAGAAAAAGCGGTTAATATTTACCATACTAGCGAGCATAGTAATAATGTAAAGTATATAAGAGGGTGCTAAGTTAAAGGAATAGTCCATTTTCTTAAAAGAAAATTCCATATAATTTACTCACCACCATGTCATCCAAAATGTTGATGTCTTTCTTTGTTCAGTCGAGAAGAAATTATGTTTTTTGAGGAAAACATTGCAGGATTTTTCTCATTTTAATGTACTTTAATAGAGCCCAACATTTAATACTTAACTCAACACTTAACAGTTTTTTTCAACGGAGTTTCAAAGGACTATAAATGATCCCAAACGAGGCATAAGGGTCTTATCTAGCGAAACGATTGTCATTTTTGACAAGAAAAAAAAATGCACTTTTAAACCACAACTTCTCCTCTAGATCCGGTCGTGATGCGCCAGCGTGACCCCACGCAATACGTCATCACGTCAAGAGGTCACAGAGGACGAACGCGAAACTCCGCCCCAGTGTTTACAAGTGTTGAGAAAGAGAACCGGTCCTACGTTGTTGTATGTGGAATGATACTAATTAATGTCTTTGTGTCAGTTTATTGTTTACAATGGTCCCCAAATGTGCATTTTATATATGTAACACGTGACCTCCCTACGTCACTACGCATTTATGTTAGGTCACGCTGGACCAAACCTAGACGAAAAGTTGTGGTTTAAAAGAGCATATTTTTTATTTTTCTTGTCAAAAATGACAATCATTTCGCTAGATAAGACCCTTATGCCTCGTTTGGGATCGTTTATAGCCCTTTGAAACTCTGTTGAAAAAAACTGTTAAGTGTAGAGTTAAGTATTAAATGTTGGGCTCTATTAAAGTCCATTAAAATGAGAAAAATCCTGCAATGTTTTCCTCAAAAAACATAATTTCTTCTCGACCGAAAAAAGAAAGACATCAACATTTTGGATGACATGGTGGTGAGTAAATTATCTGGATTTTTCTTTAAGAAAATGGAATATTCCTTTAAGCCAATGTCAGCAAACTCCCAGGGGTTGAAAAAAACCCTAGGAGAAAAACCCTGGGGGAAAGTCCTAGGGAAAAAAACCTTTCGAGAGAGTTAGACATAGCTGATTCTATAGAGGATATCTTATATAATAGGTAATTTTTTTTTTACATTTTTATGGGGATTAAAACATAATATATTTGTATATATACACGGATAACGAGGCAGCTGCCACCATTTTGCGCCGTCATGTTTCTACACTATGCTGTCTCAGATCGTTTTCACACTGCCAGTTTAGTGTAATTAAACTTGTAATGTGCAAGCTGCCATGTGAAGCTGGGAGCGCACTTGGGTACCGAACTCCAAAGACCTGAAGGAGGTGTCTGAGCTCAGTTGCAATGGAACTGTGGCACGGTTCCCGTTAATTGTGAAAGCACGTCGGACTTGTGTGCGCACTTGTCAAGGAAGTAAAGTAACCTTTATTTGCGTTTTAGCCAATGACATCGATCATACGATTACCATGTCAACTGATGAATTCCTCATTCCAAAACACCTACATATTCCATAACACCAACATATTAAAAACACAAAATATGCTGAGTCACATTGTGATTTACATCCTCTTGAACGTGCACATTGGGGATGACGTGAAATTACGAAAGTGAAGTGGTTTAATTGAATCAATCGATTTTTCAATTAATTTTTTTTACGTGGTAGATTCAAAATCGATTCTCAAAGAGCAGAATTGATTTTTTCTTTCATATTTATTTCGCAAACATTGAACGTAAGATTTATATTAATCTAATAACTAGTCTCACCCTCTTTTTTGCCTTGCGCGATGTTACCAAGGAGCGAGAGGCGAGCCTGTCAATCATTCATTTAGTCCTTAAAATGGCGGTTTCGGGTGCTTTAATAAATAGTCACATAACAAGTCAGAGGTATGGAAGCATTTTAGATTTTGCAAGCAAGACAACGACAGTAGTGTTGTGGCTTTTAATTTCTTTTTATTACTTACCCACTTCTAAACTGCTGTTCACTGTTCTTTTTTATTAATATAGTATTTGTATTAAATCTATATTCATTGAGTTGAATCGAGAATCGAGTATAAAAGCCGACCCAAGAACCAGAACCGAAAATTGAATCCAAGCCGAATAGATTTGATGGCTTGTGAATCGAAATCGAATCGATCTGGAACATCTGAATCGATACTCAGCCCTAGTGAGATCAGACCAACGTTGCGGGAAGAATCAGACTCGGACTACAGCAAACAAGGCCAATGTGAAAACAGCCTCAGATGATGACATATTTGCCATGTGGTGGCTACCGCAGATTCTCTATGTGCTCCAAGGGGGGAGGTTCAGCGGTGTACTGAGGCGTTCGATGCAGTTTGCAACCGCACCGCTAGATGCCGCCAAAATCTACACAGTGCACATTAATATGTTCCGTGCTGACTACCTGTTTCAATTCAAATGAAATAAACACAAAATTACTTAAAGCTGCGCATTTCTATACTTTAGTGGGCCTTTATAAAGAAAAAGGTAGATATGTTGAATGGATTGTAAGTCTGCCAAAATGCATACAGTAACTGTCAAATGCAAGTATGTTCTACCCCAACTTCCTATTTTGATATATAGAAAATAAAATGTATTCAAAAGTGTATGTAGTATGTACTAGTTGTTATTTGTAGGAAATGTATTTTTGCTATTGCTGTTTTTGCATATATTGCATACATTTAACATTTTCAATACATAAAGATGCCACAAAAAATCACTTTTGTCCAAAAAACATCTTTATTCATAATTGATTATCCTTCCATGTACAAGACCATAAATATTCTGAAGAATGTAAACATCTGGTGTAGTTATGGAAATCAGGCTGTCTGAACTGCCTGTGGAGGGATGAAGTGTGTCCTGCCCTCTGATTAAATAAATAACACAGTACCTCAAATACACAGTCTTTCAATGGGCCTGTTAGAATGCACTTTAAAGATTTTTTTTATGGGTTGAATAATTCCGTCATAGGACGAGAGTGCCATTGGTTATCCTAACCAGATTTTGTCGAACGTTAAAATGTATCTGGGTGTTTAGACAAAAAATATGGGTGCTAAATATTTCAAACAGCAGTATTTTTTGTAAGGTCCCTTAAAGTAAAACTCTAAGCTTGACCAGCTCAAAGTCTTAGCATATTTAGCCACCTCAAAATGCACACAAGCAAACGACAGTAAGATGTAGAGCGTTTGCTTGTATAAAACAAACATACATTTGCTAAGCATCCAGAGCAGACCCGGCTAGACTACCAGCTCTGCTCGAAGACTTTCTTGCACATGTTTGAGTTCTCCTGGTGTAGAGGGAATTCTGAGCCGGGCACCAGCTGTTCCCTGCTTCTCCTCGAGCTGAAATTCTGTCCTGAGGGCAGTCTCTCCAACTTGGACACCGTTTCTCTAAAGTGCATGAGAAGTAACAGGTTAGATTTATTTAACAAATGTGCGAAATTCTGTTCTAAAAAAAGGTTCCTTAAAGGTTAGTTCTAAGAACCTTTCTGTTACACAAAGCTTCTCTAGATTATAAAATGTAAGAAAAACATACAGTAGAACCTTTATCTTAGAACATAGACCCTTTAATGTATACAGTGTAGGTGATGTTAAATGCTTCCTCATGCAAAAAATGCTGGGTTAATTTCAACCCAGCTTTGGGTCATAAAGGGTCTAGCCCTGCCGTTGGGTTAAATTAACCCAATAAATGTTTATATTTGACCCAACAATGGGTTAAAACAACCCAACATAGGTTAAATTATGACCCAACGGGTTGGGGTTATCCCTTTTGACCCAATGAAATTAATCCAGCATTTTTTTACAGTGTGTGTAATTCACTTTGGATAAAAGGCGTCAGCTATATGAATAAATGTAAATGTATGTTATGATGTGACTTTTGCCAGGAAAGGTGTGTTCCTGGATCAGCGTCTTAAAACAACATTCCTGTTAAACTGTTTCTAACTACAACCTATCCATTAAAATCAGAGACGATTGATTGGATATGGTTGTTGTTCATGACCCAACCTCAGCTCTAAGGCCAACCCCATTCCTAACCCTGAAATCTTTTACTTTTACATTTGCTTTAATCCAAATGTAAAAGGTATCCGTTTTTTATCATCATGTATGTTCCCTGGGTTTGAACCCATGACCTTTTACGCTGCTAACGCAATCTCTATTACTGAGCTACAGTATTCAGGAGCACGGTAAACTACTGTAAATCATGTAAACTATGGGTGCGTCCAAAGGCTGTCCCAATTCGAAAGCTCCTTCACATTCAGCCTCCAAATGTGGCCTTTCTTTCCCCTGAAACCCAGGATCCATAGATGTATCCTGACCTTTACAGCGTTGACTATCACAAGATTCAATGCGCACCTGTGACGTTCGGGTATTTTGAAATAAACATTCAGAACTGTAATTAAATAAGTGTCACTGTTTTATCATTATAAATTATGTTTTAATTATGTTAATTAATATTATTGCTGCAATATTGTGCATGTTGCGTTTTACTTTGGTATATTTCTAAGATTGGTAAATTTTATATACTGTTGGGTAGTTTAACTTATTCCCCACCAGCCATTTTTTGAAAAGTTGCCCGCCAGCATTTTTTGTGATTTTCACAAAATGCATTTCAGAAAAATTAACTTCTAAAAATATATATATATAAAAAAATATATCAAATGAAAGAACAGACCCTCTGCTTTAAAAACAAACAAACAAAACAGGAAAATAAACATTTAATATATTTTTTCTCTGCTTATTAACCCCTAAATATGGGTGTTTTTCTTTAAAAATACAATTTTTTTTTGTAAAATAATTATGTTAGAGATTAGATTCAGAATGATTATAAAAACATACACAGAGTTTTAAATTAGTAAATAATGTTTTGGCTTCAGTTTTTTTTTCATAAATTGGGTAAATTGGTCCACGCCATCTAGTGGATAATCACAGTATTGCAGATTAACATAAAAATTCATCAGGAACACATTTTTATGCAAATGTTTTCTCTTAATTGACAAGAAAACTCGTCAATGGCGGGGAAAGAGTTAATCTGCATCAATGTGTCAGATTTTCTATAATAAAATAAAAAAAAATCTAGCTCCATATTTATTTTTAAAAGTCTGACAGGCGCGGAGGGCGGGGACAGCAAGTGAGACAACCCTGTCTCATTTCAGTTTGCTCTGTGGCCTTTGGAGGCTGCAGCCTTCAAATAGCGAGTCTTGCCTTAAAAGTCTGCAGCCTTAGAAGGATCCAGACCACCCCGAATTGGGATGCACCCAACGTCTTGTGTGTCGTGCATTTGTAGGCAGAATTAGGAGAAACACCTTTTCTTTAATTTGCATGTGATGCCAATATGGACTACTTGACAATGCTTTGTTTTTTAATTTCATCATGTATACATTGTATATAGGTTTAAATTTGAAGGTGCTACACAATGCCATAGAAGAACCATTTATGGTTCCATGAAGAACATTTAACATCACAAAAGGTTATTTGTAGTTCCCCAAAAATTCTTGGACTTTAAAAAGATATGAAAAATGTTTATTTTAAGAAGGTTTAACTGAATGTGTCTTTGGGAAACTATAAATAGGTTTTTCTTTGGCATCACTGTGAAGAACCCATCGTAGCACCTTTTTCGTTTAGTGTACACTACAAAAAATGACTTTTTTTAAAGTAGAACAATTTAATTCTTAAATCAAGATGTTTTTTCTTGATTAGCAAAATTACCTAGTTTTATAAATCTAGAAAATAAGTCAATTGTTTTGTCTATTTTAAAAAAATATATGCAATTTAAATGAATTTGTGCTTAAAACAATAAAAAACAATGGGGTAAGCACATTATTCTTGAATTTTTTTCTTACCCTATTGGAAGGTTTTCTTGTTTTCACAAATTTACTTAAATGTTATGTTTTTTTGTCTAAATACTAGACTAATTGTCTTAGGTCATTTTGCTTATCAAGACAATGCATCTTAATTTAAGAATTTTTAGATATTTGTACTAATAAACAAGGAAAATAGTAAGAAAGTCTTTTATTTTTTGGCAGTGTACAACAAGAAAAAAATGCAGCTTATTATTATTTATAGTCAATGTATTGCTTGTGATATTTTAAAAAATTTGCATTGTGCGATGATTCTTTCAAAACAAGCCTGGATGATAATAGAAGAACTCATACCTGAATGGGAAGGTAGTTTTGTCCATCTGCATGCAGACGAGGAACGGGTATTCGGAAAACTGCACGGTGGTGATGAAATCCAAGGCTGCTTCAGTCTCAAAACTCACCTCCAACCCAGCACTTACAAAGTCCATGTCCACCGTTACATTCCCAATGACAACCAGCGCTCCCCTGTGCACACAATACAATAAAATGATCATCAATATTTTCCTTAGGATCATAACTCGATTCTCTACTAGAGTGAATTGCTCGTAGTTATAGAAATGTTTTGCATATGCTGCCTTCATTGTTTTACCATCAGATTTACTAAAGGAATTATGCATATGGTATAAATATTGCAACAACAAAAAAATCTGGCCTAAATTTGAGTTTCAAGTTTTCTTGTAACTCACTTGGTAGAGTTTTGGGTTAGCCATGCCAATGTCTGTATGAACACACTGTAAATCACTTTGGATAAACGTGTGTGCCAAATGCATGAATGTAAATATACACAAAAGTGAGGTGTACACTGCAAAAAAATATTTTTTCAAGAAAAACAATTCTTAGTATTTTTGTCTTGTTTTTAGTAAAAATATCTAAAATTTTTTAATTAAGATGTTTTTTCTTGATGAGCAAAACGACCCAAGAAAATCAAAAAAATATCACATTTAAGTGATTTTGTGCATAAACCAAGCAAAAAATCTGCCAATGGTGTAAGCGAATTTTTCTTGAATTTTTCTTGACTTTAGTGTTTAAGAAAAATGTTCAAGATTTTTTTTCTTACCCCATTGGCAGATTTTTTTGCTTGTTTTATGCACAAAATCACTTAAATGTGATATTTTTTGTCTAAAAACTAGACTTATATTCTTGGGTCGTTTTGCTCATCAAGAAAAAGCATCTTGAAAATAATTTTTTGCAGTGTACTTTGTCGAAAAATTACGCCATTATTTACTCACCCTCAGGTTGTTACAGACCTGTTTACATTTCTTTGTTTTGCTGAACACAAAGGAAAACAGGAAGCAGAAGAACCATCAACTTCCATAGTAGGAAAAACAAATACTATGGAAGTCAATTGTGCTCAAAAATTGTTTTTTTTTGCAAACTTTGCTTAAAATATTTTCATTTGTGTTCAGTAGAACAAAGGTCTGCAACAACTATAATAAAGTAAATGATGGCAGAATTTCTTTTTTGAAAAAAGAAGATAATTTGATAAATGATGGTAAGCACACAGTTGACAGTAACCATTGATTTTTATTGTATTTGTTTTTCCTACTATGGAAGTCAATGGTTACAATCAGCTTTGTGCTTACCATCATTTATCAAAATATCTTCTTTTTTGTTCATCCGAAAAAGAAATTCATACAGGTTTAGTACAACATTAGGATGAGAAAATTATGACAATGTTTATTTTTGATGTTCAACTTTCCCTTTAAATCAGTGGATCTCAAACTAGGAGCCCCAGGGGGCCCCAGTTTTATGACATAAAAAAATGTGTACGAAAGTACATTAGTTTGCTGTTTAGGTCTAAATTCATTCTCTCTACAACACCATACAGGGAGCAGCTTGCGATAAGGCTTTCCATATCAATCTCTTTCCGAGAGTCTCTGCTGAGTCAGTTTTGGCGTTTGAGCTCATATATCACATCAGACTGTCTGGCTCCACGCTTTCAACCTCCACCTTAAATGATCTATTCAAAATGGCCGACCGCGATGAGTGGCTTGAGTAGAGGCATGCTAATCTCGTGGGCCTGAGAGATCTGTGGTTCATTCTGATCCTAAACATAGCCCGCTCCTCTGTCTGTCCATGTGCGTGTCCGCGTACAACCGTGTAGCTGTCTGTCTGTTTCTCACTCCTGTGTGCCCGCGTACACGCGTGTGTTTATGTATCGGGTTATCTGTCTGTCTGTCAGTGTGTCTTTGTCCGTCTGCCTGCGTGTGTGCAGTTTTAAGAGAAGCTGAAGCTAGCCACACTGATCCATACACCTGCCCCTGCCCGTCCTGAAGGCTGGCTCATGTAGAAAACCAGATGCCAACCCGAAAATACCCAGTGTGAAACAAAGAGCAGCAAAACCGTAGCACTGAACAGAAAACTAAAGAAAACGTTAACTGTAAAGTATAACAGAATTGGAGAAGATTAACATAACATAAAATGAACAAACAGAGTCACAATTTATACAAGATTCTGGCATTTTAACTTTTGTATCGCATTTGCCACTTTCTGCCATTTTCAAATAAAGCAGTGGCTTTTATCTTGCATTCAGTTTGATGGTTTGGTGAGTGTCTGGGGATTATTTGAAGGGCTCGATTAAAGAGGATTCGATTGCTTACAATCGCTATCATACAAGGGAAACCTAATTTTACCCTTAACCCCTGATCTTTACTCCAAGCCCCAACATCTTTCCGTTGCCCACTTTTCCGTTGCTATTGATCGCATCCACAAACCGTTCATACGTGAGCATGTGGAGAGGTGGCTAAAGATGCAGCTTAGTGCTGAATATCATGGAAGGATTAATGGCGTTATATTAAGACGCGCAGTCTCGTATTTACAGATGGCATTTTGAAAACCTAGTGAAAAAAAATACCTGGCAAAGTAGACGCGGCAAGTAGACGCTTTTTCCAAAGCTGCGTGCAATAAAATTGCACAGACAATCCCCTTGGAGCTACCTGCAGCTCATAACTCTTAAAAAAAGGCGCAAAAGGTTCCCGACAGCGATGCCATAGATTTAGAAGAACCATTTTTGGTGCCCAAAATAACAATTGCCACACTTTTTAAAAACAGGGGTTTGTCCGGTGCTCATCATTTTTTCGCACTCCGCGCCAAGGGGTTGTGCACACCTAAACTTTTAAACATGGCTGAAAATGCCTGGAGGACGCCGATGCCAGCTGTTTTTCAGCTGAGTGCCAATCAGCTGAGCGCTTTGGTAGCTCTGATACTTTAGCTGTTAGCTGGTTGATTGCTGTGGTAATGTCCCGCCCCACCTCCACTGTGATTGGACGGCCGTGTGAGAACTGACATTGACGAGCGGAGCTTTTCACCTAAAGTTGAATATTAGGGGCTGGACACACCAAAACTTTTAAACGCGGCTGAAAACGCCTGGACAACGCCGAATGCCAGCTGTTTATCAGCTGAGTGCCAGCTTTACTCAGGTAAGCGCTTTGGTAGCTCTGATACGTCAGCTGTGAGACGGTTGGTTGCTGTGATACTTGTCCCGCCCCACCTCCACTGTGATTGGACGGCCGCGTGAGAACTGATATTGACGAGCGGAGCTTTTCATCCAAAGTTGAACATTTTTCAACTCTCGGTGCTCAGTGCTGAGTGCGGAAAAACCGCTGGACGTCGGTTTTCAGCGCGGAAGAAAACCGCTAGCTGCTGGCTTATTTGAAAAACGAGAGCTTCTATTGGAAACAATTAAAACATGCGCCGGCCACGGGCGTAAAAGTTTTGGTGTACACAACCCCTTATTCAACTCTTGGCACGTGGAAAAACCGCCAAGAACCAGTTTTCACTTCAATTGGAAACAATTGAAAACATGCCCCAGGCGCGGGCGTAAAAGCTGTGCACGCCCCCTAAGTGGCCAACTTTTTCAACTTTGGGTGAAACGCTCAACTTGTCAATGTCACTTTTCACTGTGCCATCTAATCACAGTGGAGAAGGGGCGGGACAAATACCACAACAACCAACCAGCGCATCGTACAACAACCAAACAATAGCAACCAAAGTGCTTAGCTTAAGTAATGTTTGCAAGCGTCCACAGTTGGTGTCTGCCTGGTGTTTTCACTAGTGTATAAATGCTTTGGTGTATACGTCCCCTAAAAAAACAATTTCTTGGCTTTTCAACCTTTTTTTATGGACCACTCAGCCAAAAATGGTTCTTCTGTGGAATCATGTGGAACAACCTTTCAAGCAGGTCTTTGTATAGTTGTATAAAATATTACCTGTTGTTGACGCTGGTCTTAGACTCTCTGTACCACAAGCTGAACTCCATTCCTCCAGAAATATCGATGGCCAGGCTGCCTTGGAACTCAGCATTGGCTCTTATACCAGATTGCAGTGTAATCACCTTGGGAAAAATAGTTGCGAGTTAATAAATGGATATATCTTCACTGCCAGAAGAACAGTAAGTGCCATCTCATCTATGAGATTCATGTCATAGTGTTCCTGTAGCTCAGCCAGTAGAGTTATGTAAAAGGTTATGGGTTCGATCCCCAGGGAACACACATATAAATGTGAAGCTCGCAAAGTCACTTTAGATAAACGCATCTGCTAAATGTGAATGGCGTACATGTGAGTGGTCCGTGAGCAGAATAAGGCCCTTCACGACATTGATTGGGTCTCCAGACATAGAGAACATCTTGGACATCAGGTCACTGTAGCCCTTGAAGAAGGTCACCGGACGGAGCTGTACGTCAAACAGCAGAGCTGACATGCCAGCGAAGGACTCCAGATCTTCTTCTCCTTCATCTGCTGTGGCTGCAATCAGAGACTCGAGACCCTGGGCTTCGATTGTCACCTGAGACACAGCATAATTAAAGGTCAGCACACAAGCTTATGTAATTATAATATGAAAAACTTGTGCTTGCTGTACCTGAAGGCCATGCAGAAGGGCATCGTTGCTCTGGGCGTAAATGTTCATGTTACTTCTCCTCAATATGCCCGAGCCAGAGTAAAGGATGTCCAAATTGTAGGTGCAAGTGATATCGGCATTTCCTGTTTTTAAGAAATAAATGAAACACGCTTACAAATATCTCATAAATTGAAAATGAAGGCACATTTATACATACATATCAAACCAAGAAATGATCATGAGTCAGATCCACTTTTTTGTTTTGAGACATTTTTGCGATCACATACAACCAACTGGAAAAAGTATTTTTTGTGTATATTGAAATTATAGTTTAGTGAAGTCATTGACCGTTTAGGTTAGCAGTACTCACAGGCAGAATTACATAAACTACGCATTACACTGCAAAAATTATTTTCTAGAGAAAAAATTTCTTAGTATTTTTGTCTTGTTTTCAGTAAAAATATCTAAAAATTCTTAAATTAAGATGCTTTTTCTTGATGAACAAAACGACCCAAGAAAATATGTCTAGTTTTTAGACCAAAAATATCAAATTTAAGTGATTTTGTGCTTAAAACGAGCAAAGAAATCTGCAAATGGGGTGAGAAAATTTTTCTTGATTTTAGTGTTTAAGTAAAATGTTCAAGATTTTTTTGCTTACCACATTGGTAGATTTTTTTTTACTTTTTATGACTTTCTTAGTTAGTATTTTTGTCTTGTTTTAAGCACAGATATCTAAAAATTCTCAAGCCAAGATGCATTTTCTCGGTGAGCAAAATAACCTAAGAAAATAGGTCTAGTTTTAAGGCAAAAAAAAAACACATTTAAGTGAATTTGTGGATTAAACAAGCAAACAAATCTTCCAATGGGGTAAGCAAAAAAAATCTTGAACTTTTTTCGTAAACACTTAATTCAAGAAAAAATGAAGAAAAATTAGCTTACCCCATTGGCCAATTTTTCTGCTTGTTTTATCCACAAAGTCACTTAAATTTGATAAATTTTGTCAAAAACCTTGACTTATTTTCACATTGACATCTTGATTTAAAAATTTTTAGACATTTGTACAAAAAAACAAGGAAACAAAAAGAAAATACTAAGTAAGAAAGTCACACTGCAAAAAATGACTTTCTTACCTAGTAATTTTTCTGGTTTTCAGTGCAAATATCTAAAAATTCTAAAATCAAGATGCACTTTCTTGATGAGCAAAATAACCTTAAAAACTAAATCAAGTTTTTAGACTAAAAACATAAAATTTAAGTGAATTTGTGCTTAAACAAGCACACAAAAAAATGCCAATGGGGTAAGAAAAAAATCTTGAAATAAGTTTACTTTTTTCTTAAATATTCAAGAAAAATTCTCTCCGCCCATTGGCAATATTTTTGCTTTTTTCAATTCACTTAAATTTTATACTTTTCGTCTAAAAACAACTTATTTTCTTAGGTTATTTTGCTTGTCTAGAAAATGCATCTTGATTTAAGAATTTTTAGATATTTCTACTGAAAACCAGACAAAAATACTAAGTAAGAAAGTCATTTTTTGCAGTGCACATTTTCCAAAACATACACTTTTATCTTACTGTTCTCCAATTTTGTAATTTTTCACATTAAATACATATATGTAACCCTGAACCATAAAACTAGTCCTAAGGGTCCATTTTTTTAAATAGAGATTTAAATATTTAAAATATGATCTGAAAGCTGAATAAATAAGCTGTCAATTGTATGATGCATTATTAAGATAGGACAATATTTGGCTGAGATATAACTATTTGAAAATCAAGATTGCGAGGGTGCAAAAAAATCAAAATATTGAGAAAATTGCCTTAGCAAGACATATTACTAATGATAAATAAATGTTTGATATATTTACTGTAGGAAATTTACTAAATGTGTTTATGGAACATGATCTTTACTTAATATCCTAATGATTTTTGGCATAAAATATCAGAGTATCCAGAATCATTTAATGAAAAATACCATCGTTATAGGTCAAAGTTTAAAAGTCAGAAACAGATACAGGAAAGAAGGTCACTTACTTGCCATAAATCCTGAGAAAGCGGAGGAGGAGCCAGTCTTTGAGAATCTGTCATAGTTGTGGGAAACCATATCCTTTATAACTTTCCGTACCATTTCGCTGCAAACCAGACAGAAGACAGTTCATACAAATGTCACATTCAATCATTCAGAATAAAAGTTTGTACATTTAGGGAACCTCCTGATGCTGTTGGATAACGCATTCAGTGTTTCAGTCTTTAACCCTATTTAAAATTTTCTATATAATAATAGTAATAATGTTATGTGATAATAACATGCTGCATCAAAAATGGCTAAAATGTTAGTATTAGTACCTCAGATATACATAATGGAACCAAATGTATATTACAAAATGTATACGTGCCTAAATATTGAGACATTTTTAAAGGGTGCTGCCCCAGTGATGGCTAGGGACCATTTTAGACTCTTTTCTCTGACATTGTGACATAAAACGTACCTTGCATATTCATGATATCATATATTTATATAATAATATGATGTATATTTTTATATATTTTGTAAGTAAAGGTAGCCTCTATATATAAGTGTGTGTATATCCCACCTTGCTGGCATCTCAAAGCGTAGTATATCCTGGACTTTAGACAGCATGTATTTGTTCATCTCATGCGGCAGGTGTCCGATGGAGAGCAGGAGATTCTTCACCTCCATTTCGGTTGGATTACTGCTCATAATCACATCGGCCGCAGCGGAGCGAACGTTCTTCTCATACACATGCCGGTTCTGATGGTACACGCGGTTTAATGTTTTCTTCACCTGTGGAATGACAATGTTTAAAGCGGGTGTGGTATGGGACATACACTACCGGATAAAAGTTTAAGGTTATTTGACTGAAATGTTGTTTGTGATCTTAAAAACCTTTTAATTTGAAGACATATGTCTGAATGTTTGGAATTAGTTTTGTGGAGAAACGAACAGGTGTGTCATCCTATTAACTTCTTTTATTACAAAATAAGCATTTAATGAAAAAGTTTTTTAAAATGGACCAAACAATAAAGTCAATAAGAGCCCAGAATAGATGTGCGCATTCTCAAAAGCAAAAATGCTCTCTGTTTTCATGTGTGTTCCTTTAAAGGCGACATTTCGCAAGGCTTTTTTAAGATGAGAAATAAATCTTTGGGTTCCCCAGAGTACATATGTGAAGTTCTAGCTCAAAATACCATATAGATCAGCAAAAATGTGCTGTTGTAGGTGTGTCATTTAAAATGCAAATGAGTTGATCTCTGCACTAAGTGGCAGTGCCATGGTTGGATAATGCAGATTAAGGGTCGGTATTATCCCCTTCTGACATCACAAGGGGAGTAAAATTTCAATACCTATTTTTTCACATGCTTGCAAAGAATGGTTTACCAAAACTAAGTTACTAGGTTGTTGTTTTATCATTTTCTAGGTTGATATAAGCACTAGGGACACAATTATAGCACTTAAACTGGGAAAAAGTCAGATTTTCATGATATGTCCCCTTTAAATGCAAAACGAGCTACTGCCCTCATTCTCTTGCCAACAGACAGTGAGTGCTTTTGGTTAAAAATAGATCTGATTCCTGTGAATACAGTCCGAGACAATAGTATATTTAGCCACATTAGTGCTACAATGTGCTAACAAACACATTTAGAAAAGATTTTGGGTCAAATTAACAAGCCAGTCAGTGGCTGTGGGCAGGGCTTTGTTTGTGTGACATCACATTAACGAGAGAATCAAAACAGCATGAGAATGCTTTGGTTTAATGGGGATTAAAAAAGAAGGAGAGAGTGGATTTTTTCCATTGTAGGGTTGTGTTCACACACTGCCAATGTACATTTGTCCCCAAACCTTATAAAAGTGAATTTTGCATAATTATGTTCCCTTTAAAGGGCTGTTCACATTTTGCGCCCCTTTTGCCTTCTTCACAGCATTCTGAAAAATTTAACTATTTTCAACTGGCTGCAGCACTGACACACATTGCACTGCATCGCTTTCTATTTAAGCTTTCTTGCTGCGCCTCTACATTCAAAGATGCAAAATGTGCACAGCCCCTAAGACATTAATAATAATAATTAGTATAACGGCAATGTCAGTGTTTTTTACCTCATCTGTGATAAGTTGAGTGTCGTATCGCTGCAGTGCTGTGATGGCAATGGTGCTAAATGATCCCACTTCAGATTCTGCATATTTGTTCAGCAGAGGTATAGCTTCTGGCAGTAGAGCGTTTTTGAGGGCTAACAGGTACATCTGCACCTCTGACTCCTCCTGTGTGCTGTCAGGCCCTGCCAGTAACAGCTCTTTGACTTTAACAACTGTCTACATGTCAGAAACAAGAAAAACATAATGAGCATGGATAAGGTAAGCGTTCAGTATGTATTAGGTTGAATGTGATTTAGAGGAAGATGAAACAACAGGTCTTTGAGTGGCATAAAGGTCACATTTAGGATGTTAAAAATGTTATAGTGATATGCAGTGATCAGCAGATCCAGATGAAATCTAAAGAATGTTTTAGCATTATGAAAGTTCTGCAGTGAAATGTGTTTTCTGTGATTTATATTTACTGTATAACAGTTTAAATTTAAGTAGGAGTGTTGCAGTGGTTTGTAACAGTAATTAAAATTCAATTAGACAAAATATATATAAACAAACATGTTGTGAAAACTTAATAATAATTTTGCTTTTAGCTGAAAATTTACTGACATATTAAATTAATCATATCTACATTATTATGCATATAAAGACTAATTGGTACAAAAATACAACAATGGAAAAATGCAACAATGTGTTTATACTCACAGGTAGTTCACATCCTCCTTTCAAACAGAGTTTCTTGATTAAAGCCCCCATGATAATCACAACTGACTCCTTAATCTCTGAACTGCCAATCTTTCCTTGATAGACATCCTACAGAAAACACAAAAATGACAAAATTAATAAGAAATTTGAATGCAGTTTGAATGGAAACACAAAAAAGCACATTTGCAAGGGATAGTTTAACCAAAAAGAAATTCTGTCATCGTTTACTCACTGCCATGTTGTTCTTAATTGAGTTTCTTAATTCTGTTATACACAAAAGAAGATATTGTGATAAATGATGGTAAGCATACAGCTGAGGGTACTCATTGACTTACTATGTAGTCAATGGGTACCGTCAGTTGTGTGGTTACCATCATTTATCAAAATATCTCCTTTGTGTTCAACAGAATAAAGAAACTCATACAGGTTTAGAAACACATAAGGGTGAGTAAATGATGACAGAAATTTCAAAAACTAACTTAAATACTATGTATTTTATTATATATTTATTTTCCTCATTTCTGTACTCTTATCTTATGTCTCTTATGCTAAAATGTATTTGATATAAAGCGCTATAGAAACAAATTTGAATTGAACTGAATAACTACAAAAATATCATAGTATTAAAGGAAAAGACCACATTTTTTCAATATTTTACTATGTTCTTACCTCAACTTAGAGGAATTAATACATACATATCTTTTTAATGCATGCACTTAATCTTTGCACAGCGCGTTGTAAATGTGTTAGCAATTAGCCTAGCCCCATTCATTCCTTACACTGAAAAAAATTATTCATTGAATTTAATCAATTTTTTTAAGGTAAGTGGTTGCAATCAATTTATTTAAACTAGATTTAAACAAAAGTTTTATATTTTATTTTACGTTACTAATTTTTTTTGTTTAAATGTAGCTTAAATAAATTGATTGCAACCACTTACCTTAAAAAATTGATTAAATTCAATGAATCACTTTTTTCAGTGTAGGATCCAAACACTTCCATGTTTTCCCTATTTTAAGATATGACGAGTACACGAGTAACTATGGTGGCACAAAATAAAACGTGTAGATTTTTTAAGCAGATAAAAATGAGAACTATATTGTATGGCGGAAGAGCACTTAGTTAGCACGCAGTAATATCATTACTCCTGACTACTCCCCCTCTCGCTCAAACTTCCGTCAATATTACTGAGCCCGAGATCTAAGTGTTGCAAACTAAGTGCTCTTCCGCCATACAATATAGTTCTCATTTTTATCTACTTAAAAAATCGCCACGTTTTATTTTGTGCCACCATACTTACTCGTGTAACTCCTCATGTAACAGTCTTTAAATAGAGAAAACATGGAAGTGTTCGGTGGCTTCTAAATTCATCCCTGTTTGGATCCTAAGGAATGAATGGGGCTAGGCCAAATGCTAACACATTCACAACGCGCTATACAAAGATTAAGTGCACGCATTGATAAAAGATAGGTATGTGTTAATTTGTCTAAGTTAAGGTAAGAACATAGTAAAATATTGAAAAAGTGATGTTTTCCTTTAATTATTTGGACATTATTACCTTACAATTACCTTTTATAAATTGTACCTTAGTTATACCACGGTATATATATATATATGTATGTATGTATGTATACATATGTATGTATCAGAGTACCAGGTTACAGTATAATTTCAACATGTGAACATTTCTTACCACTAGGGACTGTAGCATGCTTTCTGTAGGGTGGGAGGCAAAGCCACATGCGTACAAGAAACGTTCTTGCAGCACTAAACCTTCTTTCTTACTAAAGTCCAGAAACTCCAGGATGGCTGAGAGAGAAGCTGAAGTCTGAGCCGATGTGACTGCATCCACCAGCTGAGGTCTACAGAGACAAAAACAATGTAAATCTATGGTCTAAAAAGTATTAGTTTTTTTAAATGAAAAAAAAAAACGGTATTCCGTTATGCATACTTGTACCACACTAAAAGGTGGTATAAATATTATATTAAAATCATGCACAGAGGGATACTTCCAAAATCAATTCCAGCTGTAAATTTTTTATCAAACACACAACCTTTGCACTGCTATCACAATGCTCTACCAGCTAAGCTACAGGAAAAGACATAGGCCCTGAGATGCACGTAAACTATAATCTTGCATATTATCTCGGGTCACAGATGGTTAAATTATACAAATGTGAACCAGGAATACTTAATGAACCTACAGTAAAAGCACAGTGTAGTGTTTGGTCTTACAGTGCAGTTTTGCTGCAGTTGCGCAATACTGTCAGGATCTCCGCCTTGCTGGCTTTGCGCAAGCTGTGTAAGAGCGTCAGGAAGCTTCGCGGGGCCGTAGCTTTGGAGAGCGAGTCTGGCTCCAGCTGAGATCTCACCACTTTCCAAGTATCCATTAACTATAAGAACATCAATAGAATGTAAAATACAGGAACATAACTACAAATGAGCTTGAAAAGTAACAAGAAAACATCACTCACGTTGGGGCATCCTTTGCATATGGCTTTAACTTTTTCCACCACTACTCCGACAGATATGAGTTTGTCATCTAGAGATTTCACCACGGTGGCTGCGTCCTTACCTGCCACTTCGGCAGGGCCTACCTCAATCTTTTTGAGTGTCAGGGACTGCCTGTGGAAGCCAGGACAGGCCTTAGTTTCATTCAAACTGGATAAACTGATTAAGCTCTACATTTTTTGCACACATGCACATAGCCTTGAAATTAAACCCATGACTCTGGCATTGGTTGCATGGTGCTCTGCCAACTAAGCTCATTCAATCATTCAATTCAGTTCGTTTATTAAGTTAATTTAGTTAAGTAAGTAAATTAAAAAGTGTCCCCTACCCACATGGAGTAAATTGATAAAAATGATCTTGTTACAGAAAACTTTGTGCTCTATAAATTACATTTTTTAAATAATGTGATGATGTGGACCAAATTGAATTGAATTGCACTTAATTCACTTTCATTCAACTCAATTTAATTTCATTCATTCATTCATTCCTTCATTCATTCCTTCATTCATTAATCTGTTTTCTTGGCTACCTGGACATGACTTTAGTAGCAGCTGTATGGCGAGCATTGACAGACAGTGTGTGTGACTCTTCTGTTTCAGCAGACTTGAGGATTCCCTTCTCCAGAGTGATCACTGTTACTAAGGTACAATTCCCACTGACACCTAACACCTGTGAAATGACAGGAGATGAGACACAGGACTAAATTGAAACTGCAGGAAAGAAATAAGGATTTCCTCTTACCGGGCTGTGGGTAGTGAATCCAGTCTCCTGCTTTTTGCACGTCTCCATGTGTTTCGTACGGATCACCTGGTTTTTAGTGGCTTTGTACTCCACCAAACATTTTCCTGAAGCATCCGCCTGCAGATGAAACATAATAATGAATAAAATGTCCATTATAATATCAGCATGCACTACATTTCTCATATTTTTGGATACACTGTTATTATCCATGAATACAAAATATGTTTTATTAAAGTAACTGCAGAGAATTGTTTCTAAACACAAAATGTTATAAATGTATTGCTGAAACACGAAATAAAGTGAACTGTGTAGTAGGGAATTGTGGAATTACAACGTTAAACAGATTTTCCACATTTCTGTGTTTAGGATTATTTGGGCGGGGGGTAAAATGGTGGCCGGATGACGCACCAAAGCCCTAAAACAATCGCAACCATCCATTCAAATTGCAGCAGTATATGAACCCATACAGCAAAAAAATATATTTTTTAAATATATGCTAAATACATTTTGTACAAAATAATGCTCAATTGAATATATTTTTTAATATGGAAATATATTTTAACATTCATATATTAATTAAATTATTTCAAGCACATACATTTCGTATTTTACATCCCATTCTTCATGTGCTAATATGCTAAATAAGTTAATTTTATAAAGTATATTTATATATATATTCAATTTTAACCTATTTAAAACTGCTTACATGGTCGTAACATAAATAAAGTTTTTCTTCCATTGCAACGTCAATATATTACCTTGGACTGATACATGGAGGAAAAATATTTTTTAAAGCTTAAAAAAAATGTATATATATATATTTAAAACTATACAATAAGGCCATAAAAAATCTATAAAAATTGTAAACATATTCCAATATATATTTCAGCAAACATATTTTTTGGCCATTTTTTGTATATTTTGAAATATATTTAAAAATATATATTTTTTGCCATATGTGAAAGGCTGTTTTCCGCGAGTGGGCGTGGTTTCCGCCGATGGACACGCCCCCAGCATTTGAGAGCACTGAATCCTGCCTGTTTATTCAAGATTTTGATAACTTATTTTATTTGGCGGTTTTAAAATCATTCAAAATTGTGTGAGTGGTAATATCAGACTTTACAAAGATTTTAAACAGGGCTGGGCATAGATTAATCTAGATTAATCTCATACAAAATAAAAGTAATTTTTTGCATAATATATGATTTTGTGTGTGTAAATATTATGTATATTTAAACACACACACGCACGCACGCACGCACGCACACACACACACACACACACACACACACACACACACATATCGTTTCTTATTTATATATAATATAGAACATATAAAAATATAAATAAATATATATATATACACATGTAAATGTTTCTTAAATACATACATGAATGTGTGTGTATTTATATATACATAATAATTACACACAGCACAAACTCATATGTTATGCAAAAAATTACTTTGTGTGAGATTAATCTATAGATTAATCTATGCCCCGCACTTATTTTAAATATTATTTTGTACCACTAGCAGTTTGTCTCTTCACATTAAGTCACGATGGGAAGAGGTGTTTTAACATGAAATATTAAATTTTACATTTAAGTTTGGTTTAATAAATTTTTTTCACTTTACCTCCAACATCTTCCCGGATTTTAGCTGCATCATTAACATGCTGGCCACGCCTCTCTTCAAGTTTTTAATGGTAGCAGGCTCCGCCTTATAGGTATACATGCTTCTTAACTGAAAGCATACAAAATCAAAACAATAGTTCAGAAGAAAAGATGAATATCCAACACATTTAATGAGACATAATGAAGTGGTTATATATTATCCGTACATCTGTAAACAGTCTCAAGATTAATACTCTAGATGTGGTTGTGATATAAGGGTGTTTTTTTACCTTGCCCATCTTCCAGAGCAAAATAAACGGTTTCTGAAGAGCTTCAAGGCTGTCTTTGCCCAGAATGCTTTCTGTTGAGCTGCCATAGAAGATGCTGTTTTTGCGGGAACGCTTTACAGCATTTTCAATCTGAACATTTGAAATCTGAAAACAAGAGACTTTTATTTTAAAAAAACTTGTTTGCATCTTAAGGCCAATTCACAATGATCCAACAAATGGCAACAAACGCGTCTGTTGGCTCGGTATAAAACCTCTGTTGGCAGTTGTTGGATCAAAGTAAATGAGACTTTAATATGTTGTGGATGTTGGTGTTTGTTGGACCATTGTGAATTGGCCTTTACCTGTAGTCGTAGCAACTGTTCATCCTGGTCCTCCGGGTTCCTCCAGACGAGGCTGATGTCCACATCACTGTGAAACCTGAAACCGGCGTTCCCCCTGGTGGAACCTGATGGTCTGTTCAGCCCAACCTCAGTGCTGTAACTGTATCTGTAGAGTTTGTCATTATCCAGCCGAGGTCCGGCACTCGCACCTGAAAAAACACAAAGGTTTCATGCTGTGACACGTTCTGTGACTTTCATCTGCTGCTGAATTCTGGTCAGTGCCATGTTTACCCATGTTAAGTGTGAGCTAGGCCTAAATAAAACCCAGCTGGTCCAGAACCAGTGAGGAATGTGAAAGGAGAAAGGCATGCAGGAAGTGAATCGAACGTTTCTCTAAAATTCACAGTCAAATGGCAAAGGACAGAAACACTTTATAACCATGAAACCTTTCAAGATTTAAACTAAAGTAAGGTTAACATACAAATACCCATACATTAAAAACCTGTTGCTGCTTTAAATGTTTTTGTCTGTCTTTCAGTTAACTATTTTAAATATTGCTGAACTTGCATTAAATTGAATTGTAGTATGGTAGTAAAAGAATGCAGTCCTATCTGTAATTGTAGGCGAGTCTCAGATAACATAATCTTCACAGTAATCTGTAATAGTTTATATTAAACATTTAACCTAATTCCATTACTCTACTTTGCTTTAGCACACATTTTAGACTAAATGTTAGAAATCAATATATTAATCTTTGGCACACAAATTTGTTCATAAAATTTGAAATACACTGCATCTATTTAAAGTGATATCCGTGTCCTCTATGTATGTACAGATCAATCATTTCTCATTAGCACTGACGTGTCACATTCAGATTGCATCACTTCATTTGATTCCCAAATTGTGCACTGACTGTCTTTAAGTTTATTTGTATACATTTCGAAGCTAATATAAACACAATACATTCAAACAAACATACTACTCAAATATACTTCCAAGTCATATTTACAATGATTAGATTAAGCCGCAGAAAATGAATGAAAAGTGTGTTTATGCACAAAAGTGTAACAGTTTATACAAATAATTTTCAATAAACAAAAATAAAAATAAAATTTTAGCTTGAACCCAAATATAAATCATGCATTTAATAATCCAAGTCTTTAAGCACACAAAACATGTGAGATAACCGGGAATAACTTTTTATCTTTTATTATGTAGACTTTTAAAAATGACTTACCCAAAGATGAGGTACTTAAAAAGGTAACACATAGTAAAACTCCGGCAAACTCCAGCATGTTGGTCTGTGCCTTAGAGAAAGGTCAGAGAAAGGATGGCTGCTGTCTTCTTCAGCTCTCTATGTGTTTATCTGAATCTGGGGGGCAGACTCCAAACTCCACGCTCAAGTACTAAGTACGAGATAACGGCTAATGATTAACATGCAGGATTGACTGAGATTTTGTCGTACCTGAGGCAGAATCTTAATTTTATAGCAGTCCTATGAAGGGTCCGGATGGGTATCCCATCAATCAGGGAACAATGGAACCCTCTGCAGTCTGTGATGGTGTCAATACAGTTTCTGCATCATTCAAGATGATCAAACACTTAAAGATCAATGCACCTTTCCTTTATTTTACATGAGGCTGTTTGAAATCCAATCAAAAGTGAAAGAAAACTTTCTGCTGAAAACCCAATAGAAATCTGAATGGTCTCCATTGGTTTATTCAAGTAGGATGTAATAGTGCTCTATTGGTTCCCAGATAACAACCCAACCATAGCACCCAACACATTAAGACCCACTTATAGTTTCCATTTAATTCCTATTGATATATCCTGTATGTATGTTGATGATGTGGTAGATGATCTTTGATGCATGATGTAATTGCATGTGTGATTAACCATTTGCGCAGCTATGCGCAGGTGAGTATTTTTATTTTCCTGTGGCACCTTTCACCTAATTAACTGTACAGTAATTGTGTGATCTCAGATATTACTTTACTCTCACACTAGTACTTTGCCCACCGTAGATCAGAAAAGATTTTAAAGCCTTAGCATCTGGATAGTGATGGTTTGGGTATTTCAATGCATTTGATTAAATCAGTTAAATCAGTGATTACAAGCTTTGCTTGTTTATTGTAGTTATCTTTGATTCTACAAAGCTCATCACAGGTATTGTATAGATGGACAAACTAACTTTTTCTCATAAATGTTTTACAATGAGCTATCTTAATAAAAGTTCAGTGTTGAAAACTTTTTAATATTTTAGAAAATAAAACATTAATAATACAAATTACTCAAAGCTGGGCATAGATAGATGGCATTGATTGATAGATTGATTGAACTGTATGTGGTATAAAATTGCAGTAGATGAGCACCACCTTCTGGTTCCGGTTGTGAATTGCAGGATTTTGGCCCAAGAAACATGATCAAATTGGGGACTCTGAAAAAGTCCACAAGTCCGGAGTGTGTGCCATTTGGGACAGGGCACATGAAGTCGAACAAGCCAATTGTTCTCACTTGTTTTTGTGTTTTGTTTTTGTGTGAATCCCATGAACATTCCCATATGAAAACTCATCACGTGAAACATCTGGTGATGTAGTGATTCACATGCGATTGGGTTTTTGCACATGTAAAAATGTATGTGGCTTATCTGAAAAGGGTTAATAACATTATAGCTCTTATAATAACATCTAAGTAAGTCTATCCAGCTTGGCCGAGCTACTAAAAAGTGTAGCTTCTGCTGCTTCTGGCAGTTTTAACAACAAACAACATAATCTTAGTATAATAACATAATCACTTGTAATCATTAACCTAATAACCCTACTGAGTAATAACCTTTACATACCCTCAGGAGCTGTCTAATGTGTTTTGAGCCTGCAGTCTCAAACTAATGGACCTGAATCATTTGGTAGTCAAATGTTTTGTTGATAGGCTGTGTCCTGTTTTTAACATCATTTGGTTATAAAAGCCCGCTTTCAAAAAAACATGTTTTTTAAATATCATGTGAAAGCAGCTGCACTTTGTAATATTTCTGTCCTATTTTAAGGGAGAATTTTTGTGCAATTTGAACATTAATGTGAAATAATTTCATACAGGGGCGTCATGCACCAATTTTTTTTAAGGGGGCACAGTGTGCACAGCTCACAGAAATTTGTGCATACACAGACATCAAACGAAATATTATAGTCTTTTCCATGGCACTTAACATTTCTAATAATCTGAAAAACCCTGCTTTCATGCAAAAACCTCCAGTGTTCACTAACTTTAATATCAAATACTATTCAATCGGAATAATGACACATATGCATCATATTTACATCTGAAACGGCATGTTTTATTTATTTAAGTCTTAATGACTTGTTTAATTGTTTCATTAATGCATTTTGCACAACAACTGCATTATCATATACAATTAATGTAATTAATAACAACGAAAATGACATAAGCTATAGCCACGTGATTAATTTTAATGTTCAATAATGATATTAAAAAAATATGTTTAGATACAATTATTAGAGGAACGGATTTTTGCTTTAAATTTTACCTCATTTGTGAGCATGTGTGATTCCGCGCCCCCGTGAACTTTGGCGTTGTGCCAAAAAGACAAATCTAGAAATCTCTACTAATATAACGTCGAGACCGTCACATTTTAAACCATACATTTTCTACACAGAGAGGAGGTTAACTGCATTACCGTACTGGGGTTTGGAAATGTTGTGAGCGTTTCTAACACGTTAATTCTTCAGATAGCAAAATGCAGCAGCAACAGCAGAGAGCTCGTGAGCGCGCTCAGACCCTAATGGCGTCTGCGACTCCGTTGACTGCAGCGCCAGCTTCTGCCAGACTAAAATAATGTAACATGATCAAAACACTATCAAAACGGCGAAAATCTCCGAAAAGTGACGATATTTATAATATTGTGCATATTAAACAGATAAAAAGTCAAATAAAAGATTAATAGACGCATCTTTGATTTTGAGGTTGGATGAAAAATCTATTGGCTCAAAAAAACCAAGGACGTGCCCCCTCAGTTTGAATGGGCATAACGCCTCTGATTTCATACCTTTATCATTACATTTATTTATCTGATCTGCATGCTGCCAACTCTTCATGCAATGACATGTAATGACCAGCAGATGGGGATAATGACAAAAACGAAACAAAATTGAAAGCATTCTATATTACCACAGATGAGACAATTTAATTATTATATAAAATCATTGTATTTTACATTAGACGGTTTTAACAGTAAAAACATAAACAAACAACTTTTGTGGACTTAACGCAAATTTCCTTTGTCCTTTTAGAGTTTTTTTCTGATAACAAGTAACAAGAAACTCTCTATATATAATATTATATTATGGGGCAAATTTTACGTACAGGATTTATCCTACACTCTCGGGAAAAAAAGTTGGGATTGTACCCTTTAAAGAGGCCTAATATGAATGTATGTATATGTATTTAGTTTACAACCGGTTACACTCTAAAAACAAACGGAAGAACCATTTTTAGTGCCATATAGCACCGGTGAAGCACCCGTGTAGAACCATATAGTGCTATTTGGTGCTATATGGTCCCTATATGGTTCTACACAGGTGCTTTACAGGTGCTTCAGCGGTGCTATATGGCACTAAAAATGGTTCTTCTATGATTACGACCAAAGAACCACTATTGGTGTTATATAGCACCGTTTGTTTTTAGAGTGTATGACATTAATACATTCTACTGTACACTACGTTAGTCTTATCACCACCAGAGTGAGTATGAGGTCTGCTTTAGGACGGTGTAAATATTTCTGTGTATTCAAGTGTTACAATTCCCACACTTTATAGCCTCCATATAAAGTCATGTGAGTATAACTGAGCTCATTCTTTGCTGAAATGTACAAGAGAGTGTTGCTGTTCGGCCTGCTTTTCCTGCTCACTTCAGGTAATACAAAAAGTATTTTTATTACAACATTAATAAATTAGCATCATTAATGAGTTGAATGTATATCTGTAAAGAGTTAAGGGTTAAGCTGTGTAACTAGCTTAACTTCCCTGACTTCTCTAAAAATAAAGATGGCATGCAATACCTTTGCCTAAAACAGGTTTGACCTTGGTGACACAGTAAAACATTAAAAAAACAAAAACAGTGAAAACTTTTGCAACTTTGTTTCAGGAGCTCATGGGTCAACTGGCTCATATCGAAAAGTAAAAGGATTATTTTGTTTTATATGAAAATATATTTTTATATATTTACTTGCTTTTATTGATCAATTTTAAGATCTTGGAATGTAAAGTATTTTATTTTATGTGTGTGTGTTGTGTTGTAGCCTGTGTGTGCCGACATGGCAGAGATCAATGCATGTCCACTGAACCTTGCACCTGTGTGTGGCGATGACGGAAATACGTACGCCAACGAGTGCATGCTGTGTGTGGAGAGACTGTACGTCACATGTGCATGCATACACGCAGACAGCTGAAATAAATACTTTTTGTATCAACTGTATATTTGTATATTTATCATAATATAATACAATGTTTATGTCTTTCAGGAAAACCAAATCAGAAATATTAATCATGAGAACTGGGAACTGCTGATCTCTTCTGAAGAGAAAATGACAAGGATCAGATTAAAGCATTTGAAAAGAAATGTACGCATTGTTTCTTGTATTTACATCTGTCAATCAAAAATTAATTTCTGGGGTTGGAAAAGAAAACATTTCAGATGCTTATTCCGAGAAAGCACATCGGAGCAGATTTTTTCAGACAATAACAATGATGCATGTTAAGATGTCAGTGCACTGTGTTTTTTTTTTTTTTACTTAATGTGTATTAGTTTTTAACACTGTGCTTTTAAAATCAGATCAAATCAAACATGCATTTTATTCTGGGACTAGAATAAACCCTGTCCGGCAAACAACCTGTTAAAGTGCGATGATTAGGTAAACATGATTTAAGTGCATTTTAATAATTTCATATTATAATTTCATCTTCTACACTATTTATTTGCCCCAAACTACAACAACAGTATCTTTATAAACACCTAAAGGAAATTTATAACATTGCAGCACAGTTTTAAGTGATACGCTGTTAAGTTTTACATTTGGCATGATCAGAAATTACGTGTATAACCAGTCATTCTAGGAAAGTGGCCCCACCTTTAAAAGGGTGAGTAGGCTTTGACTCAAATAAATACTTGCAATGACCTTTTTAATCACCTTGTAAAAGACCTTGGGTTTAGCAGTGTGTATGTTTAACACGGTGGTGTCTTTTGTTGTTTTTCAGTGATTCGGGAAAAAAATGCCTTTTAACCACACTGTTCCGCCCAACCACATGTTTGAATAGTGAAAAGGAATTACTGTATAGCTAGGGGTGGGCGGTGTGACCAAAAATTCATTTCAGGTAGTTAGTCATTTTATTTTACGGTAATGGTATATTTTAAGGTATATATGTTGTTTAGCTTTATTTAGGGCCCGAGCACACTCGGGTGCAAAGCCCTATTGTTTTTGCTCAGTTTCTTCTTCTTCTTCTCTGAAATGAATCACATTTTTGAGGGCCTAAACATGCTCGAAAACTCATGAAACTTTGCACACACGTCAGAAGTTACGAAAATGTACATGTGATATAGGCATCAGAAGTGGGCGTATAGAAATGACTCGAAAGCGCCAGCTGCAAAATTTCAAGAGAACAGCCCTCCCGCTACCAAAAACGTATGGATACGAAATTTGGTAGGGTTATCTATCACCTCAAGATGGACAAAAAAGTCCCAAGCTCTAAACCCAGCAGGAAGTCGGCCATTTTGGATTTTCGCTATGATTTCTGCGCAAATGTTGGCATTTCCAGGCTTCATACTTTAACAAACTCCTCCTAGAAATTTTATCAGATCATCTTCATATTTGGTCTGTGTCATCTAAAGGCCTTTGTGATGTTAAATTGCGGAGATCTTGACTTTTTGTTGGAGCGTGTGTCTGTGGCAGCCTGGCAAATTTCAGCGTTTAGCCACGAAACAGGAAGTTGTTCTAACTCAGGCATACAATGTCCAATCTGACCTACGCTATTCAAGTGTATGAATATGCACAAACCAGACAGGGAAAATACCTGTATATGAGATCTTTAGATATGGAGATAATAAATATGACAGGTGCTATGAGATAGTGATCATGGGCTCTTGACGCTATTTACTTAACGACTTGCAACTTTACCGTTGCCTCTCTCTCTCATCTTTTTGATAAAAAAACATACATCGCTGCATAAATAAATGCAAGTTTTAAAGTTCAGACAACTTTACAACAATTAACAGCATTGTGTGCAGAAAATTATTTATTAATATTTGGAGGCACAGTTTCTCCTTGCGCATGCTTCGAGAGACCTCTGCGCTTTGAGAGACCTTTTAGGCTTTTAGGCTATTAAGGCAATTGATTTATTAAAAGGCAGGCACCAGAAAATGGCATCTACTTGAGTAAATTCTTTGGAACCACACACATTTTTTACTTTTGATGCCCATGTATTTCACAGTAGCACACTGTAAAAAAAAATCCGTAGAAATTGCAGCTGGGTTGCCGGTAATTTACCGTAGATTTAAATTTATGTTATTTACTGGCAAAAAAAAATTCAAAGTTGAATGAACATTTAACATTTACAAGTCTTTGTCTTTACAGAGTAAAACTAAAAAAAACAGCATCAAGCAAAACATTCTGGGAAACAAAATCTGAAGCAAAAAACAGAAAAAGGTTGATGATGATTTCTGGTTCCCAGAATGCTTTGCATGAGGCTGTTATTGTATAGTTTTATTCTGTAAAGATAAAGACTTGTTAATATTTAAAATTTATTTAACTTTGAACAAACTCTTGCCAGTAAATAACATAAATTAAAATCTACGGTAAATTACCGGCAACCCAGCTGCAATAACATTGTAATTTCTACGGATTTTTTTTACAGTGCAGAATGTACCGCCATACTGTCCTTTGAATGGTTTTTGTTGTGATGATAAACAGTGATACATTTGCAAAAAAGTTTTGTCAACATCTCGGGTTTAGCAACAATCAGCACTATACTGGCTATGTATTCATGCGAAACAGAAACAGTTTTGCAATATCAGCTTAACATAAAAATAGGTATAAGCAAACAAGGTGCTTTAAATGGACACTCCAATTTTCCAGCTCCCCTAGAGTTAAACATTTGATTTTTACAGTTTTTTATTCCATTCAGCCGATCTCCAGGCTAGCACTAGCACTTTTAGCATAGCTTAGCATAATCCATTGAATCTGATTAGACCATTAGCATCACGCTCAAAAATAACCAAAGAGTTTCGATATTTAAAACTTGACTCTTCTGTAGTTACATTGTGTACTAAGACCTACAGAAAATTAAAAGTTGCGATTTTCTAGGCAGATATGGCTACTAGCGTAATAATCAAGGACTTTGCTGCTGTGACATGGCTGCAGCAGGCGTAATGATATTACGCACTGCCCGAAAATAGTCCCCTGCTATTGAAAGTAAACACAGGGACTATTTTCGGGCAGTGCGTAATATCACTACGCCTGCTGCAGTCAGCAGCAAAATCCTTGATTATTAGACCAGAATGAGAGTATAGTTCCTAGCCATATCTGCCTAGAAAAATCACAACTTTTATTTTCTGTAGGTCTTAGTACATTAACTACAGAAGAGTCAAGTTTTAAATATCAAAACTCTTTGGTTATTTTATAGCGCTAATGGTCTAATCTGATTCAATGGATTGTGCTAAGCTATGCTAAAAGTGCTAGCGCCAGACCCCGATATCGGCTGTATGGATTAACTCTAGGGGAGCTGGAAAATGAGCATATTTTTTTTTAAAGTGGAGTGTCCCTTTAAAGGTTCTTCACATGCAGCGATGCCATAGAAGAAAAAATATGAAAAGAGAATACTATGAAAGTGAATGGGGCTCAAGAACGCTTTGGTTACAAACATTCCTCAAAATATCTTCCTTTCTTTTTATAAATTTATACAGGTTTGTAATTTTCATTTTTGTAACAAAATGTTCATTTTTGGGCGAACTATCCTTTTAAAACAACTGGTTATGCAAGTCAATTCAACCTACCATTTTAAGTTTTTACTGTAGTTGACATAACTTAAAAAAAATAATAATTCATTTGTTAAGTTAAATATGTTGATTTGACATCATTTTTTAAAGTGCAATTATTATTAACCATTCTTACCTATTTATAATTTGAAGAACCTTTTAAATATTTTCAGTTTTTAATTGCACACTTATGATTTGATCTCACCTAAAGCTGTTGTCATAAGAATTAAGTCTAATAAACACAAACTGATAATCAAGTTAATATTTCGCATAGGCTGCACAGCCGAGGAGAGTATTTTGGGTTGGATTTAATTCTGGCTCACATTGCAAGACAAACATTTTGACGCGTTGATGGCACATTGTGGGAATTTATTGGTGAAACTTCAAAACTTTTTCTTGTTTATTACAAAAGATTTTATAATGAAAATACTCTGCCAGTGTATGAAAGTAAGTAGTATGAAATATTAGTCAGCAACTAAAGACAAAAACATTTTCCTCCACCAAAAATTATTTTCTATTGAAAAAGATAAATAAGTTACAAATGTCACATTAATTTGAATTACATTTCGATCTAATTAAATTGTAAACAATTAAAGATACCAATGTATTACAAACTTGTTGTTTTTGCTTAATACTTTCTTACTATACGAACATAAAGATAAAAAACCATACTACCGTCAGATTAGTTTGAAAATAAAAAAGTTTTGTTTGAATCAAGTATTGCACTTAAATTTTTAAGTTTAATCAACTTAATAAAAGTTGACTGAACTTAATAATGTATAAAAGTCACAGTTTTTACAGTGAAGGATTTTCACATGAAAGAAAACCCACGTTTACAATCCAGTGTGATAGCTTAAAAACCTGACTGGCCAGAAATAAGTACTATTCCAGGACCAAGCATGAAGTATATGTACAAGTACATATGAATAAGTACAGATCATAAACAGTAGATGACCCTGATGACATTCTTTAAGTCTTAACTTAAAGAAAATGGATTTGTGTCTCATATTAGAGGCACTTGGTCGCTTGTGGCTAGAAGGGATACAGCTACGGCCAATTCTCACAGGATGAACGCTGTTTTTATATTTATCCTACCCCCAAACCCAACATCTCACAAGATGTGCCCGTAGCATAATCGCCTCTAGCCTGACACCACTTAACTTATACCCATATTCAAAGTAGTTATGTCATTTGATTCCTGAGACATGATCTTTACTAACTGATTTGCAAATCAGATTTAACTTTATTTTGATCCAAAAGCTCAGCAATCTTGCATGCTCGCCTGTGTGGTCTGACGGGCATGTGAATGTTTTTCCCGGAGGGTTAAAGCAAGTTAAATGTCTCCTCTTAGATCCCTTTGGTTGGCTTGCCAATGTCCACTATGATTTTGGTGAAAAGCTGGTCTTTTTCTACCTTTAGGACTTTGTACTTGAGTGATTTGATGCCGTCTTGGTTCATCATCTTCCGTACGAGACGGATTCTTTTAAATCTAAAAAATGAAAATGCACAGAATAAGATCTTCATTTAGTCCTCTATGTCTATATGTGCACGTGTACGTTTAAAAGAAAGTTTACCTGTGTGGATTCGCCTCATTTTTCTCATCTCTCTTGTGACGGATCATTCGGCATTTACCGATGTTTCCGCTTGGCCTTGATATTGTCATGCCCCGGTATGCGAGCCTTGAAAAAGAACAAGCCCATAAACATTACCTGTGCATTGCCTAAAATCCCATTACTCCCTTAATGCACAACCACTGTTTTATTGTATAAAACCTTAATCAATTATGTTATATATAAAATCACAAATCATGTGGTATGTGTGTGATTGCCAAGCAAAATAAAATTTGTATTATTTAAAGCATGCTGTCAAATGTTTGATCAGCAATGTCTTTGACACACCACCAGCTCATCTGAATGGAATGTTTTTCCTCACCTATAATAAATGTCATCATCCTCTCCTCCCCAGCCCCAGTAGTTATTGGGAAAGCCATTAATCTTCAGATACTGGGCTTTGCTCATAGCTGACACACCCCCAAAATAATTTTTATATGGCAACCTGCATAAAAAAAAAATCTTAAATAACATACAGACACTTAACATAACCACATTGTGATGTCACAAAGTTTATGATTAGGTTTGATATCAGGTTTGTTTGCTTTATTTTTTACCCCTGGGACAAAGAATGAAAAAATAGAGATGCACCAATATTAAATTTTTTCCACCGATTCAAGTGCGCGTGCACTTGAAGTTCAAATAGATTTGATTGGCTGTCAATGGTTTATTGTTCATCAGGTGGGGAAAAATCGCCCAGAAAGTGATCCAAACGATATCCTTCGTTGTATCTTTATCGTTATAGTTTTGGTGTGAACTCCGCTTTTGTCTTTAATATAAAAAGATTTTCAAAACTATATATTTATAGTTATAGTTATCATTAAAATGTGAACGGCTCTTAAGCCTTAGTTAAAGGAACAGTATGTAGGATTGTGGCCAAAACTGGTATTGCAAACACAAAACTTGTGGCTAAAACTGGTACTGCAATCACACAACTGGTGGCCAATACACAAAATGACAACATAAACATCAGTTGAGGGCTGCAACTCCATTTCTTAAATGATAATATCCTGGCCAGAACACTGTTGTCAATGATATAAGTATTTGAAATGAAAATGGATTTCTTAATGTCTAGTGACATATCAGGGCCATTTTATGATTAATAGATATACATTTCTTACATACTGTTCCTTTAAATGAGAATGTTTTAACATCGTTTATAAACTGCCGTTTATCTTGAGTCAAATCAATGGCACTGGCATAATTTAAGATCGGCCAGTGCAAGTTATTTTAGGCTGAAACGTCTTCAACACGTGTTTTAGTCTAGGACTAGCCTTAAAGGGACAATAAGTAGGATTTTCCCCCATCTTGTGGTGAAATTGTATTTTGCATTCGAATGAATAGTGCTCTCTAGCGCCTCGCTTTTCCAAATGCGTTTTGCAACTATGTACTCACTGATCTCCTTATCCGTTTCAGCTGGTTCATGTGTTTTTAACGAAAACGTGTTGTGGAAACGTGTTGCAGTAGGCTAGTGCTTTTTGTCCCTTTCTGCTATTTTAGTTTTTCAATATGGCGAAACATCATGGAAGCCTCATTGGACTTACCCGTTCGATGTAAATAAAGAGAAGAAAATCTAAGCTTACAAAGCAAAGTCAGATCATTGGCATAGGTCATTTGACACCAATGAGGACATATTTATGAACAAAGACATTGATTTTGACTGATAAAAAAACTACACATTGTCCGTTTAAGTCTGTGAAACCGGGGAAAACAGTAGTAATTTAAGTAAATCAGTCATGATTTCTCTGGAAAGCTTAGCTATTCTTCATCAACACTATACAGTACATGCAAAATCCGTTGTACAGCATTCACAATGACCTATTTTACACCGAAGATTATTAAATAATGTGTGACTTTCACGGTTTGTGAAATTATAATCTTGATGTTCATTTATGCATTTGGCAAAGATTTAAATCAATGCTAAATCAAACTACTTAAGCCAGGATTTTACAGACAGGCTCCCATTTATGCAATAAACATTAGTGAAATATTTTTATGATGATTCATTTTTATAAAAATTCTGTTGTTATCTTGCGAAACGGGAAAGGCTGCTTTACTTTTGACTAATAGCTTTACTAGTAGGGACAATAGCTTATTACATCCGTTTTAGCTTTGAAGCTATTAATAACAAAAAATGGGCTCACGTCCATATGACACAGAGATGAGCAGCATGGACTCAGCAAGCTATTTAGCAATCGGACACTACGCAGGTTATTCAGCCATTTACATGAACACACAAGAGATTTGCTTCTCATTCTCATGACTGATTCCGGCAAAAAAAAACCTGTGTGACATGAAACTCACGTAGGGTGGTTGTTTGTGGACTACTGGTGTGAAATTACACTTTTAAACAATGCTAAGTTTACAGTTATTTGATGTAACACTTTTCCTAAGAAATATTATATTATGAGCTATGCTTTGTGGCTAAATCTGATACGACAGACTAATATGAAAACAATCTTAACAATGATACAATAGGCTATAGCCTATCAAGTGTCTCAGGTAAAACACAAACAATCATAAATCAAAAATGTCCATATTTGACAACAACTAAATGCTCTGAATGACCATACAGTAGATGATTTGATCTCATGGTGACATTTTTATGGCAAAAGATACTGCAGATTTTATTGGATTTGCCTTAAACAGAAAACAATTTGAAATAATAAAAACTAAGACCTTTAAAGGGGACATTCCACAAGACGTTTTTAAGATATTAACTCTTTCACCGCCATTGACGAGATATCTCGTCAATTAAGAGAAAACGCTTCCCCGCCAATGACGAGATTTTCCGTCTTTCCGCAATACCACTATTATCCGCAACTTTTTAAACCCGGAAGTATTGCCCTATGGCAAGCAGCTGCATGTCCGTGTCTGTTTTAAAGATCGCTCTGAATGGGATCTCTATGAAAAGTCCGTCACAAAAATGGAATTATCTCTGCTTTTTGCTCAAAATGTGGTGTTTTTGCAGAAACCTACCCATATTCAAAAGCTGATTACAAAAGAACCACTGAAGGTAGGATGAAATGTTTTGTTTTTTTTAAAGCAGAGGGTCTGTTCTTTCATTTGGTATATTGTATTTTTATATATTTAAAGAAGAACATTTTATGGAAGGCATTAAACTTTGGTGAAAATCATGAAAAACGCTGGCGCTGGCTGTCAACTTTTTTTTTTAAACGCTGGCGGTGAAAGAGTTAAATTAATCTCTGATGTCCCCAGAGTACATATGTGAAGTTTTAGCTCAAAATACTCTATAGGTAATTTATTGTGGCATGTTAAAATAGGCACTTTATGGGTCTGAGCAAAAAGGCAACGTTTTTGTGTGTATCTCTTTAAATCCAAATGAGCTGCTCAGGTGGGCGGAGTCTCAAGCGGTCGCGCTGTAGACAAGAGAGGGAGATTTTATCACGAAAGAAGTTAGTAAGTTATGTTCAGCATTATATATTTGAACAAGTTTAAAAAGTCAATCATCTGTTTTATGCATACTAAATACATGTTTAATCAGCAGATGGGGAACATTGTGGAATAAAAATAAAGATTTTTAGGTCTCATGCTGCCAGTGTTTTAAACAGGCACAATGATTTTCAGCATGTTACAATAAAATCCACTTCCACAAGCACTCAGAAGTTTACTTTTTGACCAAACCACACAAGCACATTTAAATGATCTGTACTAAAACAACACGTTTAATGCTTAAACTTTAGAGAAACAGATCAAATGACATGTTTAAGTTTATTGTGATTGAACACATTCGCGTTTCTGTCAGTCTCTCACTCTCTATCTTGTAACTCCTCGTATTCATTTGAAACTTAAGAGAAACATTAAACAACATATTTATGCTTATTGTGTATGATTGTGAATACGGGTTGCTCCCTCCCTCGGTCTCGTGCAGTGCATTAATCCTCGTGTTCATTCATATAAACTTCAGAGAAACATTAAACAACATACTTGTTGTATTGATGAAATACGTTCGTTCACTCACTCACTCACTCGCTCTCACTCGCTCTCTCTTTTGCACTAAAGTAACGTTAATTCAACCTTTAGAAAGATTATTAAAACTACAAGTTATAAGATTGTAGGCTACTGTTTGTGTTTGAGGGAATGCAAACGCGTCGTGCTGTCAATCATTCTTTCTCTCTGACTCTCGCATTCGAGGCAGCGTCATGGTTGGATAGCGCAGATGAAGGGGCGGTATCATTATAATAAGATCCCCTTAATACGTCATGGGGGGAGCGAAATCCGAATGACCTATATATTCCCATGCTTGCAGAGAGAGCCTTACCAAAACAAAGTTACAGGGTTGCTATTTTTCATGTTTTCTGGGTTGGTAGAAGCACTGGGGACCCGATATAGCACTTAAACATGGAAAAAGTCTGATTTTCATGGAATGTCCCCTTTAAAGAGTTACAAATGTATATAAACAAGTTTCACAAAATCTAAATTTGTAAAAACTAAGACATTTAAAGAGTAGTAAACTTATATAAACAAGTTTCCCAAAATCTTAATGTTCCCCAGGGTCATTTTCCTGGTTGTATTCATATACCCTCAGGAACTGTGAAGTGACATATCATAATACTAATGGCAGATCAGATATCAGCGCAAACTGCTTAGTCATTCACGCAGTGATGGGCAATAAAGAAAGCATTCAGACAGCAATCTGCCACTAACAATACGCTTTTGTCCCTTTAATACACATTCACAAATGCATACATGCACATTGTAGCCGTGTTAATAGTGCTTTGCTAAAAGTGTATCTGAATGGCCGATGGCATGGTTGTGAAATACAGTATGAATGATGTTTGCATGGACATGTAAGATGTAAGATTAGATGTATTGTGTTTACCAGAGTACACAAAACTGGGTGTATAGTCTTGTTAAACAACCATGACAAATATTCTCATACGTAAACACTTGAGAAGTATTCATATATTATATTTTGCATACTAAAATAGCAAAATGGATTTTTGTGTGATCGCTTGGCATGGACAGTTCAGCAATATGATTTATGACTGACAGTTTCAGAATAAAGGTATGAAGTGTTATTGTACTCAGTTTTACTTACTGTTTCAGTTGTGGTTTTCTTGGCTTGTGTGAAGGTGATAAACAAAAGAACAAGCTACTGTACCAGCCCTCAATTTACAGCTTATCAGCCATAAGACAAAACTAGTTTTAACTTTTGTTTTGCTAACATGTATGACTTTTGATCAGTACTAGCCAATGGCGGCCCGTGACTGCTTATCCGAGGGGCGCTAATTCAAAATAAGTGTTTAGAGTGTCACGTGTGTTGCTTGCGTTTCAAAATATGTGTTTGTTGCGTCATCTGAACCATGTGCATCACTTGTTTTGTCAAAATAAGTGCCTGCTGCACACGTGTCAAAACCATTTATGATAAAAGAGACGCTCACGTTCACAAAATACACACAAGACACTTCCTTAACAGTAAACTTTGATTATGCATGAGATTATGGGAGTATCTGGCAAATGCGTGCATTTTTTTTTATTATAAACCCTTTAGACGCATCTGCAGATGGCACTTATTTAGACAAAACATGTGATGCACACAAGATCTCTCTTCATAATGGAGCCATTATTAATGGAGACAATATAAGTGAATACAGTAATATTTGTGCTTAATAACATCATCATCACAATCTGATTATTCTGTAAAAATCTTTTAGGTATGAAACAATTTCGTCATATAAGGGAATTGCATCAGAATAGTGTCAATCTATGCTAGGTTATGTCATTTTTTTTTTTTAAATAATTATGAGAAGTGCTCTTTATTCCCACTTGAGCCCATGCCCCCCCCCCCCCCACATGTCTGTGCATGTCCCTAAAAGCATTTGCAGTTCCTGTTGTTTGAACAACACATCAAAAAGTTGACACTACCTTAAAATAGATCAAGGAACACTGTATTTAAAGGATTTGGTGGGGCAAAAGGGGCTAAAAGCACTATCAAATGTGGCCGGGACATGTTTAACCTGTTCTTTTATACAGTTTGTTCCAGAAAGGAATCAGGAAACTCAAAATTCTAACCTTCTGGGAATTACACAAACCCACAAAAAACTTCTCTAATTTTCGGCCCCCAAGTGGCTCGACTTCATTTGTTTATGTAAATAGGTAAAAATGGGAGCCGCAGATTTTTTCCCAGACTTCAACAAGGCAGAACTGGACTTGCAAATACTTGTATGACTTGAGTTTTTTCTGTGTATAACATGAAAATTTTATTTCAACCCTGTAACCATACGCCTGCGGCCTTTTTATTGTTTCCAATGGAAGTGCTGCGCTTTTCAATAACGCCAGCAGCTTGCGGGTTTTGTCCGCACTTTTTTCCACACTCCGAATCGAAACATATTTAACTTTGGGTGAAATGCTCAGCTCGTCAATGTCACTGCACACAGTGAAGGACGGGCGGGACAAATATCACAATTACCACCTGCCGCATCGTACAACAGAAGTATCACAGCAAGCAAAACGCTTGCACAGCTGAAGAAACACAGTTGTGGCTGGAAGGGATACAGCAATGGCTAAAAAAAATCTCTTGAAATCTCACAAAATGAGTGCTGTTTTCATCCTAATCCTATCCCTGAACCCAGAGCCCTTTGGGAAGAAAGTTGCATCAACTCCATTCACTCCAATGGAACTGTTTTTTACAACAATGGATCAAAAAACAGTTCCTGGAAGTTACTGTCAGCTCCATAGAGCTGCAGCAAAAAAAGTTATGATCTTCATTTTAAAGAAACGCAATGGTGGTATATAGTGCACATTTATGCATAAAACATATGGGTGGAGTGTTTTTGGCACTGTGATTCTGCTCACTGCAAAAAAAACTTTCTTAGTAGTACTTTTGTGTTGTTTTCATGATGAGCAAAATGACCTTGGAAAATAAGTCTAGTTTTTAGACAAAAAATATAAACTGTAAGTAAATTAGTGCTTAAAACAAGCAAAAAAATCTGCCAATGGAATAAGAAAAAATTTCTTGAAATAAGTTTACTTTTTCAATAAACTTTTTTTTTGCTTGTTTTAAGCACAATTTCATATAAATTTTATATTTTTGTCTTAAAACTAGACTTATTTTCCTGATCCTATTTTCATCCTAACCCTACACTCAACATCTCGCAAGATTTGGCCTTAGCTGTATCCCCTCTAGCCAGAACCGAGAAACGCTAGCAAGTGCCCACAGTTGGCATCTGTCCGGCGGTTACAGCCACGCTTAAACCCTTTTGTGTACACACCTGCTTAGTCTCTGTGTTGACTGTAAACAAAGAAAAGGTACAGTAGCACATGTATAATACATTTATATATCCACGACTTCATGCTTAACCTTTCAGTATTTATACTTCACAGCAAAAATACTGGTAAAATATTTTTATATAACTGAACAACCAGTCCAGAATACATAAGCGTATGCCAATGAATAGAGAAGTAAGCATCTCCATTAATGTAAAAACTATTTGAGGATTTGATGTAAAGTGCATCCAAAATGTAACTGATCTATTTTGAATATGTATTCAAATTAATTTGTATCTGGCAGGCATGTTTTTTGATGTCCTTTTCTGTGCTCTTTAAATCATTTTTTTTTTACCTTGAACCTATGTAGGTAGATCATAAGCCATTTTAGGTCAGACTTTAGCCTGGTCACAATTTTTAACATTTGTTACAAATGTGTTCTTAAATATTAGGATCCTATTGTATATCAAAGCGTAATTTAACATCAACAGTATGTGCTATGTTTGTGTGTGAGACTTCATCTTACTTAAATCCAAATTTGTCCATGGACACAGAAAGGTGGCGCGGTTGACTGAAGCACTTGTAGGTGTTGTGGTCATCCATTGGGACGATGTCTACGTCACTAAAGACGAAACAGTCGTAATCGTATTCCTTTATTGCTTCTGCGTATCCCACGTTGAGTAGTTTTGCCCTGTTGAATGTGTCCTTCCCATTCTGAACAAAAAGCACAATGTAAGGATGACATGTTTGGGCAGGACAGTAGTGTCCAGAGACAGATTGAATGCATATAGAAAAAATATAAAATGAAATGATTCATTTGACTTTGTTAAGTTATTGTTAACCAAAATCAGTGTAGATCTGTACTTTGGGTGTTTAAGGTTCTTTATGGAACTATGCACACCAAAAAGAACCTCCTAGGTCTTGAAGTAGTAATAAAATCACTAATTTGTCCCAGTTGGGTCATTTCTTGGACCTTTCTTTGACACGAACGTAATGACCGTAGTAAAATCGATCATAGTTGGATATGCATGGCCCAACTTGTGAATAAACATAGACATACACACAAAGCAAATAAGCATCCGTCCACATTATGTTAGGTGCAAGCCTGTTTGCATCATGATTTTCCATGCAACATGGTGTACAAACCATGAAGGCAGGGCTGGAATACACAAAAGAGACGGGTAGAGAAAGTGGCTATTGATACAGAAATACAACCCATACAGCTTGTAAACAAAGCACAGTCAAATTACCCACAGTGAGTCACAAAAACTGACGGACATTAAATATGTTTGCAATACAGCTGAAAAAACACTGCATTTATTGACCGAAAACAAACTGAAAGAAACAGGTGGTATATTATATTGTATGTGCTATATTTTGTAGTGTTAATGGGTTGCATTTCTCTTCGTATCCGTCAGGGTGGTTAAAAACATTGTCTGGCTGTCTATGCAAAACCAAACTGCATTTCCATAAGTCAAGGTGAATGTCACCAGGCTGTGCCTACAATTTTGTTAAGGTTTTACTCACATCTCCTCAGTCTATCTATCTGTCTGTCTACTTTTTTCTGTGGATGCCGATATGTGATACGAGTCTTTTACCTGTTCTATGATATAAATCCCATAATCAAGCTGCTGTCTCTGTAGGATAGGATGAAGGTAGTAGAGCCAGTACTTGAGGTGTTCATCTCTGTTTCTGAATGGGATGATTATTGCCACTTTTTGAAGGGCCACACATTCGCTGGGTTTATACCTGCCGCCCGTATTAACCTCGGGATTATCCTCACGCACCTCACTTAAATTCAAAGGATTAGCAAAACCCACTTGCAATGGACCCACTGCAAGAGAAACAGAAAGAAAAGTATGTCACAACTGATGTCACAACAATTGATGAGAATGCATGACTATAAAATCAGACAGAGTGAGCAAACAGGAATTTATGATCCGTAATGATCCGTAAATGACATCAGGGTGTGACGTGTTATGTGATTATAATTGTATGCTTTGGGAATTTTTTCCGCATGCAGCGCCTAACGTTTGTTTATGATTTGCGGCTTTACAAGAATTCATTCACAAGCTTTATTCCAAGCTTGTGCAATTTTTCTGATTCGATCTGAAACTTAGTAGCTTACAGGTTTCAGTTTGCAGAGATTTCTTCATTGTGAACGTTGATTGGCATTGAAAACCTCCGGTTAAAGAGCTGAACCATAACTATATGTTGCAGCGACACGACACACAAGTCGTCACTATATGACACACCTCTTTCGCCATTGTTCCTGCCTTTTGTTCAAACAGGACAGATTCCGAGAATGTTACAGCAATGTAACATTCTCAAAACCTTGGATCAATTCCAGGATGTGTTTGCATGGGTGACAATTGCATAGCAAATTTCTGTGATGAACGCGCTAGAAAAAGCACATTAAAAGAGTTTTCCTAAAAGAGCTGCACGTCTTTTTTTCGTCTTTTTTTAAAGACTACATTTCACCCGTGGGTTTCCCGATGTAGCCGATTACTGTCACCGTCGGATGGTCACGACTGCTGTCTTACGTGCCTGGGCATTTTGCATGTGTTCGTGAATGAGCCCTCTCGCTTCGCAGATCCAAAGCCTGTTGAGATACCAGGGGAAGGAGCTGCATCGGAGGGGGAGCCTACACTCTTCGTGGTTGAGTCGGATACGCTGACGACCTCAGGACAGGTGGTGCAGCCTGAGTCTGATACGAAGATGAAGGCTATGCTTGCCCAGGCAGCCCAAGTGGTCGCTGCCACCATGCCTCCCGAACTATCCAGGCTGGATGATTGTTTTCTTGCGATGCTATGTTTCAACGACAGACACATTCTCACTTTGACACATCTGCTATGGCAGAGGTCCTCAACTCTGGCCCTCGAGATCCACTTTCCTGCAGAGTTTAGCTCCAACCCTCATCAAACTCACCTGCTTGCAACTTTCTGGTGTTCCTGAAGACCTGGCTCGGGTGTGTTTGATCAGGGCTGGAGCTAAACTCTGCAGGAAAGTGAAAGCTTGAGAGACTTGAGAACCTTGTCTTATGGCATTGTTCCTGCCTTTTGTTTACAAAATGCTACAGCAATGTAACATTCTCAGAATCTTAGATCAATTCCAGGAGATGTTTGCCTTTACCTAAAAAGCTTTTTGGCAATTTTATAGCAATTTTCTGGGATGAACGCACTGTGTGAAAGGGGTTTTATCGACCAACATATTGTGGTTGAACATACTGAAGAACAAACTGTATGAATGTATTGTTGCTTTAGAAAAAGGGTCTGCCATATGTATGTATATGGACCCTTTTACTGTTTGTACACAATGATGACGTGACACCGTATGCACACGCATTTTGGCAACAGAAGTATGGTAAGAGTCAACAGTGAAGCAACACAGACAGAGAAAGTTATTTTAAAATGTTGACTTTATCAACTTTTTCAACACAGCTACCAGATCCGTGTTATATAGTGGAGTGGAAAGAAGACGTTAGCAGATGGCCAAAAATAAACTTGCCAGATATATAGACGGTTTCAGCAGTAACAACATCAACAAGCGGCTTCGTGGTCATCACGTAACTTCTGGTGAACTCCGCGAAGAATAAATAACAACAAAGTCCTTTTAAAGTAGTTTATATATATATATATATATATATATATATATATATATATATATATATATATATATATATATACCAGAATTTACGTGATATATATATATATATATATATAACAAGCAAACTAAACAACACGAAAATTACATAGGAACCCAAAACATTTGTTATTTTCGACGAGGTATTTGTTTAATAGTTCAGTTTCAGCAACTAGTCAGACCATTAAATAAACAGAAAACGTAAGTAAAGTTCGGACCAGACGCTTATCACGTCACCGCACGTGCGCCCGATGAAACGGTCTTTACGTATATTAGTATTTTATTTTAGTGCAACCAAACGCAACAACCAGACATTTTGATGCTGGGAAACGTAATAAAAGTTTTAATAAAATTTCTGAGTTGCTAACACGTTAGAACCAATGGGGAATAACACAATTTCTGTTGCCAAAATGCGCGCGCAGGCTATTTGATCAAGTGAGCTGTAAAAGGGTCTATATAGATTAACATAGGTTGAAAGGCAAATTACACAACTACTTGGTTTCTGTATCGGAGGTATAGTATAACACCTACTTCAAAACTGTAAAAAAATTAAGGACATTATATTGTGAACTCGGTAATACAATATACAAATTATATAATTATTATTAAGTTATTTAGTTTTGAACCAAAAGATTAAACTGCACTGGGTTATGTCTGGGTTATTTTTTTTTACCTATAATAGGTAAATACTTGACAGAACACGTGCTGGATTAAAAATTACCCATGTTGGGTGGTTGTTATGCAACCATGGGTTATAATAACCCAGCAGTTGGGCTAAAGCAACCCAGCATTGGGTCAATGTTAACCAAATGGTGTGTTCTGTCCAATATTTACCTAACATGGTATAAAAATAACCCAGACATTTTTAGAGTGTGTGTTCTTTTTATCAAATCCCCATTGTTTTCCCACTGATGTCAATGTTGACACATATATTTTAAATGTTGCAATTTTTTACGTTTAATTCCGGGTTGATATAATCATATCAGTATGCATTTCAAAAAATAGCAAAACAGCATTCCTTATCGGAATAGTGGTGTCAATAAACAATAGGTATTCTGTGACAACATGCCCCAATAATTTGTTTAAAAAGATAGTTTGGTTATCATTTACTCATCCTCATGTTGTTCTAAACCTGTATGGATTTCTTTTTTCTGAAGAACACAAAAGGAGATATTTTGAGAAATGATGGTAAACACACAGCAGATAGTGACCATAGACTTCCATAGTAAAATATGATGGAATTTAATGGGTACCGTCAACTGTGTGCTCACCATCATTTATCACAATATTTCCAAAATATTTCTTTCCTACTATGGAAGTCAATGGTCACTAGCTGCTATGTGTTTACCATCATTTCTCAAAATATCTTCTTTGGTGTTCATAAAAAAAAATTAAACAACATGAGGATGAGTAAATGATGACAGAAATTTCATTTTAAAGTGAACTATCCCTTTAACTTGCTTTTACAGGTGTATCCCATGTTAGGCTAATTCAGAGATAAATAAAATAAGTTAATAAGACTGTTTGACATGAAGCACAATTTTATGATACCAAGCAAAATATTTATTACAGTGTACTGTGTACAAAACCTACTACACATGTCATAGAAGAAACACCAGATCAAGTGTCACTAGGAAGATGCCAAAACATACCACACAGTATGGATATATTTTAGATTTATCCAGAACATAATAGCCATACATTCATGTTATTCTACAGTTTTGATGGGTAGAAAGAACATGTGCCCCGTCTATGAAATCCAGGTTAAAGTGTCATAACCTAATTATGAGATGAGGAGCATCAGAGTTTGATTTCAATTCAGTCAATATTAAAGCTATCAAGTATATGTTTCCACATATTGTTCTTTACATTTTGTAGGATGATTATATGTAGAAAACATTAAGGGGCAGTTTCCCAGAAACGGTTAAGGACTAGGCCTTAGTAATATTAGGGCATTTAGGTATTTTTACAAACATACCTATTAATATTAAGACAGCTTATACATTTAAGTCTGGGTCTGTTCGAGACGCTGCCCATAATAAATCATAAAAAAGGCTTTAGCTGGGTTTTGATAGACAGGGCCATATATATAATTTAAGAATTAATAAGTGACCAAAACTTAAACAAGAGAGTGTACAAACTGTGCAAACACAATCCAAATGAAATATATATATAGTGTTATATTACAGTATAATTGCTTAATATATTCTAATCAATTAATATATTCTGATAAAAACAATAGTAAATTGATAAACTGTAGTAAATACAATAAGTTAATGTTTACTATAGTAAGGTTCAAAAACAATAGTCTATAGCATACAGAAATGTTACTATAGTTTACGATAAAGTATATACTAATAGGCTAGTAGGCAACAATATGATTTTAACGTTACAAAGTAAGGTAAACTTACATAAAAGTGGAGAAGTCTCAGGACATGGCTCTAGATGTTTATTCGTGAAGGCTAGTTCACTCAGGTCTACGTCTAGTGTTCCATTGCTGTAGTATTTTATCAGCTTAAGTACTTTTTTTCTGTGAGCTACTGACATGTTCATGTCAGTAACAAAATCTGAGATTTGCCGGTATTTCGTGTATTTATTAGCCCCCGAATCTGAATCATATAACACCATGAGGATGATGTGCAGCCCGACAATGACAGTTAACACAACGCACGCTTTGGTTAGAAATCCCTTATTTCCCATATACCCCAGCATTCTTCACAAACTACTGCAGTCCCTGGAGCAGAAAAAACGTGCGTTTCTGTAAATCAACACAGTCCTTGTCGCGTCCTGGTAACGTACATCCTTTCGTTTTTATTCTTTAAGTGACTAAACAAGAGAACGATCTGTTGGACTGAGAGAGAAGTGTAGATGTGGTGTTTGTGAACGAGTCGGCACTACGAACAGGTGTTCCAACGATCGCTGCTACCTCTCTGATGAGCTACCTACACACACTGCGCATGCGCATTGCTTTGCACTTATCTTTGTAAAAGCACATTTCCCAGTACTGAGAAACATGAACTACTGGTAGCACACATTCTGAGGAGGTAGTACGATATTCAGAGGTGAAAGAGGATCCAATATGAGAGCCTAATATAATTAATATTTTTTTAAACTGCTCAGCCACACGCAGTCTATACATTTAACATTTTATTTTTTTATGTGTGTATGTGTGTGATGATGACATTATCCCAACTCTCGATTGGTCGCACGCGCATTTACACATAAACATTAACATAATGTTTTAAGTGTGCTTTGGTTGGTATAGTTTTTATTTGGGTAGTTTATATATGTTTTATTTCATATAACTGTAAATAAAACGAAATTCACATGTGTATAATAGATTTTTTTACCAGACTTAATGTAATTAATAGCATTGTATATTTACGTGAAATATGTGCAACATATTATATATATATAATTCATATCAAGCTTGAGCTGAGCCAAATGATCCGGTTCCCTAAAAAAGCCCGTCCCATGTGTCTCATTTATAAAACTAAAAGCTTAAATGGCTTACGCCCAAAAAAATTCCGATTTGTAAAACCATGCGTAAACACCTGTAGGCAATGTTTTCTTTATAAATCACAAATCACATGCAAGTGTGCGTACGTGGATTAATCTCATATCCATATCTCATATCCTGCACGCCCATTTATAATCTATAAATACTTAGTCAACGCAACTCATCTCCTGAATGCTGATCCGTATAATAATGAGATTGGCATCCAATTCTTTCGCAAGATGGTACACTCCGCCAATAAATGCAAGCCACTGGCGTAATACTTCAGCAGTGCAATCCCCATGTAATGGCCTATAGCTATATACAACAATTACTTTTGGATTTATTCTTCATGATAATGTTGATCTAACGTATGATAGAGTGAAATTTACTGTGTGACTGTACTTAATTGTTTGACATGTACGTCTTCAATCTCACCATCTGTGTCGACAATTTCCTTTATCTCCAACTCGTGGCACATTTTCCCGTCAAGTTTATTTTTATAGTCAGATCACAACCTTTGCGTGGGAAGTAATGTCCGCATTTTTTCAGCCCCGTTCATGCGGCGCTGCGCAGAGCTATCCCCGTTTGACGTCACAGTACCGCGAGAGTGATTCGAGAGCATATTGTGGGAGTCTACGATTCTCGTGGTTAGTTATTTCACGCTTATTAGCACAAATATAAGGATACAGTAAAACAACGCATTAAAAATATAAATATAAACAAGACAAACTGTATACTTTAGCAGAAATTGTAACCAAAAAAAGGTACATTTTAAATCAATCACACCTAGTCAGTGATCGACTGATGAGCTCTTCTCGTCAACAGCGCTCCCTTGTGTTGGCTTTAATGATTTGCGAAATATATTTGGTTTTAGGTGTACTGCAGCGGCAAAAGCAGCGGCAAAATTCGCATTTTAAAGAATTGAATACAGTCTTTCAAATCCACCAATGCCGATTGTCTGAGGATGCGGACTTTTTCGGTTGACTTGGAAGGCCTTCTCTGTAAACACATAGGTATGCAAGTTCATCTCACTGAGAAAGAAGCGTTTAAAGTGCTCTTGTAGCTCAATTTTTAGAGCAAACATACATACTGTAGTGATCTAATGTGTGACATATTTAAATTAAATTTACCACCAAATAAATGTGGCCTTTAAAATGAATTTAAAGTATGCATTTGGGAGATGCTTCTTCTGAAAGGTTAACGTTACAGGAAAATCTATTTGTTTGTTTATTGGTAGAAATGAAAATTACTGATTTTGTGCATGTGAATTCGTTCAATCAATCCAAGCTTCAAGTTAGTTTGTATGTTCCCTTTAGAAGTCAAACCCCTGACTTGGGTGTTTGCTTTGCACCATGCATTACAATTGAGAAACAAAATAAACCCACACCCACTAACACCACTTTATAATCTGCTTCAGTTAGGAGCTGGTCTTATCTATGTTTGGATTCAGAGTAACTGTTCAGTCAATAGAGAGAGAGAGAGAGAGAGAGAGAGAGAGAGAGAGAGAGAGAGAGAGAGAGAGAGAGAGAGAGAGAGAGAGAGAGAGAGAGAGAGTTACAATAGTGTGGTCCAAATCAAAGGTTGTCCAGTCATGTGACTACATTTTCATATCCTCATTCATGAAGCGAAAGCTTTACTCTTATATCAGAGCACATTGTAACAAGTGTTTGTAAGGAAGAACAACTCTAATGGATAGGCTAACTAGTTTTTGTCTATAAGCAACAGCCGTACAGTATTGATTCAGTGCACCACTGACAGATGATAACCTAAACTCCAACTATGTGAGTTATTTCTGAATTATTTCTGCTTTTAAACGGTACTTAGAATTGCTTCTGTGTTTTATATTTACCCTTTCAAAAATGTACACTACAGCTTTGCACCTAAATACTTATTAGTACCTCAACGATACATATAGTGTACATATTTGTTCACTCTCAGACAAAAGGTAAAAGTTATCAGTGGGACAGTACCTTTTAAAAAGGTCCTAATATGTATCATTTTGGTACAGATTTGTACCTCTAAGGTACCAATGTGCACTTTTGAGGTACCAATATGCCCCTTTCAGGTACAAAAGTGTGCTGCCCCGTGTAAACTTTTATACAATCTTTTTTCTAAGAGAATATTTGGACCTTTTACCCCAAGGGTTTTTAAACTGTGGGTCACACAAAGTCACTTGGCTACGGTTTTGATATGATATACCATACGTTATTTTAAAACTGAAATTGAATGTACATTTAATTTATAAAATGACAAGGAAAATAAAAACTGCTTAATTATAAAAGAGAAAAAATTTGTTTTCCCCCTATATTTACATTTAAAAATATGTTTGTGTCCCCCGGTGTTCTGTCAAAGTTCGTTCCCTCTATGTTTCCCAATGTTTTTCTAGCATTTTAATCATTTTACATTTATTATTTAGAAATATTAAAAAGTTTTAATGGCTTGGCTACTGAGATGTATACAGTACGTGTGCATGTATGTAATGTATCTTTATTGTTCTTAAGTCAATTATTTTTACAGTATGAATCACTAAAGTACATATAAAAAGCAATACTTTCATGTATTATGTAATACAATTGATTAAATATTTCATAATTTTCATGTTTTCTATTATTTCTTTTTACCTTATATTTATAGCCTACGTGTTTGTTCTAAAATTATTGTGTTAACCCACAATTTAATATGCACAGGCCTGTTTATATATTAATAACACTTCATGTCTGTGTGCTATATTTATATATTTATTGTGTATGTAAACATCATAATTTTAGAACAAACAGTAGAGACAAAAAGAAAAAGACAGGCTATAGATTGGCTAAAATGTTAAAAGAAATACCCGTAATAGAAAACAGGAAAAGTATAAAATATTTAATAAATTGTGTTATAGAATACATAAATTATATTATTGATTTTTAGTGTAACCCATTAAAATCTTTAACCTTTCTTAATATAAAAAACATACTGTGATAAAACATACAGACTTCATCAGAACACCGGTAAACACATCTAAGTGGGTCACAGAATGAAAAGTTTGGGAATCTCTGTTTTAAAGGGCACTGCCCCAGTGACTGTTAGGGTACATTTGAAATATTTTTTTAACATTGTGCATGGTTCACACCATTAAACATGATTTTTACACTTTAAATTTATTTATTATGTAATGCTGCAATCTTTTAACTAAGTGAGTCAACTTTTGTTTTATCTTACTAATGCAGAATTTTATTAGCTAAGATTATTTATTTAGATGATAATTCATTCATTTAAACAATCATGTTGTAATCGTCCCCCGTTATCATTTTACTCTCTCCGTTCTTCTCTCAGGGAAGACTGTGAAAATGGATTTTCAGTGGATTTGTTTCTACATTGCTCTCTCGTCCCTGCTGTAAGTGATGAAAGCATTTATAAATAAACACCCTTAACAAACATAAAGAAATTTCCTAGAGGAAGTGTTGCTTTAAAGAATGATAAGGACTGACAGTTGGTTTACAACAGTCTTGATATATATTGTTAACCCATGACAGATTCTTTACAAAATCTTCTTTTTTTTCACAAACATTGACTTGAGTCTGAGCGGACTGTTGTTCATATTTTCCCTCATGCATTATTTTGTAATGTGGTGCATCATCTTTTTCTGTGTTTCAGGTGTTTATTATGGTTCTACTCTCATTCGTACAGCGCAGAGCAAGAGCTCAGCCCTTCGAGGAACGCTTTCCATACCTAAGGGGTCGATTTGGCATTGTGGTGTAGGTGATCTCTGATTTTTGAATTATATCATTAGACTTAAATGTTTTGCCACTTTATTAGTTAAATTGTGTGTATGTGTGTCTTATGTTTCTCAGGCCTTTGGATTTCATTGGGAGTTTAAGTAATCGTTGGTCTTATGGTTTTGCGTTTGGCGCAATCGCTCCGAGCGTGCTCCAGCTCTTCTCTGAATCCTACACGCCGATAAAAGTGCCCAACTGGGCTAAAGGTACAGCACATATCATAAGTACAGGATTGCACATACAGTATTACTATTAAAGCAGTAAGGTACTCGGTTAGATGCTTTCCTGTAGTTCAAAATGTAGAACAAGTTTGCATGGTAAAGCCTTCATGCAATGTACACTTTGGTTAAAGCATATGTTAATTAATATAAATAAGGCACAACAGTTTATACTTTACTATATTTTACCCTGCACTCTCAGAAAAATGGTACAAAAGTTGTCATTGGGGCGGTACCCTTCTAAAAAGTGCACTTTTGTACCTAACTGTATAACTGTACCAAAATGGGATATATATAGGACCATAAAATATGTACTTAATCATTAAACTTTACACTCACCTAAAGGATTATTAGGAACACCTATTAAATTTCTCATTAATGCAATTATCTTATCAACCAATCACATGGCAGTTGCTTCAAGGCATTAAGGGGTGTGGTCCTGGTCAAGACAATCTCCTGAACTCCCAAACTGAATGTCAGAATGGGAAAGAATTTTGAGTGTGGCATGATTGTTGGTGCCAGACGGGCCGGTCTGAGTATTTCACAATTTGCTCAGTTACTGGTATTTTCACGCACAACCATTTCTAGGGTTTACAAAGAATGGTGTGAAAAGGGAAAAACATCCAGTATGAGGCAGCCCTGTTGGCAAAAATACCTTGATGATGCTAGAGATCAGATGAGTATGGGGCACGACTGATATAAGCTGATAGAAGAGCAACTTTGACTGAAATAACCACTCGTTACAACCGAGGTATGCAACAAAGCATCTGTGAAGCCACAACACGCACAACCTTGAGGCGGATGGGCTACAACAGCAGAAGACGCCACCAGTTACCACTCATCTCCACTACGAATAGGAAAAAGAGGCTACAATTTGCACAAGCTCACCAAAATTGAACAGTTGAAGATTGGAAAAATGTTGCCTGGTCTGATGAGTCTCGATTTCTTATGAGACATTCAGATGGTTTAGTCAGAATTTGGCGTAAACAGAATGAGAACATGGATCCATCATGCCTTGTTACCACTGTGCAGGCTGCTGGTGGTGGTGTAATGGTGTGGGGATGTTTTCTTGGCACACTTTAGGCCCCTTAGTACCAACTGGGCATCATTTAAATGCCACAGCCTACCTGAGCATTTTTCCTGACCATGTCCATCTCTTTATGACCACCATGTACCCATCCTCTGATGGCTACTTCCAGCAGGATAATGCACCATGTCACAAAGCTCGAATCATTTCAAATTGGTTTCTTGAACATGAGTTCACTGTACTAAAATGGCCCCCACAGTCACCAGATCTCAACCCAATAGAGCATCTTTGGGATGTTTGGGATGTTGCCCTGGATGTGCATCCCACAAATCTCCATCAATTGCAAGATGCTATCCTATCAATATGGGCCAACATTTCTAAATAATGCTTTCAGCACCTTGTTGAATCAATGCCATGTAAAATTAAGGCAGTTCTGGGGTCAAACACAGTAGTACTATGGTGTTCCTAATAATCCTTAAGGTGAGTGTACTATCATATATTTATAATTAAATTAAATGTTACAGTCAAACACTGTTTGTGTCTCTTTCAGCTTTTATGTACCTGCTAGGAGCACTAGAAGTGGGAGTTGCATATTTGCCCTTTTTTGCTTGCCTATCCACACCACACCGAACACTAGGAGGGGTTTTGGGTGTTCTGTATACGCTCATGTGGTACATAAAAACAAAGAAATATACTAAAAATACCAGTGGTCATTAACTAGTATCTGTTTGTTGTCAGAGATGTCAAGGCATTTGTTTTAGGTTACTGTACACTGATTTTGTATATTTTGTGTGGATTTCAGGCTCACTGCGAGATTGTATGACACAGCAAGCTGTCCATCTGGAAATGTTGGCAAATATAATTAATTATTAACTTTTATTTTTTAATTATTAACTTATGATGTTTATGTTTGCATGGTAAGATTAGAAACTATTCGCTCATTGTTTGAAGCACAGGTGTGATTGTTTCCCTGGTCGAAACATTGCATTCAAACATTTTAACTGTAAATACAATGAAAAATACAGTATTACAAAATAATACAATACATAAGCCTTTTAATTTACCTTAAAGATGGATAGGAACTCTCTTAAAGGGTTGTCTCTTATGAACCTCAATAAAAATGTCATTACATACAGATATAAAACATTCAGTAATGAAGACAATAAACTGATGAAACAAATTTTAATTAAATTTTTTTTTTTTTTAAATATTAGACTTAATCTGTAAATTTCTAAAAGTCTAAACAAAGGTACAACCCAAGCAGCTATTGCCTAATGTTGTATAAAATGTTTGTTTTTTCAGTGTAAAATATAATAATTTATTATCCTGTTTACAGATTTTAGGCCCGTATGAGAAGTGGATCATTCTGTGGCCGTTCTTTCTGTGTCTGTGTTTCCTGCTGGGACGGTTTGTGTATATCATTGTGAAGGCAATAAGAATCCACCTGCATTTGCAGACTGAAGAGGTCAGACCATAAGACAGTTTTCATGAAATTTGTTTATTTATTTGTAATAGTAGATGCCTGAGTTATTCTTTGTTTTCATGAAATTTAGAATGAAGAGGATTTACACTCGCATCAGTTCAGATATGTAAAGACTCTACTGAAACGCCCCCCTGAGCGGTAGGCCAACATGAACATTTATTTATGAATGTATTCACATTACTCAACAAAGACTCATTGTTCTGTTTTCCTTAGGTTGGAACCAAAAGGTTGGTTCCAGAGAAAAGTATACGATTGGGACCCTTATTTTAAATTCCCGAACAGAATGATTGGCACCTCCATTATCTCTTTTATTGGCTTATACACGGTAAATCAGAAAAAAATATTTACTGTAATATACTATACACTAAAGTTGCCAAATCTGAACCTATGTGTGCTCAAATGTTGTCTTTATGTAGATGACGCTGGTAGACTACAGTATAAGTGACTATGCCTTTGATGGGCTGGACGCGTTGAAGGATTCACTTGCAGAGATAGCATCCTCCTGTACTAACGAAACAGACAATATGTTCAAGTCCCTCATACCCATGATGGAAGAGTTTAGCTATGTCGCACGTAGTAAGATTTATTACTATATATTTACTTTTAGATCAATTTATGGATTGATGGTTAATATATAACACTAATATGTTTATTCACAGAGTCATGGTTGGCGACGACAATCTTTGCCAGTTTGACATCTGTTACTTACACTTTTCATGTGCTAGTATGTTATAGGTATGCATACTTGACATGGACAGTCTACACTATTGTCTGTAATACGACAAAGACTTTACTAACTAAAAAACTTTTTTAACTGCAGAAAACATATAAAGAGGTTATGGAGGGGAGAGAAATACTTTATTCCAGTCAAGTTTCATAAACCAAGCCCTGCAGTTAGTGTGGTAAGTAAATATTTGTGAAGGTTTGTATATGCCTCGACCTTTATTTCTGTCATACACCATTTTCAATGAAGTCGGTCAATGTTTATTTATGCCTTTCCAAACTCGTATGACTTTCTTACAGCACATTAACATTTAAACATATGATAAAAGTATTCATTTAGACATTGTGGAAAAAAATATTAAAGGATTACTCCACTTTCATAAGAAAATGTTCTGATAATTTACTCACCCCCATGTTTTTTAGTCAAAAAGAAATTGAGTTTTTGAGAAAAAACATTTAAGGGTATTTCTCCATAAAGTGGACTTCCTGAACTTCAGCCAGCTCCTTGTTTCCTGTCTGCCATTATTGGACAAACTGATTAATCCAGGTGTGTCAGCTTCAAAGAGCTCTAAACGATCCCAACCGAACCGAGGCAAAAGGGTCTTATCTAGCGAAACGATCACAACTTTTCGTCTTGCACCAGCACTGTGATGCTCGTCCTTGTATATTACGTAATCATGTTGAAAGGTCATGCATGATGTATAAGAAACTACATCTTCAGTGTTTACAAGTGTGGAGAAGGAGGACCGTTCGGAAGTTGTTGTATGTTGAGTGATACTAATGAATGTCTTTGTGTCAGTTTATTGTTTAAAATGGTCCCTACGTGTGCATTCCGCATACGTCATGCGTGACCTTTCAACATAATTATGTAACATGTAAGGTCGTAAAATGCACATCCTAAGGCAAGACATTTCAAGACAAGAAGTACATATTTTTTATTTATTGGGCAAAAATTTTAGAAAAAAAATTTTTTTAGAGCAGTAATTCTCAAAGTGTGGTCCGCGGACCACTAGTGGTCCGGCAAACCCCCCAGTGGTCCACCAAAAGATGACCTAAACTAGGCAAGTATTTATACAAACGTCACTTATTTAAAGGCACACAAGGCAAGTCTGAGTATTATTTCTCTACTAGCTCCCCCTAGTGTCTGGGAGTAAATGCGTTCTATATCTAAGACTATACACTCTAAAAAACAAACGGTCAGGGTGCGATTTGTGAAAAAAACAGAGGGGGGGATGTTTTCATAGGCGTCGATTTCGGCGACGGTGGGCACCCACCATATTTCGTCATGAGTTATTTTGTACCCACCACTAGTTTTTACTTTTTTGACTGTTTTCAGTGGTTAAGAAGAGCAATATGAGAGAGAAATTTGGTAATCATTGTCTGACCTAACAAAAATCCATTATAATATTATTATTATTTTTTTTATATATTTCTAATTAAAATATTTCTAATATTCAGAAATGCGCTCTCCGCTCACGAGCTCTGATCGGAACAAACCCGAACCTCACTGTCTGCTGAACTTGCGCAGAAACATCAAAATATAACCAGCTTTTTAAAATGGTTTTAAAACTTAACATTTAGACTATTTTAGCGCAAATTATGAGCTTATTGACGATTTTTTATAATTCTTGACATAATGCGTCTCTGTCCACAGCACATTTCAAAAAATTTTAATTCATAAAAATAAATAATGAGAACATGAACTCATCACTGCATTTGCAGGAATTGTAAAATATTTTTTCTTATTAACTCATGAAGCAGCCTAACGCAATATTTTTATTCTAATAGCTTATCTTTCCCCACACATATGAACTGTGATCATGCACAACGAAAAACGCGTAAGAATTAAATCTTGAATGGCAAAACTGTATGGCACAATGTAGTGTCAACTTAAATATAAATATGAACAATGTCTTGATTGCAAAGTTAAACCATTACAGTAGAAACAGTTTTACTGCTGCTTTTAAAGTAATAATATTAACTTTACACCGCAATGCGGAGCTACAGTGAAATGATAGAAAAGACAGATGCATTATGTATAGTCACTTAGCCTCATTTGCGCAAACTGGACGCGCCCTCGCCTCGCTAAACGCCTCATCTGCGTGTAACTTCGGCCATTCTCAGTGGTGTGACTGGGACACTAACTCTGCTTGTCATCATAAACAGATAATCAGATTGTGATGTTTATTCCCGCTTTAATAATATGCGGATGAATATGCTGCCTTACACCGTTTCGACACACAGCTCCATAACCATCTCGCATGTGTTGATAGGCTACTCGTGAGGTGTAACCGGGTCTGTAACCAATCAGATAGCGCCGTGGGCGGGACATTGAGCAAGTCTGCATGCAGAGTGGTGAATACAGAGAGGCTGCGCGGCAGCTGTATCAGAGCCAGCCAAAGCAGCGCATTTTAAAACAAAATTGACTTTAATCAAACCACGGATCAGTGATAAGTTTTGTGATCCGTCTCGCCACAAGTGTAGTAGCACTGATCACTTTGAGGGGGGGATAAATTTATCCCCACCGGGGATAAAAATAATTAAGCAGAGGCAGGGATACATTGACCAGAAAGGGGGAAATCCCACGCATCCCCCCCGGCAAATCGCACCCTGCAAACGGTGCTATATAGCACCAAAACAGTTGCTTTGGATCGTAACGATAGAAGAACCATTTTTAGTGCCATATAGCACCGGTGAAGAACCAGTGAAGCACCAGTGAAGCACCAGTGAAGCACCAGTGTAGAACCATATAGTGCTATGTAGAACCATATGTGGTGCTATATGGCCCCTATATGGTTCTACACTGGTGCTTCACTGGTGCTTCACTGGTGCTTCACTGGTTCTTCACCGGTGCTATATGGCACTAAAATGGTTCTTCTATCGTTACGATCCAAAGCAATTGTTTTGGTGCTATATAGCACCATTTGTTTTTTTAGAGTGTACGAGACTGAAGGACACCGGGTCGGATACAGCGAACTTGCAAGTGGGGTATTCTTCCTACAGACGGTAGGGGCGGGCGAGAGAGTCTTCATTCGTCATGTAATGAGTCATTTAACCATATACCGACTTACGAAGATGATTTATTAACATAAAAATGCTGCCTTGTGTCCCTTTAAGTAGATTTTTAATGCACTTCAAAACTGTGATATCAGTTCTTGCCTTTCTGTTGGCTAAACCAAAGAGGAGTCAAAATAAAAGATCAAGCGTCAACTGAGAGCAGCTAAAATCCACAGATCTATTAGTTTTGTAATGTACTAGTTTTTGTTTCATGTGTAAAATCCCTGTAATTTCAGTGATTTTGGACATTAAGGGGAACCTTTTTTTTCAGTATTTTATTGTTACCATAGTTACAACCATATTCATATACCCACCACCTCAGTTTTAAACTAATGGCTCTTTGGAATGACATTAAGTGGTACCTAGGCTGTTATAGTATGTTTAATTGCATTTTTTTCACATGTGCAGTTTGTTGTTCATATTAAGCTCATTTCACATTTACTTTTTCAAATGAAATAAAATTCATATAATAATTTCTGAACATAGCATTGCATTTGTTTAAAAAAAATAATTTTTGACTTGAAACAGTTGCATTTTAAACTTAAACTTAGCTTATCCTTCCTATTGGGGGAGTTTTTTGGGGGAGTGTTAGAGAGGGATTCTGTTAGGTGGTCCCCAGAAAAATTTGGAAGATAAAGTGGTCCTTGGGCTGAAAAAGTTTGAGAAACACTGGTTTAGAGCACTTTCAAACCGTTGAAGTCAACTATATGGAGAAATCCTGGAATGTTTTCCTTAAAGGTGACACAGAATGATTGAACGGGGTATTTATCCTTGTTCTGTGATGTGACATGTAGACAAAATTTTTTTGTTTGGGTCTGTAATGCCTTAGAAGCTTCCTAAAAACCTCTCTCAGATAGCTTTATTAGGGTGGGGGATTTTAAACAAGTGGTTTTGCACCTATTTGGCTCTCCCTACTGGCTTAACTTGCAATCTCATTACTGATTGGCTGACTTTGCTGCCATTCAAAAAATGTAGCCAATTATTTTAAAGTGGAGGGGCAGTTAGATGTCTGTGATGTCATAAGCATCAGTTTTTCAGATTGGGCCTTTTTCTGGCTAACATTTCTAAAAGAGGAATTTCTATAAGACTGAGATGTTTAGCATGTCTAGCACTTTTTGTATGTTCGTGAATGCGGGTAGACTACCATTATTCAACAAAGACAAGGTAAAAATGTTTTTTTTTATTCTCTGTCCCCTTAAAAAAGAAAGACAAAAAGCATCTTGGGTGACATGGGGATAAGTACATTTCCTTATAAAAGTGGACTAATCCTTTAACAAACAATAACATTGTAAGTAGGGCTGTCAACAGAGTAATCACGATTAATCGCATACAAAATTAAAGTTTGCGTGTGTATTGCGTGTAATTATTATGTATATAAGCAGCACACACATAAATTTAAGAAATATGTTATTTGTGTATGTATTTTTACATTATATATAAAATAAAATATATCAAAATCTGAATAAATATATAGACTGTATATATAAATGTAATATTTCTTAAATACATATGCATGTGTGTGTGTATTTATATATAAATAATATGTAAATAATTACAAACAGTGCACACACATATATTATACAAAAACAAACTTTTATTTTGTATGCGATTAATCGTGATTAATCTTTTGACAGCCTTAATTGTAAGACATTGCAAGTAAAAATATTACTTATTATTAAAACATTATTTTCTCTGTCAGGCAGCTATAACAAGATACTCAGGCTGGCAGATTGCCTTCACTCTGTGGGGTATGCAAATATATATTTCTTATATATATTTATATAATTTTATAGTATTTCATATATTCAGTCTTCATCTAGTGATTTACTCAGTGACTCATGCTAATTCAATGCCCTCAGAAAACATGGTGAGGTCAGTTTGCAAAGTTTATCCAGAGATCATTGCCTTCACGGGCATTGATCTCTTGCATATTTTGCCCTACACACTGCATACTTTTCTTAGTTTGCTAGATATGCAGAAGCTATTGATTATGTGGTTTGATTCTTGTTTTATCTCTACAGGTTTTGTGATCGTTCATTTCATGCAGTTTCTTTTCGCCCTGATATTTACGTATGGAATTATTCTACCGATCCAAAAAGGAAAGTTTCTCAGCTGGCTATCAAGTGTATCCATCATTCTGTGAGTTCCATTAAAGAGAGTTCATAAAAACTTAAATATATATAATATAAATGATGACATCATATGCATCATATTTTATGCGTTACTCTGAAAATCCTGTTGCATTGCATGTCCACATATGAACTGTAAAACGCATGCAGCAAATCCAGCAATGTGTTTTTTATTTAATTCCAGGCTGACCATATTTACCGTGATAGCCATAGTGGTAGTGCAGATTGTTCTGGTACAGATATTTTTCCTGCAGGACAAACTCTCACCTGACGACAAACAAAAGCCACTCGCACTCAACAACAGGTATGGCAGAACAACATCAAAGCCCAATTTTATGTAAATTGTAAATTGGCTATTTAATTAAATATAAAATATGCATGCTTCTGCATTAAACCAAGTCTTTTAATTTTTCACAGAAAAGCATTCCACAGCTTTATCTATTTTTTCTTCTTCTATAATGTGATAATGGGGTTGAGCAACTGCATTTTACGTCTCTTGGTAAGTGGCGTTGTGGGCACGTGGCTGGTATCACGGATTGACCGGACCATCATGCAGAGGGGCTACGAGTCCATGGATCCAGGTAATAATGGTAGATTCATATCCAGTGCCATGTGGTGAACAAACAGGACCATGATAATTATTAAGCTTTTGTTTTTCTTTTGGTATTTTGGTGACAAAACAAATTTCTCTAAGATGAAAATGCTTATTATCTAAATTATTTATAATTCTAAATGATCTAAATTTAAGAAAATTGCTTCTTTTAAAATAATTGTACAGTAATTTTGGACGGTGTGATTTTTGTGCAGGATATAATACCTGGATAGGGATGATATTTGCTGATCATTATCATAGCAACCCAGTTATGTTGTCTTTCTGCCACCTACTGCTTGGAAAAACTGTGGCGAATCGGGGACCCGCAGAAACCTCTTATAATACTTTTAACAATACCAGAGGTACAGTACACAAATATAACAGCATGCAAAGACAATAATAATATACAACCATGCCATGATATAACTTTGCTCCTCTGCTTTCTTATAGGATGTTCAGTAGGGGGCAGAGTACGTGTGCGCTGGCTGTTGCTCTACACGCTGCTGAGGAACCCGAAGCTCATCCTGCTCAGAAAGAGAAAACCACAGGATAAACATGACAACCAAGACCCTCTTCTCTTAGCCCGAACCATCACCTCACAGGCTCAACAAGCAAATGGACTGGCCAGCAATTGCTAAAGCATCTGAAATAATACCTGAGCATGGTCAGGTTCCTGTCTGTGTAAAAAAGCTGTAAATAAAAATTGTTGCAGATCCACGGTACAGTGATTAGAGGCTATCATTGTATATATACACCATGGTATTAACCGTTCATATGTTTTACTATCACATATGCACAAAAATCTATTCATATACTTTATATGTGTTGAATTATTTTGTAACTGTTGTTTGTCTAAATAAACTGAGGTGTTTATATAATACAGAGCCTGTTTTTTTTTTTAAATAGTCCAACACTCTTTGTGAATGAATTTTATGTTGGTCAGGTTATCTTTAAGTACTTTGTTATGCTGTCATATACAGAATTGTGCTTTTTAAGGCTTTATGCTTAGCTGAAGTATCTGACTTTGATAAAGCAACGATGGTATCAGATGTAATACCATAAAATGCTTTGATATTGTAGGGTTTAAAAGGAATTTATGTCAGAGTCACAACCCCCATTACCTTTGCATATCTAAGCCCACAGGGAAGCTGTTAGTGATCAAAGATTATTGGCTTAGATGTTTGTTTATTGGGGATCTGCCATTTCTGTAGTACAGTGGGGGGTATATGTCTGGTCAATTTGGTTGTCCCAGGCTAAGTTTAGTCAAATGGTCAAGGGAAGAATTAGGAGGAGTGTATCAAGAAGCTGTCTCTCACTTTTGGGGGAATTTTGCACTGACTTTTTTTTTGTTTTACCTGTACTCAGCCTTTCTGAGCAAAAGGTACAAGGGAATAGGAAAAACTACCAGATTTCAATGACTCCTTTTCTCTATTGTTCAGGTAATATTCCTCATACACCCTGCTTACATGTAAATTTTACTGATTTGTTTTTTTATTTCATGCATTAACTACTTTCATGCACATTGAAACAGTATAACCTCAGTACTGTACAAGTTTTGATTTAAATAGTCCGATTCGCAAGCGCACGAGTCATCATCCATCAGCCGTTTTTCTTGCATTATGAGGATAACTGTTACTTGTTTATTTTTGCCATCAGCACCTAAAGCAATTTTACTCGTTTTAAAAGACGTTTATAATAAAAAAAAAATATTATATTTCTTTATATATTTTAACAATTTGAGTTAAGTTTTTATTATTTAAAAAAAAAACTATTTTATCAGTATTTTAATTATTTTACCTCAGTGGACGGCTCTATTTAATGCTAACTGGTAACTGTTAAATTACTAATTTATTTGGTAACTTAAACATTACCGTCAACTACTCTTGCAGATATGTTTAGTTTTTAGCATTATTGTTTTATTTTAAATTATTATTTATTTGGAGTGTGACATTTGACCTTTACGTGACGTGTGGAGCAGTTGGCGTGATAGCGTCAGTACACGTGTGTCTGCGCTAATTAGTACCGAGAGAAAAGAAATCAGGTGAGTTTTTCAAACCCAATGAATAAACACAATAATATATATGTCTATGGTTTATCATAAAGAATGTTATGATCAGAAAAAAAGTTAAATGTCGGCATTAAATGGTTAAATGTCGCGGTTTAAGTTAGTTAATAACTAGCTCTCATCCCGCCTTTCTAACATAACGTTACATCTCTTGTTAGCAAAAGCTAATGTGACTTAATTTAATTTTTCAATTAAATGCCACGGGATCTGTTCTTATAATGTTTTAAACTAGGTGTATTTCATATGTATCTTGTATTACAACAAACACTGATGTTTACATAAAGTAATATTTAAGTCTTTCTATAAATTGATTGTATTAAATGGTTTTAACTCAAATGTTACTGTCCTCTTCTCCAAAATTTGGACCTTAACTTTATTTATATCGGATTACCTTAAACACGTTTTGATAAATTTAATTGTTTGGCTCCGCTATGACTCCCTATGATCCCCAAACATGAAGTCTTGGTAGGCAGCAAACTAGATTTTGCGACATAAGTTAGCCATCATCATTAACCTCTTCTGGTGAGATTATGTAAACTGATCTGATTCTGAATACAACACTGTATTTTGAACCATAGACTACTAGTATGTGGATGCATCCATACTATATAGTGTCTCCATTAAATGTGTGTCTGGGTTTGTGTGCAGGATGAGCGACCTTGAATTGGTGAAGAAGATGCTGCGTGCTGTTCTTCAGAGCAGTAAGAATGGCGTAGCCATAACTCGTCTCCAGAGAGATTACCGTGAACTGACTGGAGATGTGATTCCTCACCGGAAGTTTGGACATACCTCTCTGGAAAGCTTTCTGTTCAGTATTCCTGGTGTGGTGCGAGTTGATCGCTCTTATACTGGAGAGGTGATGAACACACTTCATTTGTTAATATAACACAGGCTACTTTCCCCAAAAATGCTGGGTGGTTTAAGTCCATGGCTGTGTAAACTAGGCTCATTATAACCCAAAGGTTTAGTTTGTCTGTATTTTACCTAAACATGGGTTAAAACAACCTAAATGCCATTGTAGCAAAACCAGTGTATAAATGAAACGGACTGTTTGTGTGTTTTTTGTAGGTCATCTGTTTTGCTGCTGTGTGTGAGGAAACTGCACATATTGCACAGTTAGTTGCCAGGCAGAAGAATGCGAAGAAGCCTGGCTCCTCTAAATTACTGAACTGCCAAATGAGAACAAAGTCTTCCTCTCTGTTTTCACTTAATGGTACACACACACACACATAAAACAACCCTAGAATGTTCGGGTGTTCATAATGTGATCAGATTTAACCAGAAAATGTGCACAGACCCCGTTATGTCATTGTGCTCTCTCTTTTTTTCTCTCTTCCTCACATGTAGCTGTGTTATCATTACAGATTTGCACAAAACTTATGCAGTATTTTCTAAATGTAGATGAACAGGGGTGCAAACTTCTTTCCTTTTGGCGAAATTCGCTGTTTTGGATTCAATATAGGTCATTCTTGTGATTCGTCTGGATTTGTTGAGTTTTTGAAAATGGGGGTTTTTATACAATTCATAGTCCCCTTATTTGCTGCCGAAGTGTAAGCATTCTGTGCAGATTGAGCGCACGTACTCAACTCGTAGTATTTTCTCAATCGGATGCAAAAATATCTTGTGCACATGTGCAGAAGAATTGTGCTTAAGTTCAAATCTTATATTTACCTCTTAATTACGCATCACATGATTCATTTCACAGAAGCATGTAAAAGCAAGGCAATGGCAACACACATTACTAAAGGAACATGCCCACATTTTGGGAATTTAGCTTATTCACCCAGAGTAAGATAAGTCCATACATACCTTTTACATCTCCGTGCGTGCTGTAACTCTGTCAGACGCAGCCCCCGCTAGCTTAGCTTAGCACAAAGACTGGAAGTGAATGGCTCCAACTAGCATACAGCTATTATGCTAGCTGGAGCCATTCACTTCCAGTAAAGTTATGGGGGGTCACACGCTGTACATTCGGCAGTGTTCATGTCTTTCTTACCATTACATAAAGCAATAAAATAGCGTTTTGCCTTTCGAAAAGTGTATTTTCTTTGCTTATATCTAAAAACTACGTTTCGTTTCGGATTATATAGAATGTACATGTAATCAAACATTTTAATGATTGCAATGTTTAGGGTACATGTAAACTGTAATGTTGTAACCTGCTATTGAATTAAATTCATTTGGTTTGAAAACAATTTGTGCATGTAAACAATAAACATATTGTTAGATATAGTCGAATTGTGCAGCATCTGTGCATTTCTGGCTTTTAGAGGTAATTGCTAAAATTAATAAGATTAACAATAAATAGATAATTATTACAAAGTTTTAATTAAAAACAAATAATAGTTGGTATATAAATTCATATGTAATACACAATGTCATATTATCTCTTCAACATCATTGAAGAGAAAATTACTCAACTTCATATTATGAATACCCAGGGTTATGTCTTAACCCCTGGTTAAGTATGAACAGTGTGAAGCGTGAAACAGATAACCTAGGATTCAGTTAACCCAGGGTTTGGAATAAACCCGAGGTTAACTATTTCCAGTGTGAAAAGCCCTTTTGTAAACTAAGTCTTGCTTTAAACAGGTGGCTAAACAGTGCTTTAAGGAAGTCTAAAATTCTAAAAAAGTCTAAAAAAGTATGCTTTATTAAGCACATCAGTCAAAGTCTATACACCACACTCCCTTTCTAAAATGGGAATACATTTATTTTTCTATGGCTGTGCGGCTAAAGGATTTTTATTAGTTGATTACTCGAACAAGCATGTCTGATGTTTATGCTGATTGTATGCGACAACAGGTCACTGTTACACACGTTGTGAAAGATGTTAAAAAGTTCGTTACAACGGTCACATAGCTCTTTGAGGTGCGTGCTTGTTTTTTATGCCTTTTAACTGTCTTTGCAGTTAAACCTCGATCATCACTGCGGCAGCCGGGCCACATGAGTCATCCCATTCGAATCTCTGCCGCCAAGTCTAGTTCTCATCCTAACCAGCGTCAGGTTTACAGTTCTGACCTGCCCTCCACCCGTGCACCTTCCCGTCAGATGAGCCGGAAACCAGGGTGAGTGAAATAAGGCCAAAATGAATTTGACACTCAGTTGTGCTTCTTTCTGTCTCTCTGCACTAAATGGCAATGCTGTTGTTAGATTAAAGGGCGGTATTATTATAAGAAGATCCCCTTTTGACATCACAAGGGGAGACAAATTTCAATGACCTATGACAAAGTTACTGCCTTGTTGTTTTTCACATTTTCTAGGTTGATAGAAGTGCTGGGGACCAAAATATAGCACTCAAACATGGAGAAAGTCAGTTTTTCATGATATGTCCCCTTTAACTTTACTGATCTTAGGTCACCGGGAACTGGATCCGCACCTAACAGATTCCATGCAGATATGAAGACACAGCCGTATCAAACCAGTCGGAAACCAGGTAAATCTCACAGCTTATACCATAGACTCTAAAAAAGATGAGGACATGCGCAGAAGATATCGTCCGTAGAGCCAGAGGTGAGGCGGCGGTATCAAACTTCCGCCCAAACGCTCGCGCACCCAATTCCACCACGCTAATCATAACGACACGCCCGTTTCTATATCATCAAATTACTAGCTAAAATGAAACTGATCACAAAAATGAACATATATCAGCGTGATAACTACCTTAAAAAACCAAAACCATCTTTCTGAAAATGTTATGAGGCACACCCGGTTTATACTTAAAAAATGTTAACATTTCTCATTCAAATTATAATAAACAACATTGATGTAATATTAATATTTGCATACTGGTTACTGTTTAAACAACTGACCAGATCATGAAACGTAAAAATGCTAAATCTTTATGCCTAAATTTGCCAAAACCTAAACTCAGCTTAAAGGGATAGTTCACCCAAAAATGAAATTTGTCATAATTTACACATCCTCATATTGTTCAAAACCTGTATGATTTCCTTTATTCTGTTAAACACAAAAGAAGATTTTTTTTTATATGATGGTAAGCACAAAGTTGATGCTACCCACTGACTTTCATAGTTGGGTGATTCTCACGAAACCATTGAAACACCACGGCACTAATGATTTTAGCTATAAAATGTGTAATATTAAAAAAGCATCAGAATTAACACAATACTGTGTTCTATCTTGCACAAGTATTTATAATTTGTCAATTTTATCTCATTTTCTGCTGAAATTCTCATTACCGCAATGTGTCCCGCTGTGTTTGAACATGCGTTATGTTGTAATTTAATCAAATTAACACACAAATATTAAGAAAAAAATAAATGGATGTTTTGCTAGACTACTTTAGATGACAGAAAAAATATTTACTGAATATTCATTTATGATAATAATGAAGAAAAATTAGGAAAATGATGTGTCCATGCCTGATGTCAACACTTTTTGAGAACAGTTTAAGCACACATACAGAATTTTAATAAAATTTGATTTTGAGTGACCAAGCACATGGACCAGTTACTTCAAGATGGCTACCAGGTAAGATCATTTTTTTACAGTTAATTTGAAATATTGTCTTGTCAGAATGCTTACACGACATTTTGATTATCATTACCGCAACAGATGCTTATTAAATGTTAATTTAATTAATTAGAAGCATAATACTTTGATTTTAAATGCATGTGCAGAATCTCCAAATTATGTTCTTTCAGGTTTGTCATGTCATTTTGAAAATATGTCAGTGTTGATGTTTTCTGACTGTGGCGGTAATGAGATTTTTTAGGACAAATTTTTTAAATTATGTTACAAAAAGTGTTAAATGATAAGTAAAAGTGTTTAAATTAATGTTCCCATTTACTCCAGACTTTGTTTTTCAATGTCTGGTGGGAAAAAAAGTAAATTTAAGCAATTTTTACATTTTCATGCTTGACATTTTTAAAACCAAGTTTTCGTGAGAATCACCCAGTTGGATAAACAAATACTATGGAAGTCAATGTGTACCGTCAACTGCTTGGTTTTTTTGTTACCTGTATATTGGTACTAAAATTTGCATTAGAATATGCAAATTAATTGTACATCGTGACATCTTTTGACATTTTAAGGGGCCAGTCACACCAATAGCGTTTATGGCAGTTGCAGGCGCCTTTTTTGAATGATATTCTATGGGCAGGGCGCGTTTGCGCGCTGTTTATGCGCGCCGAGCGCCTTGCGGTTTTTTGCCGCCTGCCGCGGACGCGTTTTTGAAGGAGCGCTGAGAGCGGAGAAGCGCCCGACGTCATTCGTGTCTTTCCATTGTCCAATCGAATGAGGGGAGAGGCGGGCCTTACATTGTGGCGAGGGAAGTTTACAGTTGCTTTGAAGAACCGGACTCCACTCGCTCACTCTCTCCTGCGTGTTTGTGCACCTCTCATCCTCAAACAAGGTCAGAGCAAGCGTCCTCTTTTTAAAGTTTCTGCTGATATGACAGTTAACAGCAAAAGAGCGCTCACGCTTCAATATTTGATTGACAAGACAGCTGACTCGGTGGTTGCTTAGCAATATGAAAAGCCGCGTCGCACTGCTCTTTTTTTAAAAAAGGCAGTGCGTCGCGCCTTGCGTTTGCAAGCGTTTAAAGCGCTTTTGGTGTGACTGAAGCCTAAGTGTAGTTTTGTTTTTGCGCTGCTTTCTTTAGTTCAGATTAAGAATGTGAACCGTGCTGAAATTGAGATGGTCCAGAGTCGTGTCAAACAGCTTTTACAGAAGTACTGCAGTGGGGTCTGGCTGTCCAAAATCCCTCAGCTCTACAAAGAGATGTTTAAGGAAGAGCTTCACATGCACAAAGATCTGGAGACCTGGACACATATCTGCACTGTGAGAGAACTGCAATATACACACAAAAAAAGCTGAAGACCTTTTAAATATTATTTGAACCGGTCTTCTCTAACTTCCACATTCTTAAATAATTGACTTTTGGGATATTTTGCATCATTTGTGGGCATCAGGAAGCTACAGCGCGCTCCCAGAACATCCAGGAGAGGTGGGATGTCTGCAATAGCTCCTGATGCATGTGCTGTCCACCATCATAACAGCATTTTGTTGAGTCTGAAATGTGATAATTTACTCTGCTCTCCATAGGTTGAGAAGCTAGGCAGCAATAATATAGTGGACCGGCTGGTGTATCCTGTCTTGGAAACTTCTCCAAAATCCAAACCTGCTACATCTCCTAATACTGCCACATTCAAACAATCAACACCTGCCCAGCAGACAACTCGAAGCTTCAGGACTCTCAAGATTGACATTCCTCCATTAGTTCAGGAATCCCATTCTCCTTTAAGCCCAACATCGCCCAACTCCACCAAGCTTGAATTTTCAATTCCTGAAACATCCAAATCTTCCACATCTTCGATCATAACTCCTCCCACGACCCCGCCTCCTCACCAGCCTCTGACTTTAGAGATCAAGCAGAAACTGCGGCAGCTGCTGAATAAATACAGCCAGGGCTTGTGGGCTCATGGAGTTCCTCAGCTTTTCAAGGAAGCCTTTGGGTATGAACGCAAAAATATGCATTAAAAATGTAAAAAGAAAGGTTTTGCATTGACTTTTTAGTACTATTGACATTGTTTAACGTAATATTTTGTCTCAGATGTGAGTTTCCACACTACGCATTGGAGAATCTGTCTTTGCTGGCTGATACATGCATGGTTGAGTACCCCATGCCAGATAATCGGAAAAGAGCAATACTGTATGCACTACCATCTCGTGTTGAAACGCAGCCTCGTCCCCGACCACGCCCATTGCTTATAGCCTGCCCTAGCAATTCATACGTGCCACCTCTGACTATCCCAACAACAGAGTTTTTGTCTGTTTTGGTGATGGAGATCACCAGCACTAACAATGTTGTTCTCAGGTAACAGTCACACGTCCTCGAGAAAAGTGAATGTGTTTTGTAGATTCTTTGAAATGATTATTTTTGTGTTTTATGCAGGTTTGTGGGTGAGGAGTACTCTAAAGCTCTGGAGAAGATGGAAGAAGACATGGTTAAGTTTTACAATAACATTGGTGCTGGACTTTGTCTCCTTTCTCCAAAGATTGGACAGCTGGTGGCAGTTGCTATAGAGGAAGATGCTGTACTGAGAGCTCAGGTCCACCAGGTCACAGAAGACAGTGTGAAGGTACTAGAGTCTGTATTTACTTTATAAAGGCCACATAACACACACAGTTTCTGCAAATCTTATGTTGATTGTAAGTACCTGGGTGATTCTCACGAAAACTTGGTTTTAAAAATGTCAAGCATAAAAATGTAAAAATTGCTTAAATTTACTTTTTTTCCCACCAGACATTGAAAAACAAAGTCTGGAGTAAATGGGAACATTAAACACTTTTACTTATCATTTAACACTTTTTGTAACATAATTTAAAAAATTAGTCCTAAAAAATCTCATTACCGCAACAGTCAGACAACATCAACACTGACATATTTTCAAAATGACATGACAAACCTGAAAGAACATAATTTGGAGATTCTGCACATGCATTTAAAATCAAAGTATTATGCTTCTATTAATCAAATTAACATTTAATAAGCATCTGTTGCGGTAATGATAATCAAAATGTCGTGTAAGCATTCTGACAAGACAATATTTCAAATTAACTGTAAAAAAATGATCTTACCTGGTAGCCATCTTGAAGTGACTGGTCCATGTGCTTGGTCACTCAAAATCAAACTTTATTAAAATTCTGTATGTGTGCTTAAACTGTTCTCAAAAAGTGTTGCGGAGGATGAGAACATCAGGCATGGACACATCATTTTCCTAATTTTTCTTCATTATTATTATACATGAATATTCAGGAAATATTTTTTCTGTCATCTAAAGTAGTCTAGCAAAACATCCATTTATTTTTTTTCTAAATATTTTTGTGTTAATTTGATTAAATTAAAAAAAAACATAACGCATGCTCAAACACAGGCGGACACATTGCGGTAATGAGAATTTCAGCAGAAAATGAGATAAGAATTTATAATTTGTCAATTTTATGTTGAAATCACACATTGTGCAAGGTAGAACACAGTATTGTGTTCATTCTGATGCTTTTTAATATTACTATATTACACATTTTATAGCTAAAATCATTAGTGCCGTGGTGTTTCAATGGTTTCGTGAGAATCACCCACCTATAGAGTAGTACTTCCTTCATATTTCCAAAAAGTCTTTAGTTCGATCAGATTTATAAAAGACTGATCAGCTATAACGTTACTTTCTGAATAACGCTGAGCTCCTGGAGGTGTACTGAAGCGGAGCGAGACAACACACACAAAACATTATCCCACTATCTCTGGATAACTTATGATTCACTGCATGTCGTTTACATTATATGCACTTACGTGCCAATTGCCAACAAAACACACATTTGATGCCGTTTTACTTACCGCCTGTGACTCATGACCTGGTAGGGACCTCCCTGTTTAAACGAAATCTAGCGTCAGTGCCTGACTCCACCCACTGGCACCCACGTGGTGAGCTTGAACCTGCTTACATAGGGTCGTACCGCTTACATCATGAAGCAACAGGAAAATTCAACTGCAGTAGCCACCGTTCAACCTGAAGACGTTTTTACACCATATTGTGGCATTGAAACACTTTATACCCAAATGTCAAAAAAGATACTCAAATCAATGAACAGCACTAATAAAGCCCCATTTTTACAGATCATTAACAAAAAAAAATTGGTGTATGGTTTGGTTACTCTTTAAAGTTTGAGCTGGTCTTTGACTACTGTTAGAAAGGGGAGTGGCCAAATGTGTAGTTCACTCATCATAGATCAGATCATATAATCTTTGTCTTATCTTTCCATAGGTATACTGTATGGATCACGGGTTCTTCGAGGTGGTCAGTCGGAAGAAGCTACTACAGCTGAGAGACCAGTTTCTCACTCTTCCCTTCCAGGCAACCATTTGTCAACTTGCAGGTATGATGAAGAGATCATTATGCATTAGTTTGGGGTGTACAAATGTGACAATCAATGAGAATCATGCAGTTTTGTGTTTCAGGTTTGGAGCCCTTCAGTACAGATGTGGTCGTTCTGAAGACTCTGGAGTCATTAGCTGTTGGTCAGACGCTATTGGCTGAGATCTTGGAGCGAGAGGACACACCGCTCATTGTGCTGTATGACACCTCTCAGAATGAGGATGTCAATGTGAATGCTGTCTGTTTGAAAGCTTTGCAGGATAAATCGATGGAGAATCCTCTACAGGTTGGTAATAGATAAGGATCAAGCTCACAGTCATGTGCTACAATTGTTTATTACGTGACTTTAGCCAAGGTTTCACAGGCGGGATCACATCTGACCCTGTCGGTGAAATCCAGGTTAAAACAAAGACCTTCAAAGTTAGATTTTTTACATTGATTTCAATCTTTGATATGACCTTACTCTGTCAGTATTAAAGATATCAAGGTTATATGTTCACAGAATGTTCTTTACTATATGAAGGAGGATTTAATGTAGGAAATCACAAAAAATGACTTGGCTGTTTTTTATAGGCAGGGTCACATTTCAGCACATGTTCATTTTTTATTTAAACTGTTAGAGGATTGTTAAACATCCATGAAATTAATAAATAATAAAAATAATAAAGCATTTTGTCTCTCCCTCAGGTGAACAGTGTGTACACGCATGTGTGCGTGACAAATGTGTGCTCTGATGGCAGTATTTATTGTCAATTACCTTCGCGGGGTCAGGCCAAGCTCAAAGACATCATGGACAAGATCGAGGCGCATTTTATCTCTCAGGTAACACACTTAATTCAGTTTTGTTTATCTTGATATGAAGCTTGATTTAGTTTACTTCTCTGTTTGTGGAAGCATTAAAGGCCTTTTATTATTATGTTTCAGCTCACATGGGAGTTGCTGGTGTCAAAGCCGTTTTGTGGGAAGGTGTGTCTAGCTAAAAACAAAGGCAAATGGGCGAGAGCAGAGGTGAGGAGGAGAGACTGATCTGCACTTCCTCTCATCACATGTCTAGTCGTTAACCGGTTACATGCTGCCATTGAGTTTAATGGAAGTACATTTCTTGCTTTGTTTGTAATGAACGATAGAGTAAATGTGTTTCGTCTCTGTGTAGATCATTAATCTTCATGGTAGCCAAGTGTTAGACATCCTGTTCTTGGATTTGGGACTTCCTGCTTCTCTGGAGGTTAGCGAGCTTCGAGAGATCCCACCCATCTTCCTCAGAGAGCTCACCACCATACCTTCACAGGTACACACAGATTTCTGTTTCTGTTATTAGGTCAGAACCCAAGTACAAATGACAGAGAGATGTGTGGTGCACTGGATGTACACTACTGTCTTAGGACAGCTTTGATGAACTTTTTGATCCACTTCAAATGTTGAAGAGTATATTTCTGTCTCTGCAGGCTATAAAGTGTCTCCTGGCAGATGTGAACACAGATGGGAATGTTTGGCCTCCTGAAGCCGTTTTGTGGTTGAGAGAAACGTTTCGCAACAAAGCCCCTAACTGCATGAAGGTCAGACTCATTTAGTTGTTGCTTACCGGAAAAAAAATATTTTTGATTAATTGTTTAGGGTTCCCACGGGTCATGGAATTTCTTGGAATATCATGGGATTTTAAAAAGTCTATTCCAGACATTGAAAGTCAGGGAATTAGATTTTTCAGTCATAAAATATCAGGAATTTTGTTTGTCGCTTTAAACTTTAGTTTCAAAAAAATTTTTGTGTCATTAAAATGTAGTCCGCTTGTTTAGTTCCGTTTCCGGGTCCAAGACTCCACTGATTTTAAGTGAGAGTACAATCTAAACAGCTGTTTATTGCCATTGGTTATTCACTTCACACATTTAAGCTTAATTTTTTTAAATTCACAGTGTACGCTACATTATCAGGCTCATGGCATCTCAGACATAAATCATGAATATTCAGCTTTTTAGTCTGTGAAAGTCAAGGAATTCGACCTTTGGCTTTGAGGGAGAACCCTGTTTGTTGGACTTGAAATGTCCATCATTCACAGTTTTATTACACCTTTATGGGGCGTACACACCAAAAGCGAATTCAACGATTTGCGCAAGTAGATTAAAGAGCACCTGTTGTCCGATTCACGTTTTTATATTTCCTTTGGTGTGTAAGTGTGTATTAGTACATGTTAATGATATGCAAAAGGCACATACCTCAAAGTAAACGATGACGCGAGTTATCGTCTCCAACGTAAATCTCTTTTCTTGGACTACAACAAACACACGGATTGTAGGCAACAGTTTACTTCCTGGTATTGGTGATGTAGACAAGACCGACATTATCATCATTCCTCACGCTTTGAATCACAGCCGCGAATGCGGTTAGCAACCAAATCTTTCAAACATGGTAAGGAGCGTCACATTTCTGGCTAAGAGGTATTCAGGCCAATCACAACATACTGATTAGCTGGCCAATCAGGGACACAGATCTTCAAATCTGTGCATTTCAGGAAGAGAATGAAATCTAGAGATACAAAAATGTACGTAATGTGGAAAATAATGTGCTTTTTTAACCATAAACCACGCAAACACATTGTATTATACTAAATCCACAAAATAATGGTGTTTTTAGCAACGAAATAAGTGCTCTTTAAATTTAAAGTCAATGCAAATACGCTAATTGGGTGACGTGGTTGCCGCGAATAAAACGCCATTCAACTCGTGCAAAAAAAATTCATGACATGAAGTTAAATCCCAAGACTAATCTTGAGCGAGGAACGTGATGCTTCGCGTTTGGTGTGTACACACCATTAGACTCTCACAACACTACATAGTTTTCTCTAAATCTCCTTTTGAAGTGATTTTTATTATTGGGAAAAGTGGTATACAAATAAAATTGAATGTTAAATTAATTAACCATGATATTGTTACTCTAAAAAGGCTGTCTGTTGGCATGTTTGTGGGTTTAGATCGTGAAACTTGATGAGAGCAGAACAGTCCACATTTACCTGTTCAGCGGTAACGGAGATCAAGACTTTCAGAGCAGCATTAACCGTCAGCTGGCCTCCTGTCCGTTCTGGCATCGGGACATCTACCTTACCAGGATCTCCAGGGTTACTGAACCTTCCTTGGTTGAGAAGTGGAACGCACCCTGTCCCCCTAATACCCTCACCATGCCCCCTCAGCTGGAGTTACCCCAGGTGGGGCAAAACATGGATGTGTTTGTGTCGGTTGCATGCCACCCTGGACACTTTGTACTGCAGCCGTGGCAGGATCTGTACAAGCTGGTGGTGCTAATGGGAGAGATGATCCTGTATTACAACAAACAGGAAGTCACTCAAATCGACATTCAGAAAAACGCTATCTACGCTGCCAAGATCGACAACAAGTAAGAGAATGAAATGTGGCATGAGCCACATTTTGCGTGTTTTGAATACATTTTGCTCTAAAAACTCTGTTTTAACCTTTTTTTTTATTTTTATAGCTGGCATCGTGTTTTGGTAAAGGGCATCCTGGCCAATGGCTTGGTCTCAGTCTACGAGTTGGATTATGGGAAGTACGAGTTGATTAACTATTCGCATCTTCAGCCACTTATCAATGAGTTCAGACAGCTGCCATTCCAGGGCGTATCTGCTCAGCTGGCGGGTAAGAAATAAGCCAGAACTGATTGTATTGCATGAATTTGCATGAATAGATGCATTTTTTTGGGGTTTTAAGTTTTTACAATTAAAAAGCTTGGAAGAGCAAGGGCATTTACTAAAATAACTCCAAATATGTTGGTAATACTTTTTTCAGGTGTAAAACAGGGGGTCTGGTGTGAGGAAGCCGCTATGGTGTTCCGAAACCATGTGGAAAAGAAACCACTGGTGGCACAGATCGAGTCGATTGAAGAGGGGGAGTGGCCTTGGGAGTCCAAAATCTCTGTCTTCCTCGTCGACACCACACAGGAAAACAATGACATCTGGATCCATAACATCATGGTGGAGTTTTTAGATGAGCTCAGCAGCACTTCTTGAGACTAATTTTCCTTGTAAGCCAAGAGACTAAAGAAATCACCTGTAACGCACACAATCAATGGAGGATTCAAGATCCTGGTGATTTCGTAATTGTTTTGTGGATACTCATCCATGTCGTCTAGTTTTTTTACCCATGTTCAAACATTTATTCAATTTCAAATAACGTTCTGAGCGCCATGGAAAAGGATCGTTTCATCCTTTGGCTGTTGTGATCAACAAAATATGTTACAGTTTGCAAATTAACTCCATATTGCCTGAACAACTTTTGTATCTTTGCAATTGGGTCATGTGTGTTATATAAGTACTTACGTGATTTGTGTATGTTTTTGTGTGTGTGGGACACTTGCTTTTGTTTTAACTAACTTTATTTTGCACCTTGGTTTTTTTGTGCTGCATTTGTGTGTTTTTACAAGGGAAAATGGCCAAATTGTACAAGAACATTTGTGTTTAAATGTTCAGGTTTATTTTATTTTGTTAATATTTGTTTCAGACCATTAAACAAAGATGACAAGAAGACAATGCGTGACTGTCATTTCTCGCTGCTGTATAGTTTATTTTATTTCCAATGTGTAACTTTTTAAATGCTAACATGTTTACATGAACAACTTGACATCCATACTATGGATACTGACACATTTCCATACAAACATGGTAGGTGTACAGAATAAATGAAAATGAAAGAAAATAACTGATAATTTTATTATGCATTTTATCAGAAATACTTTTCAACAAACTTTAAAAGGTACACCGCCTATGAAGACTTATGCTTTTATACTTTATATTTGCATTCAACTAAAGTTCATTGATAAAAATGCATTAATAGGATATTTATCCTTGTTCAGTGATGTGACATGTAGACAAAAAAAATTAGTTTGGGTCTGTAATGCCTTAGAAGCTTTCTAAAAACCTTTCAGATAGCTCTATTAGGGTGGGGGATTTTAAACAAGTGGTTTTGCACCTATTTGGCTCCCCCTACTGGCTTAACTTGCAATCTCATTATTGATTGGCTTACTTTGCTGCCACTCAAAAAATGTAGCCAATTATTTTAAAGTGGAGGGGCAGTTAGATGCCTGTGTTGTCATAAGCATCAATTTTTCAGATTGGGCCGTTTTCTGACTGACATTTCTAAAAGAGGAATTTCTATGAGACTGGGATGTTAAGCATGTCTATATCTTTTTGTATGTTCGTGAATGCGGGTAGACTACCATTATTCAACAAAGACAAGGTAAAAATGTTTTTCATTCTCTGTCCCCTTTAAATATTCTCAATATAAAAAACCCAACATGTAATACTCGTTTTAACCTAAGGAGGCCGCCATTATGTTTCACGTTCTGAAATTGGTGACGTGTAATGGTTCTTGTGAAATATTACTAGTTTACTGTAGTAACTACTATGGTATGTTCTTTAGTTTTTCATGTGAGAATGTTTTATTTCCTATTCAGACATGCTTACCTCCCAGGTCGCCTTTATTTTGATATTTTTTCATTAGTATGTTTTCTGTTTTATTTCTTATTAATGTTACTTTCTGTGAAAGGGCTGAACAGAAGACCACCTGATGCTGTATTTTTTTCTGAAATGCTGACCAAATACCGCCACCTGCTGTCTGTGTACGTTTAAAACTCTCAGATTTTGATTTACATCATTTTATAATATGCTGATTATTAAAGACTTCACATTTACCTCGTGACTATTTAAGACGTGCAGCAACCCTTTAGGTTCTAAGGTAATATTTCATAATACATGTCCACAGACTTTACTGGAAAAAACATTTATGTCAGATTGCTGTATTCACGTGAAGTTGGATTTTGACGTCAGGCCAACGTTGGTTATTGACGTTGGATCAACGTTTTTTCACGTCAATACCCAATGTTGGGCAGATTTGTCAAAGTAAATTAAGAAATTAAGTTCATTTAAACTATGACTTTTTTTACTGTTTTTATGTTCACATCACTGATCTATAGATCAGTGGTTCACATTCATATTGCAATGCCAATCCCATTTGTATATTATCATACATGTGTTTATAATCGGGTACCTTTTAAATATTCAGCAAAAATTAATTGAATGCATAGGTTTGTGTAAATTTGCTATGTGGTTTCGTGTTGTGAACTAAGAAAGCATCGGATTGGTGGACTAGACGCGGTACGTAATTTAATGGAAAGGTCACAATGGAAGGGTGGTTGCCATTGTTTTGCATTGTACACTTTTTATTCATAAATTAAAATTTCTCAATACGTTATCCTTGCAGAGATTTTGCTTATTGTTTAATATCTTAAACACATTGATAATAATAAGAATAACACATTTATTAAGTCTTTTAATGATATTACACTTAAAGAATTAGTTTTTTCTTTATTTCGTAGTATGTCAATGCAGTATTTTGCATTTTTATTTTCTTTTGTCTTGCAATAAAAAAAGGTGGTACGTTCTTTTATAAATATAATTTAAAAAAATGTACCTTTTTATTGAACGTTTAACATATTTACAAACCTGAAAACCAAATAGATACCATCGGATAGATACACATTTCCAGAAGAACAGGGTTTATATTATTTAAGTACATACATTATACAGACACAACAGTACGCACAAATTACTTAAAAAAATAAAAAATAAAAAAATTGTGTGTGTAGTTGCTGTGGAGTTTTACGTTGGGAGCGCCGATTGGTGGAATAGACAAGACTTGGCGTGACGTAATCTAACTGGCAGCTGGATGCGGGGGGCGGGACGAGGAGCTGCGCGTTGGAAACTCTTTGATCACGAGCGACTGCTGGACTTCACAAGTTGAACGGCGGCAAGAGAAGTAACAACTTTTAACATTCGGACTTGCCTCTCCCGTGTCAAGCTTTGTTCTTTTATGAACCGTGGACTAGAGAATTCATTGCTGGACGTCACAGCACATTTGTGTGAATTAGCGACTCCGAAAAGAAACCATATCTGGTCAAACTATTCAGCTGTCACATGCGCTATATATAGTCCGGGATAAGCGCTGACTGAAGTAAGTGTGAATTACTGACCCACCACTAACACGCTTTATTTTACTCATATTACTCATCACTACATAGAGCCAAATACAAAGATGCATGTTAAACAGGAGAAAGAAGAAAGTTCAGAGAAAGTAATGCATTCATTCTGCTGTTTTGAATAACTATTTTATCTATTTGAATTCCTTTCACTGATGTAACTATGTATTTTGCATCTGATGTTGGTCTGAAGATTAGAAATAATGAATTTAAGTTTCATGAACTGAAGTGCAAAAGTAATTTCTAAGCTGCCAAGGACAGTAAAGATGATCTCAGGCCTTCAAATTAGTCTTAGTAATAAGGTAGAAATCTAGCTAAATAGCATATGCGTGTTTTTTAAATGAGTACAAGAATATACGTTGATATTACAGACAACAATTTAGCAAAATGTTTCCTTAAACAGCAAGAAATAATAACATTTACCTTATTTTTTAAAGTGCCATATCAGGACTTCCATTTACTCTTTTCAGTAATGATGCAAATAAATCCCTTTATCAACTTTGAAATTGGTTTACTTACAGACATTAATGTACATTAGTCGATCTCAACCTATTTTTACATCAAGGCCTTCCATTGTTCACAACAATATGAAGCCCCCACTCACTAATTCTTTCCCAAAAATAGAGCTTGCCATAACAAAAAAAAAATAATATTTTTAAATAATTAAAATGTTCCTTTTTAAGGTTGTTGATGCCCAAGTCTTCAGTTCGTCCTATTGTCAGTGCATATTATTTGTTTGTAAAATAGGTCTATAATTAAAGGTCTAAACAAAACTGTCGTCAAAAGTGAACCTACGTTTAATCTCGAAATTAATTTTTTCAAAATAAAATCAGTTTATATATTAAATCAGCATAACACGACTGAAACATTCTGTGTCTTATGTCTTTAACCATGCAGGTCCTGTGGTCAGGGGGCTCATCTTGTCCTCCCAGTCTACCCTTTGTTTCTTTTTTTTGTCCCCTCCTCCCTTTCATCTTGTTCATCATGTTCCGTAAGGAGATGGAGAAATATCGGGATGTGGATGAGGATGAGCTCTTACAAAACCTCAGTGAGGAAGAACTCAAAAGACTTGAGGATGAACTCCAAGAGCTCGATCCAGATGTAAGAGTGCTTAAAGATAAAGCATTATTATAATGATAAAGCTGGATTTTATGTAAGAATTTAGGAATTTTCATGGATCCATCATGAAAGGTTATCCCCATGCATCATGCAAAGCATTTGTTAAAGTCCCCTGTAGTGAAAATCAATTTTTTATTGTTGTTTATATGATGAAAACACAATGAACAAAAAAAAATTGTTACGCCAAAATCAGTATTGTATTAGGTCAGTATTAAAAAGTAAATTCTTAATTTTACGCAAAATACGATATTCACCGTGTTATTCTATCATATTTTCTCCCTTTTTTCCAAAACGTGATCATCGCCAGTCCTACTTCTCTGCAGAATGCAATAAATCCACTCAACAAATCACAGCGCACCATTCCACGCATTGTAAACAATAATGTCGGCACTAAGCACTTTGAATGCACACGGGAATCCTAGTTTTCCTTATCTACTTTGTACTTCGTGATCAACAAACAAACAAAAACAAAATAGTAATTTCGATGGCATGGATAAACCTGTGGTGGTTTTCTGTGGCAGAGAAGATACGTAAGCCATCAAAATCTAATAATTTACGTGAGAGGCACTCGGGCGAAAGACTAATGCCGGCTGTTGCTTGTTCTCACACAACAGCATGAAGCTTCTGTTATGCTAACACATTGACCCCAGGGGATCTTATGGAAACTGTACAATGTTTTACTCAAAGTCAACAAAAATCAAGCAGGACCAAAACATTTTACAGCTGATCACTGTCGACGGCCCAAATATAACAGCAGCAAGTGTTTTGATTAATGCCATTAATGTTTTTTTTTATCAGTGTATACAACTAGTCAACTAAATAAATATAACATGGCAAAGATGAATGCACCTTCATATATTTATTCAATAGATTTATAGCATTTTGAAAAAAAAATCTTGTCATGGATTTATTGCATTTTGCAGAAAAAAGATTCCGTTTTATAATAATTCTTTAAAAATTCAAATTATGGATTTGAATTTTGAATGCTATTATAACCTAAAGGTGCTATGTGAAAGTCTGTAACAGAAAACAGTGGTTTTCATCTTGTCACTTTCTTGATGTAAAAAACACATTTTTACCGAAATAGCAAAACTTTATGCAACTCCTGCAACACTCGCTCCAACTAGGCTACGAGATGCAGCAACAAAGGTCACGCACTGTCGCAGTGGTGGTGACATGATGGGTCAAATGTCATATGTTGTGCGTGTAATGGTAATTTAGGCATACAAATATTGAACATATTTTCATTCGCGCTTCCATCCGCCCCACTGAGTTAATTATCCGCCTGCATCCCTGCCTGTGAATTTTAGGAATGTCACAATCCACACGTTTTAGACACTTTTATGGCCGTTGCAGAACTCTGGTGCATAATACTGCCTTTGCCGTTCAGAATAGATATTTGACAGGTATTATTAGTATGTGTTGCGATTTATTATTGCAGCCTTTATGGTCAGAGATTGAGTAGAGGCGGGGACTAGTTTGCATATTCATAGATCTGCGTATACTAAATGAGGCAGGGGTGTGGAGTTATATTCTGTTTTAAAGCATGAAGAAACTTTTACGTATGCTATTATAATGCTCAAAGATTAGTTTTAAGTGATAACATTATCAACTACAGGGGGACTTAAATTATTAATCTCATTAAAATGTATATTAATTGTAAGAGTCCCAAGACTCCAAAATAGCCATGTAAAAGCATGACAGAGGTTGATAAAAGCTCAGTTTTTTCTTCCAAAAATGTGTTGTTTTACATTTACATTTTTTAAAGTGTTGTTTGTTTAAACCGCCGTGTTTGGTGTTGGACTTCTGAATCAGTGACGTGTTTGTTTGATGATTGGTGTTTGTTTGACTTTGCTGTGTTGTATAGTCCATTTAAAAAGGCTATGTTGTTTAATAGTGAGAAATTTTAAGGCAATGATGTTAGTGTCCTTTCATTTTGCACTTAATCCAGAGTTTTATAGTTGTGTTTAAGGAATTTGGTGTAGGTCCAGCTCTTAGCACTTCTCAACAGATTTAGACAGGAGAAGAGCGAGAGGATTTTTGCCCCTAAATTTACCATGAATTAACCATAAATTCTGTACCCAAATGTAAATCTTGTTTTACATAATATGCCCTTATTTAAAGCCAAGCCTCTTTCATAAAATAGTAAATATTACTGAACATTTAGCAGCGGGAATTCTGTGTTTAAATTCTTGTCACTTTAAAGTTAGTCTAAGTTTCTTTTAGCTCAATGTTATCTGCACTAAGAATAAACATAACTAAGGTGTCTGATAGTGTTCTACTTGAGGTGCTGTGTTCTGGATTCTGTCATCATCACATATCACGTACATGTATCATGCATTAACAGAATGCCATTATTTCTCATGTTTGTGATTTCATATATGAAGATTTGGATAAATGTGTACCATTATTCTAGATATATTCCAGTAATGATCTGTTTTAATGTCAGCACTAATGCTATGAACAATGTGGTTTCCAGAATGCCCTGTTGCCGGCAGGATTCAGACAGAGGGATCAAACGAAGAAAGCTCCAACCGGAACGTTCCAGAGAGATAACCTGGTCGCTCACCTGGAGAAACAGGCTAAAGAACATCCGGACCGGGATGATCTTGTTCCTTACACTGGCGAGAAGAGAGGTAAGCATAGATATAAAAGAAAAGAAAACAAAGATTACCATTGGCGGCCGGTGACTTCTTTTTTCGAGGGTGCACGATGCGAAATTTGTCACAACATGTATGTAGCCCATCATGTGTGTGGTTCGTAATTTCAAAATATGTGTTCTGCACGTCGAGTGATCCTATGTGCATCACGTGTCTTGTCAAAATAAATGCCTGCTGCAGACACGTATAAAAGGGTTTATGATAAAGGAGATGCTCGGGTTTGCCAGATACTCATATAATCTCATATGTAATCAGTGTTTAGTGTTAATGGAGTGTCTTGCGTGTATTTTGTGCAGGTAAGCATCTCTTTTATCAGAAACGGTTTTGACGCACTTATTTTGACAAAACACATGAAGCACATAGGATCACTCGACGTGCAGAACACATATTTTAAAAACACAAGCAACCCACATGACACTCCCAACGCCCCTTGGATGAGCAGTCACGAGCCGCCACTGAAGATTACATTTTGAAAGGAAAAGGCTTGAAGAAAAGATTTGCAACTTTGATTTGATCTCTCTCTCTCTCTCTCTCTCTCTCTCTTTCTCTCTCTCTCTCTCTCTCTCTCTCTCTCTCTCTCTCTCTCTCTCTCTCTCTCTCTCTGTATTTGTATATGTGTGTATGTAGGAAAAACATGGGTGCCTAAGTCTAAAGTTGTTGATCCTATCCTGGAAGATGTCACACTGGAGCCTGAATTAGAAGAGGCGTTATCTAATGCGTCTGATGCAGAACTGTGTGATATAGCAGGTACAACGTAAACAGCTAACTAACAGCCACCAACAATACACATTTTTATAGTTCTACTATCATTCTGTTTCCTCATAACTTCACTTTTTATAAGGGGCACATATTTTGCAAAATTAACTTTTGAAAGGTGTTTCGACATGAGTCAAAAATGAACATTGACAAAAATACACTCTCTCCCTCTTTTTTAATACCCATTAAACCAAATCAGTCGCATTTAACATGCTGTTTTGATTTTTTTGTTAATGTGACATCACACTGATAAAGCCCCGCCCACAGCCACAGACTGAATGATTAATTTTTACCCAAAAACTTTTCTAAATGTGTTTGTTAGCACGCTGTAGTTGTCTCAAACTGTATTCACAGGAATCAAATCCATTTTTAGCAAAAGCGCTCACTAGCTCATTTGCATTTAAAGGTACACACTAGAGGTCTTCACGGGTCCACTTAGATCCAAAAACCCGAGGTCCGACCCGAGACCCGATCGGGTTCGGGTTTAAAAGTTTCACATGTGCCTCGGACACGGGTCGGGTACAATAATAGCGGCATCGGGTCTCGGGTAATTTAAAAATGAATGTGTTTTTTCTGAACGGACCCGAGAAGACCCAAACTCTCTCGCCTGTGTGCGTCAATGTCCTTGTCAAACCTCTCATCTGTTTGCCAAGAGCCCTTGCGACATTGTGTGGTTGTCGGAAGGTTCATTTTCGTTGAGACAAACATGTCAGTCAATTATAAATGTACATTTTAGCGGTTACGTTGGTGTCGTCGTCAGATAAAAAGTAAAACGAATGGAGCAGCTCGCCAAATTGGTTGCAAGGCCACCGGAGTTTCTTTCTGTCTGACTGCTGCGCGTGGGTCTGCAGAATGCACACACGTCAGTGCCGTTTACATTCGTTTCCAGTCGGGTTAAAAAAAAAATTTCACTAGTTCGGGTCGGACTCGGGTCTAATTTTCTCGGGTTTGTCTCGGGTCGGGTCTTTCTTTAAATTTTTTTTATTTATGCACGTCGGGTTCGGGGATGAAGTGATTCGGGTCATTTCGGGTCGGGTACACAAAACAAACTTTACAAAGACATTCCAGGCACACCTGAAACTTATAATACATCTTGTAAAAATGTGCATAATATGTGCCCTTTAAGGTAAAATTCAACACCCTGCCTAATTTCAATATTAATCCATATTTAAATGAATTAATCATCTATAATTTTATTAATAATGTCATTGACTAATTTCCACTTCCCTTTCTCACTCTTTGTGTGTGTTATTGTATGTCTGTGTCTTTGATCTGTCATTTCCTTTTCTAGTCATTTCAGCTTTTACACTGTTTTACTCCATACTTCATCCTCTCCTTTCTCAGTCTAGCCACGGATCAGTCCAGTAGGTTTACTCAATTTGCTTATTTGCAAGATTGCATGCATTGCATTTTGTATTGACAGGGTATGTTTATCGTATCTGTATGTAAAGTTCTGTTCATAAATATATCCCTTACGAAAATTGGAAAAATAATAAACATTGAATTGTTTTATATTTTTTAATACTGTTCTGAATAACCTATTTTACATAACAGATGTTTTTTCAAATAATCCACGAGACAAGGTACTTACATTTATGAGCATAACTGAATGTCTGCGTGATGATTTAAAGGTCAAGGGCCAGATTTACTAAATGGAGAAATTGGCGTAAGAGCGCAATTCCAAAAAAGCGCAGATAGGAGTGGTAATATCTGCGTGTTATTTACTAAAAAAGCCCAAATTAAGTAACACAGGCGCGACAGCTGATTTCCATAATGGCCAACGCAATCTACTAAGAGCAGCGCACATTAGTTCAGTGTCGCAAAGTAATTTAAGACATGCTTGTATCGGTTTAAATAATGACGCAATACCAGTCATAGCACACCGGCAAACATTAATAAATCGCGTTATGTGAATCATTTAAATAATCTCCCAAAAATTTTGCGTCTGAAAGGAAAACTCCTAGAAATGCATATACAATAAGGCAGTCGCTAGACCACACATTCTCAGAGCTAATGATCCACTGGGCGTCTTTAGTAAATCCCAACAGTCGTTATTTAACAACAAAATGATGGTTTGCGCTGGTGCAAGCTGTTAGTAAATCTGGCCCCTAGTTTACCCAAAAGTAAAAAATTAAAAAACTTGATGTTAGTTTTTCATACAATTAATGCATAAAAAGTTTACACTTTAAAACAAAACACGTAAGTTTGGAATGACAGGAGTTATTCATGGCCACATTTTGTTTTGGGTGACCTGTCTTTTTAAATGTAGTGCACAAGATGATTCCCAAGGCTGTCTCGGCAAGTTTATTAAGTCCTTTTTTACAACAATGACTCATCAATGTTCTCTAAAGATGCATGGCTACCAAAAAAGGGGAACAAAAGTTTCTGCTTGCTAAAAAACATTCAACCCTCAGCCAGTTAGATACACTTATTAGTAGTTTGTATCCACTAATTGTAAACATGATCTAAAAGTTTTTCTAAAAATAAGGTCAGTTGTTTTTTTGTCCTCTGAATTAAGTTGTAAAACAGAGTCGAAATGAACAGTCTGTGCTTCATTTCGTATGCACAGGCAGATCTGTAGATGGGAATCAGATCAGGGGTCTCATTTATAAAACTGTGCATAGGATCCTTACTAAAAGTCTACATACACACAAAGGCCAAAAATGGCATATGCCAAAAAATATTGAGACTTATAAAACAAAGCAATGTTCCATTTATAAATTAAAGATCACCTGCAAGTGTGTGTACATGAATCATCCTCAGATCCCACCCTGCGAGCCCATTTTCCCTTTAAGCTTGTTTTTTTATAGATCACAACCTTTGTGTGGAAACTGGCGTATGCATGTTTGTGCGTACACACGCTTTATAAATGAGGCCCCAGATTAGTTTAGTTGTCTGTGGACCTGGGTCAACAATCAGATACATGCCAGACCCGTAAATTGTTCTGTTAGCACTTTAATATGCCTGATGTCTTTAAAGGATTCTTCTTTAAAAGGTTTGCTTTACTGTGTAGTCTGTGTTCATAACACAAATTACTTCGCCCAGACGTACCATCTATTATAACGAAACTATTTAAACAAGTCTATTTTTTGTTAGAATTGCATAGTAAATTTATAACAAACACGTCTTTTTAATGAAGTTGCATCACTGTACCGCCATTTTTGCATTGCCTCTAACACTATAAAAAGTCCTTGTTGCACTTACATTTTTTTAAGTTTAATCAATTTGAAATTACAATAAAATTGAACTTTCTTGACTAGTGAGGAGTTGCTATAAATTATAAAAATAAAGTTGAAATAACTAAGCTAATTTAACTTAATTTTTTTTTTAATTTAAAGAAACTCCTTACTAGTCAAGAAAATTGAAATAAATTATAAAATGTAACCTAAAAATGTAATTTTTTTTACAGTGTAGGACTGTTTTGACCCCCCCATTCATAGCAATAGCAGTGACGCTTCTTGTGTAAAATATCTTTGCTAAAGTAAAAAAATTATCATGCTACACAAGTCTAGAATAGGCCTCATATTGGCCTATATAGTCCAGGTTTCTCTCTTTACTTCTTTATCCTCATCCGTCTTATTCGAGACCCCTTAATTATACCATTTTTTTTCTCTTGCTGTGTCCCAATTCGAAGGCTGCAACCTTCTAAAGCTGCATTCAAACTAGCAGTAGCAGAGCGACGCAATCTCATTGATTTCAATGGAAGCTTGGCGACTTCTGGCGACACGGATGACAGTGACCGTTGGCGACTGATGGGGCGTGTTGAGAAATGTTTAACTTTATGCAAATTATGACTTGACTACCAATGAGAAAGAAGCAGTGGAGTTCACGTCATCCGTCTCTTATTAGCTACTGGAGTGGATGTTACTCGTTTGTTTATGACAACCAGATATAGAAACGCCTCTTTTGAGAGACGAGCGACACACGGGTAGAAAGTCGCTCATAATGATAATGTACCTAAGGATGTATTCTATTGGGGCATAAACACCGAACGTGAGTTCAGCGATTTGCGCAAGTAGATTACATACAAAGTCAATGCAAAGACGCGATCAGACGCGATATGGGGGCGCGTTTGCCACGAAAACATGCGCTATTCACCTCAAACACCTCAAACAAAAATATTCAACTCAAGCGAAAAATTGCATGACATGAAGTTAAATCCCGCGAGTAATCTAGAGCGATGCCCCGCGTTTGGTGTGTACGTAGCATAAGACCGATCGCATCACAGCAGCGCGACTTAAGGCTATTAAGGTCGTCCCAATTCGAAGGATGCTTAAAATGAAGCCTCAAATGCGTCCTTATTTCTCCGCGCTGTTAAGGATAGAACGAATGGGTCCTTCACAGCCTAAGCTATCCCAAGATTCATTGCGCGCCTGTAACGGCTGAATTTAACAGCTGGATATTTTAAAATAAACAATTAAAACCCTTATCAAATAAAAGTGTGTATTTATAAACAAGTTTCCTGTCACTGTTTTAGTATTATATTAATATTATTCTGTTCTATTATTAATATAATATTATTCAATTTTTCTCTTGTTGTAGCTATTTTGGGCATGCACACACTGATGAGTAATCAGCAATATTATGAAGCATTGGCCAGTAGTACTACTATCGTCAACAAACAGGGCTTAAACAGTAAGTAAAAACTTATTGCATCCATTTACATGCTATCTTTGTTTATATAATGGTACTTCAACTGATTATTATTATTAAGTGTAATTTGAATGTTTTTTTGTGTTATGCATGTTAATTGATTTAAGATTAGTCTGGTTCATGATATTGGGTACATGCAGTGAAGTACAGTACACACTAAAGTGTATTGTTGGGTTATATTATATAAATGGATGTAATCCAGTGTGTTATATGCACAAATATCATCCAGTGCTGTGTTATTAAGACAGGTGTAATTCAGGATGTAATCCAGTGTTGTGGTCAGGCCTTGACATTAATTTTTTGGTCACCAGCCAAAGTGGCTTGTTGTTTTCCAAATTTACATTTTTACTGCCCACAATTTTGTTGTTGGTAAAATACATTTTATAAGATTATACGTGACTTTGGCATCCTAAAATGACTTTAATTTTGAAAAATTTTACTTGATTTAGCTATATTAGATGCAGATTGACTTTCAAATGCAGATTGACCACCCAAATCAAGACTACAATTTTAAGATAGTATATACCAGGTATATCAGTATAGATCATGTTATATATTTAGGTGCATGAAAAACATGCTAGTAAGGCCTAAATAGATTTACTTCTAATAAATATATAAAAAGTGGAGCAGGGGTGTAGAAGATTAACTGAAACCCTAGACAAACACTTTAAATATTTATTAACAACAGCAGTAAATACTGTCAAGACATGTACAAGAATTTTACTGTCAACTTGTTTATGCAGATTGTATTTTATGTTCATGGTTTCTGTTAAAAGTGCTTTTAGAATGCAAAGCACTCTTTTACTGACAAATTTCAAGAGGACATTATTGTTGCCAAAGTAGCCTACATTAATACGATGTGTGAACTCCTCCGCTCACGGGTCTCTCGGACAAAACTGGGACGTGTGTGTGCATTCAGGTATGCGAATTTCTCTCTGCTCTTTCCCAGAGAGTGTGCACGCACTTTAAATCTCTTTAGTCACTTCCATGCAATTGTTTAATCTTTCCTGAAGTGTACGTGTATGCGCTCAGACTGCATCCCATGCATGCGCAAATCCATCAGCGCCCCCGCTCTCTATGGTAAATGACCCCTACTGTACGTTGCGTTGGGTGCAGTGAGTGCTCATGGGAGTTGTAGTTTCCCAGTGTCGCATTGCACATTGTTCATCATTTCGCATAACTTTTAAGAAAACTACAAAAAAAATATTCAATATGCAAAAGTGGCTAGTGGGATTGGCTGTTTTACCCACCACAGCAGAAATCTACCCGCATTTGGCGAGTATTAATGTCAAGCCCTGGTTGTGGTATATACACAGCGGTAAGTCAGGGTGTAATCCAGTGTTATGTTATACCCATGTGTAATCCAGTCTTGTGTTATAAACTCAGTGTGTAATTCAATGTTGTGTTATATACACGGGTATAATACAGTTGTTGTGTTATAAGCACAAGTGTAATTCACACATGTATAATCCAGGGTTGTGATACGCAGGTTTAATCTGCTGTTGTATTATATGAACAGATGTAATGCAGAGTTGTGTTTATATACACAGGGATATTTCAGGGTGTAATCCAGTGTTGTGTTCTATATAGACGGTTTCATCGGATGCATGTCGCACAAGCGTTGTCGGGGTTATGCGTCTGGATGGATTTAAAGGATTAGTCCATTTTCTTAAAAAAATCTAGATAATTTACTGACCACCATCATGTCATCCAAAATGTTGATGTCTTTCTTTGTTCAGTCGAGAAGAAATGATGTTTTTTGAGGAAAACATTCCAGGATTTTTCTCATTTTAATGGACTTTAATGGACCCCAACACTTAACAGTTTTAATGCAGTTTAAAATTGCAGTTTAACGCAGCTTTAAAGGACTCTAAACAAATGCAATCGTGGCATAAGGGTCTTATCTAGTGAAACGATTTTCATTTTTGGCAAGAAAAATAAAAAATATGCACTTTTAAACCACAACTTCTCTTCTTCCTCCAGCTGTGTGACGGGTCAGCGTGACTTCATGTATTTGCGTAATGATGCCGAAAGGTCACATGTTACATATATGAAACGCAAATTTGCATTTGTAACAATTTTAAACAAAAAACTGACACAAAGACATTAATTACTATCATTCGACATCGTCGGAACGGTCCTCTTTCTCAACACTGGGGTGTAGTTTCGATACGTCATCCGTGACCTCTTGACGTGAAGATATATTATGTGAGGTCGTGCTGGCGTGTCACAGGACCAGAGGAAGACGAGAAGTTGTGGTTTAAAAATGCATTTTTTTTTTTTCTTGACAAAAATGACAATCGTTTCGCTTGATTAGACCTTTATGCCTCATTTAATATCGTTTGGAGTCCTTTGAAACTGCAATTTTTTATTGCATTAAAACTGTAAAGTATTGGGTTCCATTAAAGTCCATTAAAATGTGAAAAATCTTAAAACGTTTTCCTCAGAAAACATCATTTCTTCTCTACTGAACACAGAAAGACATCAACATTTTGAATGACATGGTGGTGAGTAAATTAGCTGGATTTTTTTTAAGAAAATTGACTAATCCTTTAACTTCCCGTCTATAGCTGGGTCCCAGTACGACTTAAGGCTAATAAGGCCCTCCCAAATCGAAGGATGCTTAAAATGAAGCCTCAAAATGCGTCCTTCTCCGCACTGTTAAGGATAGAACGAATGAATCCTTCACAGCCGAGGCTATCCCAAGAATCATTGCGTGCCTGTAACGGCTGAATATAATGGCTGTATATTTTAAAATGAACAATTACAACCTTTATTAATTATAAAATTGTGTATTAAGTTTCTTGTCACTGTTTTAGTATTATAAGTTATGTTTTGTATTAATATTATTTTGTTTATGTTGCGTATTTTTCTAAGGTTGATTTATTTGATATACTGTTGATTAATTTAATCTACATCAACGTTTCATATTTTCTCAAATAAAATTAATATTTTTCTGGTTCCATATTTATTTTAATAAGTCAGAAACGTCTCCGCTGTATTCTCCTGATAGGCGCGTTGGGCGCGTGCAGCAGGTGACGCAAATTCCTCTGAAGGTTAGATCGTCTCATTACAGCTCTCTTCGTGGACTTTAAAGGCTGCTACCTTCAAAGACGAAAAGCCGTTTGTTTATGTTGTTACTGCTGAAACTGTCTATACACACATGTGTAATTCAGGGTGTAATCAATTGTCGTGTTATATACACAGATGCAATCCAGAGATGTCTTATAAAAACAGATGCAATCCAGTGTTGTGTTATAAAAACAGATGCAATCAAGTGTTGTGTTTTATACACAGGTGTAATCCAGTGTACTCAATATAAACCAGTACCAGATGAACAGCCCAATGACACAGATGTGGATGAAACACTGCAGAGGATCAGAAGGAATGATCCAGACCTGACTGAGGTCAACTTGAACAACATCAAGGTGGCACCCTCGCTTATTCACATTCACTCTCTGTTTCTCACTTTATGGATATAATTATCTTCAGTTTGTGTTTTCCAGATAACCTATGTGTCTTTTCTGTTTCCCAATGATCTGTAGAATATTCCAATCCCAACTTTGAAAGCATATGCTGAAGCTCTTAAAAAGAACAGTGTCGTGGAGCGCTTCAGCATCGTCGGTACCAGAAGTAATGATCCTGTAGCCTATGTGAGTTATGCAAAGAAGCACATACTTTCATAAAGGTGTATGCAAAACATTTATTTTTTAATCTCACTATAAAGATTAATGTGAATATTTTGCAAAATGCATTTGCATTGTTACATTATGACAATTAAGCATGTATCCTCTCAGTTCTCATTAAAGTACTATAATGTGAAAAAAATTATTATTAATCTTGATTAATCTCATACAAAACTAAAAAAGTAATTTTTGGAATAATATATGAGTTTGTGCTGTGTGTAAATATTATGCATATTTAAACACATACACATACATTTAAGAAATGTTTTATCTATATATCTTTTTTTATTTATATATAATATAGAATATATAAAAATATAAATCAATATATATACACATGTAAATGTTTCTTAAATACATACATGAATGTTTGTGTATTTATATATAGGGGAGAGTGGGGCACAACCTTATTCTTTTTGATTTTGGCTTAATTATTCAAAAAAATATATGAGTTTGATTAATTATATTTTTACACTAGCAACACGCACATCTCTGCTACAAATGACCATTTGAAGTTTGTTTCTAGTACTTACCATTCTTGGACACTTACACCAAACGTGACAGAAGTGTAGACGTTACAACTTACCCCATAGGTGGGGTTAATTGTAACAGGCAGGGGGTTAGTTGTAACACTTGTTGTTTGCAGGGAAATATTTCAATACTATTTTGTCTAATGTCTATATACTTGAAGTGGATATTGTTTATATATCTGTCTATAATAGAAAGGTATCCACCCTGTATTCATTCATCCAGCCCCTTTCTAACAATAGTTCAATTATAAATGGATACAAATGTCTAAATATGTGAGAAAAAGCAGCACAATTATGACAAAACATTTTTTTATATGTAACACAGTCTGTAATAACCATACTTAAGTCTCAAAATCAAATTCTGAGATAATGAGCATCAAAGTCTGATTTTAGCCATTCATTTCATTAAGATTTCAATCTTTGACGTGACCTTATTCAATCAATATTAAAGAAACAAAAATAAATTTGACACACGATTTTTGATAAGACAGGCACATTTATTTTGTTGGCAGTCAGCAATCATTAGTGTGTAGCCTATTTAAAACAACGGCAAGAATTATGTTAGCGTTTTCATATCGTAAGTGCTGAGGGGTTAGTTATAACACAGCGTTACAGTCAACCTCGCCCACCTATGCTAAGAGCTGCAGACATATTTCAAAACGATGCTATGTTTTAGTCAACAAGACACTGATTAATATGACATAGCATTGGATTTGGTATCTTACACACGCAACTTAGAAACCGAAAAAACATATGATGAAAAAATGCCACAAAAACACTCGTTCATAAATAACTCTCTGGAAAAACATTATACATTTCCAATAATTTGTGGGAGATCGTCTTTTGGCAGTGTGAAAAAAATACCGGAAAAACAAAATGCTCAACCATGTGCAACAATGTAAACAGTCCGTGTTACAACTTACCCGCGTTAGTTTTTACCCGGTGCACCCCTACATAATAATTACACACAGCACAAACTTATAAATTACTTTTATTTTGTATGAAATTAATCTAGATTAATCTATGTGAACTACTAAAATTAATAAATATATAATAAATAGCACGTTTGTTATTCTTGCTTTATTTGTGCAGATTTAATTTATTAGGTCATTACAGTAATGACAGTCATGACTGAGAATGAGAATTAAAAACAAAAAAAAAATCTAGGCACATTACAGTAATGACAACCGGGGGCAGGGGATGTGGTATCAGGGTGAAATATGAAAATTTGACTTGGAGATGTTTTTGTTGGCATAAATGGCACGTAATGTTGTGTTACTCTCCAGGCCCTAGCAGACATGTTGACAGTGAACACCACTCTGAAATGTCTAAACGTGGAGTCAAACTTCATCACCGGAGCTGGAATTCTGTCACTAGTGGAATCCTTAAAGAGCAACACTACACTGCAGGAGCTTAAGATCGACAATCAGGTAATGCCACACGTGTAGGTCTGAACTGATTTGCGTCAGGATGCGGTGAAAGTGTTAACAAGGCCTCGTGAGGTCTGGGGTTGCTGGTTGTCCCAGATACCTGTCAGAATATAATGCTTTGAAAATAATTAAACAAACACAACATATAAGCCAGCAGCTGTCACCCTGCAGCTCTCTTATGGTTTCCTGCTAAAGCCAAGCGAGTTGGAGCCTGGTTAGTACCAGATGGTAAGTCAGTGAAATCTGCTGAAAGAGGTGTTAGCAATAGTGGTGCACAGGTGGGGTTTTTCCAACTCGCAGATCCTGCTTTTATAAAATTATTTGGCCTGCCCCACACCACCGTATCTATTTTTACAACCCACAACCATTACATAGACATACTAGACATTGTAATGTAAGTGAAAACAGGCTTTATTTCAGTTTAAAAGTGCTTGGAAACATCACTACATAAACTGGCAACAACACCATAAACGGCGTGTGTTTTCTGGGACACACGCAAAAACGGCACATTTTTGCTCAAACCTACAAAGTGGCATTTTTAATGCTATAATATGGGAAAATGCATCAACACTCATGCTGTGTGATTATTTTGAAGTTGCAGTTTGTATGTTCCGCACTTCTTGAATTTTTTAATATAATAATTTGAAACAAAAAGTAAAAAGCAAAAATATTGGTATCTGTAGATACCAACAGAACAGAACAGAAAATTTGTATTGTTGCATCTCTACTAAAAACAATTTGTAAAAGAGTTGCTTAATTCATATTTGTTTTTCTTTGCGTCTGTTCTTTTTTTGTGTATATGTGACACAGAGCCAGCCTTTGGGTAATAAGGTGGAGATGGAAATAGTGAACATTTTGGAGAAGAACAGTACCTTGCTAAAATTTGGGTACCACTTTACCCAGCAGGGCCCACGTTTGCGTGGATCAAATGCTATGATGAACAACAACGACCTGGGTAAGAACTGCAAAATCACACAATAAAAAATTAGCATATTTGTTTAAAAGTGTATGTGTGAATGTGTGTGTGTTGTTTATGGTGGTAAGCAGATGTGTATTTGTATGTTCACGGCATACGTGATTTTACAGCGCGTGTAGATCGTTCAGACGCAGATGGCGCGATCACCTTTACTCTGTCAGTTCCTGAGCTGGAAAGAGCCTTCGGTAGAAAGTTCAAGTTCACGTCAAAACCCAAGTAAACCAAAGTTTTGCCCTCCATCTCTCCTTCTGAGTTCCTTCTGCTGGCTTTTCGAACTTATTCAAGGCTTATGCAGTACAAACCACAACAAAAAGCTCTTGCAACTACTTTTTTCAAGTCTTTGAACTTGATGATACTCTACTTCTCTGCTCCTGCATATTCCTCTCTCCAAGAAAGATCCTTTTCGATCCAAAATCTGTTTCTCCCTACGATTTGCTTGTTTTCTTGGTTGTGTTTCTTGTCTGTCAGTCTGTTGTATTATTCCAATATCTGTCTAATGGGTTTCTAGGGGACAGGTTTTCATATTTCTTTTGCATTTGGAGAAAGTTTAACAATTATGGGTGATTCTCGCGAAATTAGACTTATGAGGTGTCATGAAACATAGTAAATGCTATCAAAATAAGCAGCATACAGTAACAAACATCTCTTCATGTACTATTTTGTACATGATTTCAAATGACATCAAACAAACCAATTTTGTTGTTTTTTCCACATTTAAGGGGAAAATTTTCATTACGGCAATGTGTCCGTGAATGGATTTGGGTTTTTTGACATGGAAATATTTATAATAAAAAAAAAAGCTTCAGTGCATGTTATACTATAAACATTTACAGTAAAGAAACATGCGGTATTTGGTGATCATTGGTGAATGTAGAGACAATAATAAGGAATATAAATGTGTCCAAGACCAATTTTCTCATCCTCCGCAACAATTTTCAATCATTGTTTAAGCCCTCAAGGAACTAACATTTTCAAAAAAAAATTGTTGAAAGGGACATAAATGACTGTGACACTCAAGATGGCTACCAGGTAGTTCTTATTTTTTCCAGATAAAAGTTAAAATTTTGTTTGTCATAGTACCTAGACAACTTTGTAGTTCTCATTACCGAAACATGAGTTTGTAAATGCATGTATTTAATGTAATATCATGTTCCGGTAATGATAATTTTTGATAATCTAAAAATGTAAATAATTCTATAGGAAATATTTTTTAATCCTCTAAAAATAATGGTTGTAGTAGGTTCAAACCTTAATCTTATATGTGCAAAAAAAAAAACTTGGCTTCAAGGGCTTTTTTAAAAATCTGATGCTGGACACCACCTAAATCTGGATTTCATGAGAATCACCCTTATGCATTTGGCACAGTAAGAATTATGCATTACTAGGTATACATGTTTTTAAGTATTTCCAAAGTAGTTTAGTTCCTATTTTTAAGGTGACATCAGGAAGTGGCCCATACAATATGACTCTATGTCTGTGAACTCCTGGCTAAAGTCTTGTATTTGAAATGTTTGAAGCATCAAAGTTTGATTTCAATCTTTAATTGGTCAGTATTAGAGATATCAAGGTTATATTTTCACTAAATGTCCTTTACATTATGTAGGATGATTTACGGTAAATCACAAAAAAAGACTTTTGCTGGGTTTTCACATCTACACACTATATCCCAATTCTCCAGAATCCATAAAGGAAGCTAGATTTAAAGGGATAGTTCACTTTAAAATGAAAATTCTGTCAATCATCCTCATGTTGTTCTAAACCTGTATGATTTTTTTTCTGATAAACACAAAAGAAGATATTTTAAGAAATGATGGTAAACACACAGCAGATGGTGACCATAGACTTCCATAGTAGGAATAAAAAATGATGGAATTTAATGGGTACCGTCAACTGTGTGCTTACCATCATTTATCAAAATATCTTCTTCATTATTTATCACAATACTTCCAAAATATTTTTTTCCTACTATGGAATTCACTGGTCACTATCTCCTGTGTGTTTACCATCATTTCTCAAAATATCTTCTTTTGTATTCATCAAAAAAAAAAAAAAAAAAAAAAACATGAGGATGAGTAAATGATGGCAGATTTTTCATTTTAAAGTGAAATATCCCTTTAATAAAATTATTCCTTTAACTACAACTGTCAGTTTTCTTGATGTCTTCAAATGTTGATTTTCGTACTTATTATAAATGTTGTTTCAGTCATATATCGCAAGAAAAATTACATCTTTTATTGTACTTTATAGTGATTTCCTCTCTTTGTTTTTGTGTATAGTAAGAAAGAGAAGGCTTGAAGGAGGACCCATCTTCCCCAAGTGTCGGACAAACGTGTAGCACAGCAGGAAAACTGGGACCTCCGCCAGCATAGATCCTTCAGCCCACTTCAGTCTCTTTCGCAGATACAATAACACAAATGGTTTTACAGTTTCTCTACTGACGTTTACCATCCCATGCATTCAAATACACTGTCTATGAAATCTGATTCTCCCATCACCAATTCGGAATATGATGTTTTTTTAACACTCTAGATTTGAGGACTTAAACGTGTACCATGTTTTGTTTATCTGTCACATGGTTACTCATGGTGAAGTGTTTTAATAATGTTTAAACTACCTGCCATAACATCAGCAGAGAAAAATCACCGGCATGTGTTGATGAAACCACTGTCGACAAAATAAGACTCAGTACCCAGCTGATCCTGCTCTACTTACTGTAAACAGTGTGACCCTAAAGCTAACCATTTTGTTGCATTTGGACATCTTTGTGTGTTGGTTTTACAGCATTAGTTAAGAGACCTTAGGTGCTTTATGCACACCAAGAACACCAGACTTGACCGATTACATCTGTGTTTTGCCTTTTCTGGGGCAGTCTGAATCTCACTGTAGTAGTTGTACTACACATATACATATTTTGCATAGAGGCTTGTTTTTAATGCGTGATTTTTGACTTATTGAACACTCTAAAAAATGCTGGGTTATTTTCGATCAAAAAGGAACAGCATTTTTTAGAGTTTATGCTTTATGTTTGACATGTTGTACTGTGTTACTAGTACATTTTAGATTTTGTTGACACTTTAAAGGGCACTTGCTATGCAAAATCCACTTTTACAAGGTGTTTGGACATAAATGTGTGTTGGCAGTGTGTGAACACAACCACCCCACAATGAAAAAAATCCACCCACTAATTTTTTTAATCCCTATTAAACCAAAGCAGTCTCATTAGACATGCTGTTTTGATTTTCTTCTTAATGTGATGTCACACAAACAAAGCCCTGCCCACAGACACTGACTGACTAGTTAATTTTACCCAAAAGCTTTGTTTGTTAACACATTTTGTGGCTATTGTCTCAGACTATATTCACTTCCGTCGCCATATTGGTCGCGTGTCACCGCGCATCACTCGCCGGATAACCGAAAATGGGTAAAGAGGCGGGACGTGGGTGAAGCTGAGGTGGCTGGTTACTGAAACCACGCCCGCCTAGCTCGATCTAGTGACAGAAGTGGCAGTTCACCCGTCACTCAAATGGCCACGCTCTTAATTATGCAGAACTTTAAGGCTTAATATAATTTAAACGGATGAGTTATAAAAAATTCACCCACCTCCCAGTTGTCATGAAGGGCAAAATAAGCTATATAGACCAAAATCACTTTTTTCCAGGCTGTAAACATATTATTTTCTACTGTAAACATTTAACATTGAGGTCTATGGGAATTGACTCCCTTTTTGAGCCAGCGGTCACTCGATGAATTGCAGTTTATGACAATTCCGTATTGCCCCTTGGTTATTAAACACCCAGCCAAATTTAAATAAAAAAAATCACCAAGTAAAAATGATCAAAAACTGAGAAAATAAACCGCATTCTCTGCTATCAAATGCTGGGGGCGCTAAAGCCACGCCCACTCGCGGGACAGCTGACATTTTTTTTTTAGAATAACTCTTCAACCTGACTTTAATTTGTTAGACTTTAGATTTGTACTTGCACTTTCCCAGCACAGTTAAATACAGAATATGTATTTTTTTATTATTTCAAACATTTTACTTTTTAAAAGAAGAAAAAAAAACATTTTGGGGTGTCGTTCCTTTTAATACCAAGAGAAATTGTTGAATTTGTGTTTTATGTATAGGAAGCAGACCTGAGCTGGTGCATGTATACTGTGATAGTTTACCTTTGCTGTCTGTTTTATCAAGTTAATAAAGATTGAAACATATATTTGAAGACTCTGCTTCTTTAACCTTCTGCTGCCACATTTAAGATGCATCACTTTGGGAAAGAATGAAATATTCCAGCAGTGTTTAATATTCTGATCAACAGTGCCACTTCGTGGTGTAATGTATTAATGATTGCTTATAATCAAAATCTGTGAGAAGGTCCTGGCTGCAGTATGGGGAGGTGCTACACACCACGCGTAGCCCCGCCCCCACGGTGGGCTTTACTGAAGTAAACATACTTTGTGGCTTTGTGTCAGTTAAATATTTCCTTTATGGGTGTTTAAAGGGCACCTAATGTGATGCTCCTTAAGATTCGTTCGCAATGCTAACAGGAGTTAACTTACAGGTCGAGTCCGAAGCAGGCGGAGTTATTATCATGTCGGTGTTGTCCAGGTCAACCGGCCCAGGAAGTAAACTGTTGCCTACAATCTGTGTGTTTGTTGTAGTCCAAGAAAAGAGATTTACGTTGGAGACAATAATTCGCGTCATCGTTTACTTTGGGGTATGTACCTTTTGCACATCGTTAACATGTACTTATACACACCAAAGGAAATTTAAAAATGTGAATCGGACCATAGGTGCCCTTTAAGAAATCCATGCACATTTGGATGGTTGACAAATAACAAAGCTATTTTCTTTGTTTCCTAGAATGTATCGGAAAGTTTACTCAAAAAATTCAGGGTTTTTTAAAGGGATAGTTCACCCAAAAATTATAAGTCTCATCATTTACTCACTCTCATGTTGTTACAAACCTCACCTGTATATATTTCTTTGTTCAAATGAACACAAAGAAAGATATTTAGGCCCCATTGACTTACATATTATTCTTTTTCCTACTATGGAAGTCAATGGGGCCTCTGATCGGTTTGGTTACAAACATTCCTCATAATATCTTCCGTGTTCATCAGAAGGAAGACATCTATTTACCGAATTTATTTATTTGACAAAAACTGGGTAAAAAGGGGAGAAACCCAGCTGTTGGGTTACATTAACCTAGAACATATTTATTTTGTGACCAAACCATAGGTTGAAACAACCCAGATTTTTTTTCACTAAAAACCCACCATGGTTATTTTTTACCCAGCGTTCAAAAAGGGACGAACCCAACCCGTTGCGATTGTATTTTAGCCTACTGTATGCCAGGTTATTTTAGCTCAAAAGCTGGGTTGTTTTAACCCATTGCTAGGTCAAAAATAAACATTTTCTGGGACAGCGCTTAGGTTTGTTCCTTTTGGACCCAACGCTGGGTTGAAAATAACCAACCCAGCAGTTTTTAGATTTGTTGGTCAACAGATTGACAGATTGATCAGTTCACTTCCCTTTTAATGTGTTTTTTTAAGTATTAATGTGTCTTTGTTCAATCTTAAAATAATTTTTAGACCGAACAGTACATGGGGTGGGTTTATAAACCTATTTTAATTCAAAGACACATTAATACTTAAAAAAAATGGTCCAGTAGTGACCAGTCCTGGGTTAAAAACAACCCAGCATTTTTTAGAATGCATGATTGGGTAAAATATGGACAAACCCAATCATTGGTTTATATGAGCCTAGGAAGGGTTCGTATTCCACCCAACCAAGTGTGAACCAACCCAGCATTTGTACAGTGTTTACACAAAATTGCAAGCATAGTAAAAAATTTTAAAATACACAAAAAATGCTGGGTTATTTTAGACCCATACACAGCAAGTAAAACTGAGACAAAACTAACAAGTGAAATGACGACTAACTATAGACCCCAAATAGTCCAGGTATGAGTAACCCACTTCTACCGTAAATAACCTTGAATTTGGTTACATGCCATTTTTGCCCAAATAACATGGAGAAGTACTATTCTATCATGTAAGCAAAATTAACAACGTATTCGCATTGTCTATTCTTAGGCTATGGTTAGACGTCTATTAGACTTTCAGTGACAGCTAGGGCTGTGCAAAAATATCGATACAGCTAACTATCGTGATACATTTTACCCCCGATAGTGTGTCGATATTTCAATCTCTACTATCGATATTTCCCCCCCCCCAAAACCCATCAAATCCCTCTGTGTGCTTCAAACCTCCTCCACCACCACTGCTGTAGTTGTCACTGTCCAGTTGTCTGTCTTATACGGCCATTCGACCAATGTCTCAGAAGTTAGCGGGAGTGAGAAAATGGCAGAAAATTTAAAAACACCTGCAGCTTTCAAAGCCAATGTGTGGAAGTACTTTGGCTTTAAAAAAATTTAAATTTATCTTTATTTTTTACATTTTTGATAAAAAAAGAAAAAAGTATTGCAATGTATCGCAGCATGAAATGTATTGTGTTGTATCGTAATAAATTGTACCATGAACCATGTATCGTGATGTGTATCGTATTGTGAGGCCCTTGCCGATACCCAGCCCTAGTGACAGCCCAAATTTTGGCTTGTATATTTGTCTATATTCGACCCAGCCATAGGTTAAAGGCCACCTATTATGGCCTTTTTGCAAGATGTAATATAAGTCTCGGGGTGTGCCCAGAATGTGTTTGTGAAGTTTCAGCTGAAAATACCCCACAGATCAATTATTTTTGCATGTCCAAAAATGCCTTATTTGGGTGGAAGCAAAACCGTGCTGTTTTAATGTCTGTACCTTTAAATGCAAATGAGCTACGGCTCCTCACTTCCTTACAAACAGACAGTGAGTGCTTTCAGTTAAAATAGATTTGATTAATACAGTCTGAGACAATAATATCTAGTGGATAGAGCTGAAGCTGAAAACTATGGTAATGCAGGACTGTAAGTGGGTAGGGCTTTATCAATGTGACCTCACATTGATAAGACAATCAAAACGCCATGTCTAATTAGACTCAAAAATAAGTTGCCTTTGAATATTGGATGATTTGGCTTAAAAATACTAGTTTTTTTTATCAAAAAATTTAAAAATCTATTGTAATGCAACCAGTTAACTTATTTTTTTTTTTTTTTTAAGTTGGACGAACATATTTTCTACAGTGTATAGACATACTGCTTGAAATGTCAACTATTTACTTCCTTTCCAAATGTTATAAATTCCATAAAACAAGAATTCAAGATTAAAACACAGATAGGCCTACTAGATTTGTGTGATTGGTTTATTACAGTGCCATTCACATTAACTCTTGAGACAGATCACATTTCCTCCCTTCCTAAAACATCAGATTCATTCATACACTCTTATGAATTTATTTCTTGTTTTACTGCAAGCCAAGCAAACAGAATATGTTATTATTGCTGAGACTGTTCTGGATTGCACGCAATCCCAAAAGAACCAAGGACCAAAGAAATGACAGTCCAGTAAAAACACGCAAAATGCCTGCGAGCCCTGTGAAACTGAGTTGATCTTAAAATCAAAAAATTGCACTTTCCCTCTTTATACTCTCCTATAAAAAGCACAGAAACGGAGGCGTGAGAATACGTCTCGCTCAGCAACAGTATTGAACTGAATTGAGGCATTAAATGTGACTCTATTATAGTGCGTGAATAGTAGCAAGAGTCACCAGAATTAACTAAATAGTGTAGTAAGAAATGTACAAAGGTTCAGTTAGCTTACAGCATGGGAACATGTTATTGCCTTTCTTTTTTAAATGATTGCAATCTTGGACAAAACACAATGACGGTGGGCACACATACACTATGGAGACATGCAAGAATGTGTTCAACACGTATAACAGTACTTTTTTCTTCACATTGACTCCTAAATGAACATGATAACAGATAATACAAACCCATGGAATAGACATTCGACAATTCATGCATATATATTGCTGTTTAAGTATTGGTTATGAAACCGCAGATGTGATTCAGGTTTCCCAGTAAAGATAGAATATGGCTTATATTCTGATTATTATATCCCTTCTCGTCTGATTGATCTGTCACTAACATCTAAAGCTCTCCACGAATCGAAATGAGTGAAAAGTGAATGGATTAGTCAGGTGTACCGTAATTTGCTCTACCGTGCTCGCTCTCTCTCTCGGCCGAAGTCGGTACACACTAAAATAACATCTAAAGCGGCGTGTGCTCGTATTCGTTTCTGACTATTACTTCTTCAGCATGTCCTGCAATGGGCCGGGTAGATACTTCATCACCGTATCCATAATGTTTTCCTCCTCGTCCTCATCCCCGCAGCCAGACGGTACTGCTTTTTTGGGACGGGTCAGACTGCCTTCGCTGGCTTGCTCCATAGCTGCTTGTGCTTCGGCCTCCGCCTCCTCTCGCTTCTTAATGCCGTACTAACACGAATCAAAACACAGAGGACACCATTAAAAATACATTGAAAAATAAAAGCACATGTTGTCAGTTAAAAATACCATCAGCAAGTGTTTTGGGCCTTATTCCAGTAGGATTTAATGGTTTTCTATATCCGCCAAATAACATTGCAACAATAAAACTCAACACATACCCTTCCACCATTATAGTTTCAATAAACAATTCCCATTTTAACCATTAAATCCATTAGATTTTCTGTTTAAGTAGGGCTATACTGATATCAGATGTTAAAGTAATTTGTATGAGGCCACAACAATGCCTTTACCAACATAAACTTGTTACTTTGTGCTAATTTTTCACAATCTGAATTGATTTAGGTAAACATGCATGAGTAAAGACAGATTTTTAACTTTGGGGTTTACTGTTGCGTAAACAACGGTTGACTTTATGCAAATCGCATTTCGCTCTTGATCTAACCTTGTCTCTAATGCCCTGTCTTATGACTTCCCGCTCTGCCTCCATTTTGGTATGTTTGGCCTTCCTCTCTTCCTCCTGCTGTCGCAGAGCTTCCTGTCTCTGCTCTTCTTTCTCTTTTTCCGCTTCAGGGTCTTTATCCTCATCTCCCCCCATCATTTTACCAACATCAGGAGGACCTCCTTCACACAAACAAGAAATGAATTATTAGGCATACTGTACAAATGCATATGTTAAATTGACCTGCAAACTGACATTTTTAGGTTTTGGTTAAATTATGCCTGCATTGTCAATTACAAAAAAATCTGTTGTTGCAAAATTGCATTTCATTATTTATGTCTTTTAGGTATCTGTGTTCTAGGAGTATACACACACCAGCGCCGACAGGTGGCGCCTGTCAGCTGCGCCCAGCTATGACTCAGCTATGATGCCACAGAGCGCCACTCACATAGTTTTACATTAAATAACATCATATTTGTCCCAAATCATTAACAATTTACATTGGCTGCTAACATATATTTTGCATTTTGAGGTAGACGCTATCTGACTAAGCTTGCGCTATTTAATGTGCACTTCCGGTTTACGATACCTCCGAGATGTCCTAGACATGTCCGATGTGCGACCCCCTTAAAGAAGCGACTAAGATGGCGGCGATACCAGAAGCTAGTTATTTTCGTTTATAAAGTTTTAAATATGGATATTTCTACAACAAAACGGCGCAGATCACTCTCAGAAGGCCTTTGTTCATCATCGTGGAGCCGTTTGGATTTCTTTTGTGAAGGATGGATGCACATTTTTTGGATTTGAAGGACGTGGACCCCGTAACTTTACATTTAATTAACTGAAAGATCTAAAACATGTTCAAAAATAACTGAAAATGTGTTCGTCTAAAAAATTATGGACATTTGCATCTTGGAGAGCTTGGGGGTGAGTAAATCATGGGTTTAATATCATTTTTGGCCGAACTATCCCGATGCAGAATTTTTTTTTGTGTGTGTGTACTTTGTAGAAAAAAGGTTATTCAGAGATTATGAAAAGTTTACAAAAAATGGTTCTTCTATAGCTGTGATGAACTTTTTAAGCACCTTTATTTATACTCAGATTTAACTTACTCTATAGATATCTGCAAGATAAAACCAGTTTCTAATGATTAACAAATAGTAATTTCTAAAAAAATCTGTTGTTGCAAAATTGCATTTCATTATTTATGTCTTTTAGGTATCTGTGTTCTAGGAGTATACACACACCAGCGCCGACAGGTGGCGCCTGTCGGCTGCGCCCAGCTATGACTCAGCTATGATGCCACAGAGCGCCACTCACATAGTTTTACATTAAATAACATCATATTTGTCCCAAATCATTAACAATTTACATTGGCTGCTAACATATATTTTGCATTTTGAGGTAGACGCTATCTGACTAAGCTTGCGCTATTTAATGTGCACTTCCGGTTTACGATACCTCCGAGATGTCCTAGACATGTCCGATGTGCGACCCCCTTAAAGAAGCGACTAAGATGGCGGCGATACCAGAAGCTAGTTATTTTCGTTTATAAAGTTTTAAATATGGATATTTCTACAACAAAACGGCGCAGATCACTCTCAGAAGGCCTTTGTTCATCATCGTGGAGCCGTTTGGATTTCTTTTGTGAAGGATGGATGCACATTTTTTGGATTTGAAGGACGTGGACCCCGTAACTTTACATTTAATTAACTGAAAGATCTAAAACATGTTCAAAAATAACTGAAAATGTGTTCGTCTAAAAAATTATGGACATTTGCATCTTGGAGAGCTTGGGGGTGAGTAAATCATGGGTTTAATATCATTTTTGGCCGAACTATCCCGATGCAGAATTTTTTTTTGTGTGTGTGTACTTTGTAGAAAAAAGGTTATTTAGAGATTATGAAAAGTTTACAAAAAATGGTTCTTCTATAGCTGTGATGAACTTTTTAAGCACCTTTATTTATACTCAGATTTAACTTACTCTATAGATATCTGCAAGATAAAACCAGTTTCTAATGATTAACAAATAGTAATTTCTAACTGGACAAAGCATGTCATTTATAGACATTTTCATCTGATGCACGTGATACACATCTGGATTTTGGTTTCCTAGGTAATCTATGTGTTGTTTTTTTGCTTGTTATATAAATAAACTACGTTTAAAGTACTTTGTTGTTATGTATTATTAGCGGAGTTTACCGGAAGTTACGTGCGGACCGCGACAGCCGCTTGTTTATGTTATTATTGCTGAAACCGTCTATAGGAGCAGTTATCTAGACAGGTTTTTTTGGCCCATTTTGCCTTTATTTGATAGACAGTAATTAGAGAGATGACAGGAAAGTACAGGGTGGGGAGAGGGGTATTGGATCGGCAAAGGGCCTCGAGTCGGGATTCGAACTCGGGTAGCCGGAAGTGCGTTGCCCCATCGGCTCCGACATCTAGACAGGTTTTATCCTGGTCCCAGACTAAAATGCTATGGATCCCAGCAGGTCCCCTGCGAAATGACGACTTCCATGTAAGGAGACCCGCGGTGTATGTAGATAAAAATGGCTCATATACTAAGGCAATAAAAAGATCACAGTTCATTATGTAAGGTCTTTATACATCACTGATAATATAGTTGTATTTATTATATTGCATTTTTGTCAAGAGATTCTTCTAAAAGTTACACACTGCATCTTTAAATTGCACAAACATTTACTATAAACTTAAAAACACTGTGTTGGTTAAAAGGCAATGATGGCAGGTCTCATCAAACCGTAGAAATAATGCATTCAGAGCTTGACTGACAGCCAGTGGTCTACAGAGCAAACCTAGAGGCACACTGACAAATCCCAGAACATCGGAAGAAAATGGGTAGAAATGTCAGTGAAAAACCTATTCATCCAAAAAAATCCAAGGGAATAAGATGCACAGCGGGAAACAGCAAGTTGACTGGTTGCAATTCTTTTAATGCTATTTCTTGGGAGACATGAATAAACTGACTTTTAAATAACACACAAGGGTGGCTATTTGGTATTCAGAACTGTTGTCAGAAGCATCAAACTTTGTAAAGTACAAACTCAAAATTTCTCAAAACCCTAAAAATTTCCATATGTGGATAAGACTATGGTATGTTCTGATGTTACTTATAACCTGCATCTAATTTAAATGAATATCGAAACTCTTAATCGGATGCACACGCGTGGTTATGCCTGGCCTGAAGTACTCGCTATACGTTTACATGGAAACAATCTGAAGAGAAAATGCAAAAGTGCTGTTGCATTATCACTTTTTATTCTGCGTTTATAAAAGCGTTTTTTTGGGGGGGGATCTGCGTGCATATATGGTGACGCAAAAGTGTGTGATATTCGATGTAGTATGCTCCAGGCAGCTAGGTGGCAATGAAAAGCACATACACACAACAACACCAAGTCGCACGCCTGCGTACAACCTTCTTCCTTGTTCTCCCAGGTCTCGTCCAAAGCCGTCTGGTTTGCCTCTGATGAACTGGCGCATCAACAATTTGATAGAGGTAATTAATGCACCTTCTCTGATCAGTAATACTAGCTGGGAATATTTCGTACAACTGCTGGAAAGATTCATGTATATTTATCAGAGCTGCTATGGCAACTTGATGGTCCGACGTATGAAAATAATCCAACACGTTTGTTGTTATTTTCCTGAACTGGCGCATGCCTGTGACTTAAACGCGTATGCGACAAGAGCCACAGTGAGCAGACTTTTGCGTTTTTACCCTTTAGACAGGAACGCGACGCCGACAGTAGAGCGTTTTTAAGATTTCCACTCTGGAGGGTGGTTTCATTTTTTTGTGTTTTTAAGCCCCAAAAACGCTGTCGCTGTAAATGAAAGGCACATCCGATAAAATATTTTTACGTTTTCACCCTTGAGCGTTCTTGTGTAAACAGGACCTTAATCTCATGTGTAGTGTTAAGTGAGTGTCTTGCAAGACGTGAGCGTCTTTTTATCAGGATTCCTTTTGATGCATGCAACAGGCACGCATTTTAAAATGATGCACGATGCGCATAAGTTCCCATGACACACCAAACGCATATTTTAACATGATGAACCACACACCTTAAACCACAAACACATATTTTGAGGCATTGGCTGCCACTGGGAATGGCTTTTCGGACACATAAAGACAATATCTGGGTCCACCATCATTGAATGATATCTGGGATCATTCCATTACATCCCCACTGTAGAATTGAAGGGACAATAAACTCATTTGTAAATGACTCAGTTTTTTGAGCTTCTGATCGCCCCCTGTTGGATCCAAAGATATACAATCACAAGGGATAAACTTCTTTTTAGACTATGTGTATACCCGAGGACATAATGTTTTAGATTCCCAAGAGTAAATCGCACCAAATTTAGCACCAATCCAAAAAAGTATGCCGAGAATTTGGGGCGTATTTGGTCTATTATGTCGGTGACTTTGGTTTTGTCGTTTTGGTTTTGTTATGTGTGCTTGAATTTCAGTACCGAGGAGAGCACTGTGAAAAAACCCAACCAAATTCAGACAGCGACCAGCAGTATGATGAAAGGCAATATTTGCCTACTTCAAAATGGTAACATATGGTAGCCTACTAAATCTCCATTCTTCTTTTCGATTTTGTACATCTAACCAGATGGCATCAAGGGGGTTTCTTTTTGAAATGCTAAAACAAAGCTGCCATTTTGTCTTTGATCACTGTCTAATACATCACTGCTCTGAGATATGAAATATTTAGTCTGAGGAATGTCAGGGCAGAAGGTGCTCTTAATGCTGCAGTCAGCTGCTTTGTGGCACTGCTCCAGCTCTGACCTCTGCTGTAATATCAATCAAACTTGAATATGAAGCAAATATGAACTGCACAGAGATCAGTGCATTCATAGCAAACCTTGAATAAAAGCAACTACCAAATGCATTCATGTAAATGTTATTATATGTACCCAAACCCACATTTTCAGTTTTTATTTTGGGTGAAATCACACTTGTTAGTTTAGAAAGCTTGCCAATGGTGTGAGTTTGGTGTTTGTCAAACCTTGAAATGATTTAGTAAGATTTATTTTCTTTATTTAAAAAAATCACTCACAGCATTGTACGCATCATCTTTCAGGATGGTTTCGCCTGTTAGGCTATTTCTATTTGATGAATTATGTTATCAAACATACGGGGCACCTGCAGCATGCCTCGAGGGCAGCTGACTCAGAAGAATAATGGGCTAATGTATCCTGTACGATCTGCTGCACACAGGAAGTTGCCGTACGCCGTCTAGTGTTGCTTTAAACTGCAAAAGGACATTGCCTTGAGTGCATGAAGTTTAACAGCCAACGATCCCAGAGCGCATATACACGTGACCGCTGCTGCAGCACTGAAGCACTGACTCAAATCTTTCATTGTAACTTCTACTCACCCGCACGCGCGTCATGTGCACTTACCTCCCATAGCTGCCTTTAATAGGAAATTCATGATGGCTTTTCAAATCCCTTTGATTTTCACTTCCAATTTATGTGAGCAGAGATCTTGTTACAGCCAGATCTGCAAATAAATACATTTTGGTTAATGATATTCTAACGTAAAATAACAAAATAACATTCATGTTTAAGTTAAAAAAAAGATATACAGTTCATAAACATTTCTTGGTTGTTTGGAGTCACGGCTCCTTAGGTAAAACGTTAAACGCTCTCTTATTTGTAAACAAGCGTTCGATAAATGAGTAAATGTAAAATTAATGTAATAATAATAGTAAAGAAATTGATGAGACTAGCTCTGTAAACCATGCATAACTAAATCGCTTTGTCCTTGAGCGCACGAGGTGCAATGTGAAAGCAATTTCCTTCCTTCATTTTCCTACAAACGAAAAATATCTTACAGCAGCAATTTCATCAAATCCTTCCGTGCAACCGATAGTGATATCGACCCGATCGAAATGTGCTGATCTCATTCGTTTCGTTTGCGTAACTGTCCGTCACCGTCCGTCTGCAATACGCGCATTTTGGATAGAAAATATACCGTTCAACTTCCGGAGGTCAGAGATCCGATATGTAACTTTAGACCATTGACTTCTCTATTACCGTGCCTACCTATTCGACCTAAGCTTGCTATAGTGTCTGTACAAAATGTTTATGTGAGCAATCGTTTCGACCTCCGGTAGTCTTGTCTTGGTGCATTACCTTATTTGAACCCCCGCCGCAAAGGCACGGCAGTGCTGTAGTACGCGAGTCTGTTTCAGCACCACCATCAAATGGACAGCGCCCGCACGCGACCGATAATTACAGTGAGACGTAAAAAAATCGGATGCAAATACCTGCTCGTGCAAAGGCAGCGATGAATCCTGGATGTAGAAGTTGAGGTGGGCCAGTTGTTACCGATTTGTGTTAGTAGCCCGCTATGAGCATCCCTGGACCTCCAAGCCTCTCTTCCTGCTCTCCCAGCGCCTTTCAGTGTGTCGATTTGGGGAACTGCAACCGGAACGCAAGACGGTCAAAACCCAGCGCATCACACGCAAGCTTTTACCATCAGAAACATCCCACGTACTCAGGCAGAGAGAGGAGCGATTGATTGGAGGTGCCGGTGAGAAACACGCCTCTGTCGGCTCTTATCAGGTGATCCTGTTGGGAGCTTCACATAACAGATGCTTTCAGATCTGATGGAGAATGAAGGATGAAAGGACCTTCACCATCACGCCGGGGTCTCGTAACGCGCCGTGAAAGTGCTGAATCAGGATCGATGGCTCAGACGGGGTTTGCTCCACACAGGTACTTATCCACAATAACAATGACCACAACACGTGACACGTGTATGTAAAGTGGTCCTGGGAATATAACTACATTTAAATGTATGAATGGCATTGGATAAGAAAATATTAAACATATTAGCATTATTTTTAAAGAAATTTACAACAAGCAAGCAAATAGTTTCACTAAAATACATTATTATGTAATAAAACAATAGTGGAACTTGTTAATGGTTAACTACACCATCTGATAGGACACATGGAGAGGATCTGGTTTCATACAAACAAGTTTGTTGAGAGTTGACTGAATAAAATGTAAAAATTGTCTTTGCACAACCTAATTTAATGTTCTTTTAGTCTATGCAATAAAACCTATCATATATCTGAGATACGGGGCCACTGTATTCTCCTAATCTTTTCTTACATTTGTTAGCATGATAGTGCCAAATAAGCACATCTGCAGTTTATGTAAACAGCACTGCGCATTACATTTTTCACACACACAATAAAAAACGATGATTGAAATGGTAGTTAAAGTGTCACATGCACTACTTCACATGTCATTTCAGCAGTATCCATTTTCTGGGACACCTGTTACAATACGTGCTCAGCATTGGTGAACTGGATTCATGTGAAATTGTAACCACTCCACTCATACATAAAAGAAAGCAACAAAGAGAAAGATAGGCATACTGCATGTTTTGAGCACATGCTACTTGTGAGATGAAAACAGAGCAAACTGTCATTCAAATCCCAAATTTTCCTTGCATATGCAACAAAATAACTTATTAGAGTTTCAATATGTTTATGCAAAAACTATCTGACACTAAAAGAATTAAAAGTCAGAAAGATATGATGGTATTTTTGAGACAGGACATGACTACACGATTCACAGGTTCCCTCGTTCTTAGGGTAACGCTGCACTGCGCCAAGTTTCTCTTCACAGACATAACATCTTCCTGTTGCTGTAGTGTTTTTAAAAACAGGCTGGATGACACTGGAGCCCACTGAGACATAAACATATTTGAAATTACATTATTATCTTTACTGTGAAAAAAAGCTCACACAGTATAATACTGATTTTCTGAGATTTAATATAGTGCATAATATTGGATAGTCATATATGATTGAGGACAATCGTCTATCTTTTTTAATAAGCAGACCTCCACTTTTCTTCATTTCCTTCTTTACACAGGCATATTCATCTAGATTTTTTACATTACGCCATGAACAATAAGGCTCTCAGAAATGATCACTTGTATTGATTAAGAGTGGAGATCAATATCAGAGTACTCTGAGAGTGAGAGAGAGAGAGAGAGAGAGAGAGAGAGAGAGAGAATGTTTTATGACCCCACAGTTTCTGCTGAACCTTTATTCTGTGATTTATCTCTTCTGGACTGCAGCCAAATGGGAAACACTGATTTATTCCCCATCAGCTCGCAGAGAGAGCTGAGTAGACAAAAAGTGGAGGAGAAGAATATACAGAAAAGATAAGAAAATATGAGAACTGAGAAAAAAGAGACCCATGTTACTGAAGAAATAGTTCAGTTTCAATATTCAGCTAAATTTCTTTAAAAATAAAATAAATAAATAAAGGTGGTTGACGATGCCATAGAATTTTTTTTTTTTGGCTATAAGACTATGGAGCCCAGAAATACCAGAAAATGAAAGTGTGTATTTGCTTTGAATTGTTGTGTATATTTTGGGCATAATTGAAGTATAAAGTGAAAAACCAATGTTAGTTGGGGTGCTGCTAGGTGACAAAATCTAAGTGTGTGGTTATAAAGTGACACAACCTAAGTAAAAGGGATAGTTAGGCCAAAAATGAAATTCAAATTCTTCATACAAACCTTTGTTTAAAATGTTCTTTATTGAACCTAAAATGGACCCTTTGCAAGTTTGCAACACCTACACTATTAAAAATAAAGGATCTGGGTTCTTCAGGGCCATGCCATATAATAACTATTTTGGTTCCCCAAAGAACCTTACAGTTAAATATTCTAAAAAGAACCACTTCTTTCTTATCTTTTATAGTCCGTAAAACCTTTCTCCACTAACCTTTTCTATAATGTGACATGCTTAAAGTTCTTTATGGGACCATACAGTCCCACTCAGAACATTTCTGGAGTGTACAGTGTTGGTGTTTTGGATAAGTGCCCTTCCTTTTTCTCACGTTTCACTGCGACACGCCCGGTCAAAAATGCCCCGTTGAGCAACACTGCACCCCTTCCACTTTCTCCCACCGACGCCTCAGGTTTCACACAAGTCACAGTTTTCGGACCAAAGAGTCGCAGTCCCGCTTTGCTTACAACCCGGTCCACTTCCACGCACATCATGCCAGCGCCACTGCAATGCAGCATCGAGCGAGCACGCGGCCAGCCGCACTGCTGCTTTAGTATTGGCACGCGACGAGCTCTGGATATTGATAAGGAATGATGCAGTAGCTATTAGAATCCTCAACGCGCCAATAGCTTTTCTCTCTGTCTGCATTGGGTATGAGAAGAGGAAAACAAAATCATCACTGTAGTAGCCTATATGACACAGGTTATAGTCCAACAGACACAAAATATCTTTGTATTATATATTATTATAAAATATATGTTATTATATAATTATTATTATCACAATAAATGTTTATATGCGTTTTAAGCTTCGAAAAAAATACTATAATATACTATAGTAGTAATGAATTGTAATCGTGTCACGACGTAGTGTTTTGATAACGTATTGTAAATTGATAAACTAAGTGTAGTGAAATACAGTACTTTAATATTTACTATGGTAAGGTTAAAGATAATTACTAGTAAATTTTACCAAAATACTAAAGTATACTACAGTTTTTTTCATGTTGGTACTTGGTAGATAGAAAAACAACACAGTCCTGCATTTGCAATTCATGGGTCGATTACAACAGATTAATATTAATATATTAATATAATCAAATTAATATTTTTGTCATAATTTTATCAATTGTTATGTTACTTAATATTGTTTTTCCCAACAGATATACAGACGTTTAAACGCTTCTCCCTTTGATATTTCTCCCCAATACTCTATATTATACAAATAATACAAGGAATAACGTAACTGAGATTCAAACAATTTGTTTAGTTTGTATTTTGTGATTATCAAAATAAATTAAGGTCATGTTCAACAGCAGCCCATTAAAGGGATAGTTCACTTTAAATTGAAAATTCTATCATCATTTTCTCATCCTCATGTTGTTCTAAACCTGTATGAATTTTTCTGATGAACACAAAAGAAGATATTTTAAGAAATGATGGTAAACACACAGCAGTAAGTGACCATTGACTTCCATAGTAGGGAAAAAAATATTTTGGAAGTATTGTGATAAATGATGAAGAAAATATTTTGATAAATGATGGTAAATACACATTTGATGTCACCTATTAAATTCCACCATATTTTTTTATTCCTACTATGGAGGTCTATGGTCAATACTGCTTTTTGTTTAGCATCATTTCTCAAAATATCTTCTTTTGTGTTCATCAGAAAAAAGAAATTTATACAGGTTTAGAACAACATGAGGATGAGTAAATGATGACAGAATTTTCATTTTAAAGTGAACTATCCCTTCAATTATTTAAAACAAAATCAAATCTCTTAGGTTGTCAGAGAGCTGTCGGTAGGTGGCAGCAGTGAGCTGTGTCGCGTCCTCTTTCCATCGAGTTAAAACAGATGAAGAAAAAACAGAACAGCGTGAGCAGCGTCAGGCTGTTAGCATTGATCACCAGGCTAACCTGATACTGTCGTTTATCTGTAAAGGATTTCAATAAATTAACATCGTATGTTTTGAGTTCAGTTAACTCTTGCCTGTTATAACTCAAGAGGATTTAACTTACTACAGATATCCGTGTCAAACGTAAGTAATGTGATAACATTTTTTGGGCCATAGCATACACAGACGCCGCTCAAGTTTACTTCAACTTGTCATTTATCATCAACTTTATTTCAAGGCACGCTTTTTATTTATGATAGTCACTGTTAATATACGAGTTTAGAATGTGTTTATTATTTTATATGTACGGTAAGAGTGCAATAGACTTACCATGGTACATTAAAACATTGTAATACGGTGGTTCTTTTGGTTGGTGTCGAAAAAAGGGTACCGTATTAATAATTTATGAAGTAAATATATATATAGTGACAACAACAAACCTGCAGGCCACATTCAGTTGTAACTTAACTGTTAGCAGTTTTGTCACCAAGACATATGTGTACTACCCTTACATGGTGTTTTAGCAGCTTGTATATATTGTTTATGTATCTACTGGTTTATGTTTTATTTATATTTCAGGCTCAGCATGCATATAAAAGTTATTTTCGTAATCTATTTCTTTTGTAAACACTACGGCCCCAAATATTTCCGCAACTTGTGACGTGTATGTCAGTTACGTTACGTCGTTTGTTTGGACCAACGGTGATTTACTAGTCGATATTGTATATTAAATACACGTCTTTCTGGCGGGAAAAGACTTTGCAGATAAAGAGAAATGCTTAAGAAGGGTAACGTTATGTATCTCATTCAGTCAGTGCAGGGGTGGGCATTCCTGGTCCTGGAGGGCCTGCCCTCTGTCCTGCAAAGTTTTACTCCAACCCTAATCAAACGCACTGAAAATCCTAATCAAAGTCTGCATGATTACTTGGAAATGGCATTCAGGTGTGTTTATTTAGGGTTGGAGCTAAAGTTTGCAGGACAGTGGCCCTATAGTACCAGGAATGCCCACCCCATTGTGTTTACGTGGCTCTGTTTTAAGCTTTATCTCAGTCCACCAGTAGATGGCGCCCCTTTCTTTTGTTTTCATACATAACTTGGTGTCTGTTGTCAAAAGTGTGTCTCCAAATTAGATTTATCACAGTATCAATGATACAGTATCTGAAACAGGTTTTATGCAGCTTTTAAATCTGCTTGTTTTGGCTGTCTCACATTTAATATGCACAGTCTGTCTTGCATTCAGTCTGAAGCATTGAAAAGCAGAGGAAACTCTGCACATGACATGCAACGTATTTACGACGTTGAAGTAGGATGTGCCACTGAAATGCAAACAGGGGCAGATCCTATTCCATTTACGACATCTACATCATGCCACGTATGTTTAGACACTACACACCCTCACGGGGAAAAGTTTCATGCATGACTAAATCAGGAATGTTCCCTGTATAGGGACGTAACGTGCTATGAAGACGTGGCTCTTTTTTTGTTATTTTAGACAACACAAAGACAAACTGTTCAAATTGTTTTGCCTTATTGCTTGTTTGGGGTTGGGTTGTTTCACAATTGTTTGCAAATTGAAATGGGCACTATAGCCTAGAAAAGGGGTTTTTGATCTTTATGATGCCAAGGACCCCGAAATATGATAAAACACAATGACTGAATCAAAGTAAATAAAGTACTCATTATCACTTCTATTTGCCATAAGGAAATCCTAGCCTAAAGGCAGGTTGCCACACACGACCGATGCAAATGGTTTATGTTTCCTTAAACGTCTCCCTCCGGGATGCAAGGGGCAGGGCTATTTTGCTTTGATCAATGCACTGTTCTGGCCCCGCCCCCTGGGCTGGCCTACCCTAGTCGCTTTTGTGTGAAGCATGCATTGCGTGCCTCTCCTCTTTTGCTTTAATGGCTATGAAAGACACCAAATAGAGAGAGAGCAGAGAGAAAGGGCCTTCGTTTGGTTTATTAAACCAGGAAAACAGATAACTCTCCTTACACCATGTATCCAGAACAGGCTAGGAACCCACACGTGAGTCTGGTGCCATTTTTACATTTCCTTTGCCTCGTTCGCTCTACGTCTTTCACTCCCTCCCCCGGTTGTAGTAATAAGGGTGTTGCTACAGTCTTGTGATGCTGTTTGGAGATGATGTCTGTGTGTGTGTGTGTGTGTTGGAAACATGGCTTTCTCAGTCTCCCGGTCTGGATGGGAATGGGGTACTTTAGACATCATGATGTGAGCAATCAGGCTTGTTATTGTTATTCACAGTAAAGAAACAGGGCAGGTTGGAAAGGTGGGTAGTGCTAATGAATCACATAGCAGGATAACTATGTCTATGAGAGCGATGAAGCTTTTCCAAAACACGTAACACGTCCATGCGAGACATAACCTCATTTCTTGTGGGGCGTAAAGGCCCAGGGAGTTTTTGAGCATCGATGTTGTAATGTCAACGCGTCAGAAACGTTTTTATATCAGCAATGGTAATCTTGATTAACTGATGCTGATGTAAAATGTTTCTCACACGTGGGTGCTGTCTTGTGGCTGCCCACTTTTGAAAACACTTGCCTGAGAGTGCTTTAAACATACACATACATTTCAAACCTTTTGTCAACCAGTTTTACTAGTATGTATGCATCCTTTACCTTGATAGACACGTCAAACTATCATATCTGACAGGTGAACTGCTTCAATGCACATGAATATTGTCATTTCAGACATTTACTATGCCTTTTCGGTCTTTACCAACCAATTAACTACAAAAAAGCTGTTGAGAAAACTTAAATTAGAAATATATTTTTTTGTTTTTAGATCATAATAACAAGTTTACTACAAAGCATGATGGATTTGATAATTAACTACATCTTGGTGAGATTCTTTAAGGTTTTTTTTGTTAAAAATTGATACAGAACAGGATCCCACTATCCACCCTTATTTAGCTGGGATGAAATGCTACACAAAATGTGTCAAGTATAAATATTATAAGTTTGTTTGAAAATGTAATGGCAATACATGTGTAGTAAATCTAATTTAAATCAATGCATGATTACTTCTGTTAATTTATTGACATATTGGTCAGCTTTTTTGGGGAATAAGAGGGTACATGACAAGGTAGTCCTCCTAAGATTGTAAAAAAAAAAAAAAAAAAGAATTAAAACTTACAATTAAAAGTACGTCTTTCGTAAATTATCAACACTCTAGGTATTTTAATGTAGAAATTTGAAAATGGTTTCTGATTTGGGAAACACTGTATGTAAAAGTAAGTAAGATATATAAGATATATATTTGTGTGTGTGTGTGTGTGTGTGTGTGTGTATACATACACATTATATACAGCAGACACCGGTAAAATGTACATAAATATAAAATATTAATTCACATATGTGAGAAATATGTTTTATCTATGTGGTTTATGGCTATATAAATATTTTTCCTAATATATAAATATATTTTTTCTTAAATGCATATGCAATATGCATAATTGTTTCACATGGTTCACACACATATATGATGTAAACAAAAACTTTTCTGGTATAGAAAATTGCCATTAATCGTTATGCATCCCTAGCTGCTAGAAAAATGCTTCTCAGATTTAGATTAAATTGATAAAACATGTTTACCATTATTGTTTTTCCACTGACCCCGGTCAATTTATTTGGGCTTCCAGTAGGCTTGGGGGGTATCCAAATTTTGATACCGTCAATCAAACCTCTTCCCAATTTTACCTCGGTATATTGAATTACAGTGAGTAATTATACAATTATGATGTAAGGCTCAGCATCACCAAACTGTTGGCTTGTGCCTAAACCCTTCAGAAACTAAATCCCAAACACTTATACTGAAACAATGACAAAATAACATGCAACAAATAGCAGTTTATAAAAAGTGCAAATACAACAGTCAAAAAGAATTACATAAACATCCAGAACAGGTTTCGCACAGAGACGCGCACACAAATCAATTAAATTAAATCACACTGCCCAAACAACTTTTAATTAGGGCTGCATGACGATTAATCGTGATTAATCGTTTGCAGAATAAAAGTTTTTGTTTACATCATATATGTGTGTGTACTGTGTATAATAATTATGTATAAATAAATATACACACATGCATGTATAATTGTAAGAAAAAAATATTTATAGATTAAATATTTATATATAATATAAATGATTTATAAATATAAAAATTTATATACACATGTAAATACGCCCTTAAATATCTACATGTATGCGTATTTATTTATGCATAATTATTATACACAGTACACACACATATATGATGTAAACAAAAACTTTTATTCTGCAAACGATTAATCGCGATTAATCGTTATGCAGCCCTACTTTTAATAACAAAGAGCAGCTAATAAAAAAAGTGCAAATAGACCCATTCGCGGTTACTTTTTTGTTGCACTTAGGGATGCTAAACAATTAATCGCGATTAATCGTTAGCAGAATAAAAGTTTTTGTTTACATCACATATGTGTGTAAACTGTGTATAATAAATATGTATGTATATAAATATGAACACATTCATGTATAATTTCAAGAAAAAAATGTATATATTAAGTATTTATATTTATATATAATATAAATTATACATAAATACACAAATGTATGTAAACATTTCTAAAACATATACATGCATGTGTGTACATTTATTTATGCAAAGTTATTATACACAGTTCACAGACATATATGATGTAAACAAAAACTTTTATTCTGCTAACGATTAATCACGATTAATCACGATTAATCGTTAAGCATCCCATTTGCAAATTGCCTCGTCCGTATTTACCGCCTCTCCCTTCTCGTTCGGTCCAAACCCAAAATACTGCCAAACTGCAGAAGTTGTGTACTTTTTCGAGACCATTTCACTCTGACTCGCCATTTCCCCCTTCTCACTTTCTCCTCCACGCGGTAACGTGATGACAACCACGCATACGCATTTTTAGGCATTAAATAAATTATATTTAATATTTGATCCTTATAAGTATGCTATATACGTGCATTGGTTTTTATGACGATATGACGATATTGGAACTGATTCCTTTGCTAGATACCACGGCATACCATATTACCATATTACCGTCCAAGCCTAGCTTCCAGTAAAATACTTTATGTAGTCTAGCAACTTTAGATTTGACATAACCAGATTTTCCAGTCATCTCCAGTTTGTGACAGATGAAGAACACTGACTGCAAGACATTTGAACATATTTGCATTGGAAAAACACACACCCCTCTGAAATATTCCTCTTTGGTTGGAATGAAGTCATTTTTTCGTATAGCTGGCTGCATACTTCTGGCTATGTCTTATTCTGCATAAGTGGTATAATAAATGATGTCACATAAATCTGCTATTCATACATGAGGTCAGAAAATGACTCTCTTACCACAGTTATGATGAGCTCCACCAACATGTTGAGTTATTTTCATGATATAACAACTAGTTAAGGCCGGACATTCTTATTAATGTAATAAAACATTTCTGTGAAAATATTTTTGTAAACCTCTCCCTATGCTGTAATAAAGTAATACATTGTTTTTTTTATTTCTCCTTTCTCCTAACACCATGAGACTTTGACACTCAACCATAGACAAATGCTATTTGCTTTTTGTAGTCAATGATTGTCGAAATACTCCACAAAAGCGAGTGTCCTCGAACTGTCAAAGAGCTTTTCTACATGTGTGTTGGGGGTCAGTAAAAATTAATGTAGTAACTTCTTAGTAAGGTTATCATTTGATCGAATGCATAGTTTTATTGTCTTGTTTAAAGTGACGTAGCTTTGTTTTCCTCCTTATTCTGTTCATGCATCAGAGTGTTCCGATCAAGAATATTCATGTAAGTACAATCCTTTAAATTTGGCAATCTTGGCATGAAGGTCTTGCTCTGATTTTCTACAGTTTTATATTTTTAAATTAAAATCATCTTAAATAATGCTGATGGGTCGGTGCAGAAGTCCAGTCATGATTAAATACACACTTTTATAGTAACATATACGACACAAAATAGCTGTTCAGTTGTGTACATCACGGCATTACACCCATAGAGCTCAACTATTCAAGTTTGTTTAGATCCTGGACTTTATTGTAAGGCTAGCCCTTATTGAATTTGCTTGAATGATGACAAATATCCTTTAAAAAAGCATTAGGAAACTCTGGTGAATGTTATTTTTAAAGGAACAGTATGTAGGATTGTGGCCAAAACTGGTACTGCAATCACATAACTGGTGGCCAATACACAAAATGACAACATAAACATCAGTTGAGGGCTTTTTAAATGACAATATACTGGCCAGACCACTGTTGTCAGTGATATAAGTATTTGAAAAGAAAATGATTTCTTAATGTCTTGTGACATATCAGGGTCATTTTATGATTAATTGATATACATTTCTTACATACTGTTCCTTTAAAGTTCACCTAAAATGTACTCACCGTCTTGTCCTGTTTAAATATTTACGAATTACCAATGTTAACGAACCGCTCCTGTGGATTAACTGGTAAAGCATAGTGTAGGCAGTGCAAAGGTCATGGGTTTGATTCCCAGGGAAACACATACTGATAAAAATCTTGATGAGAATAAATGATAAGTCACTTTTGAAAAATAATCTGCCAAATGTGTAAATGTAAATAATTCATCTGTGGACCAAACATAAGAAAAATTTTTGAACTGTGATTACAGTCCATATTTTTGAGTGAATTGGCCTCTTAACCTGGTCTCTTAAAGTGGGCTCTAATTATATTTAGTACAGCCTTTTATATTTGTATTACTTATCTACACTCACCAAAAGGATTATTAGGAACACCATACTAATACTGTGTTTGACCCCCTTTCACCTTAATTCTACGTGGCATTGATTCAACAAGGTGCTAAAAGCATTCTTTAGAAATGTTGGCCCATATTGATAGGATAGCATCTTGTAGTTGATGGAGATTTGTGGGATGCACATCCAGGGCGACTCATCAGACCAGGCAACATTTTTACAGTCTTCAAATGTCTAATTTTGGTGAACTCGTGCAAATTGTTGCCTCTTTTTCCTATTTATAGTGGATAGGGGTGTAACGATATTACGAACCGAACCGAACGATCGCGATACACCACCCACGATACGAATCGCGAACCTCCCGTGTCGTGTCGCGGTACTCTCACGCCTCCTGCTGCCCATTGTTGAGGTTAATGTCACTTATCTCTGACTAACTAATCTATTTATTAAAAAAATATTAGCATATATTTGATTAAATTTTATTAGTAACGACTAATAAAAGCTTTTTAAATGCTGTTCTAAATAGCATATTCCAAAGTTACTGTTTTCCAAGTGCATGTCATGTCATGTCATGTCACGTGACTTGGGAGTGAGCGCAGGTCACAGGATGGCTGCTCCGCCTGAGATTGCAGATCCCCCGGACACATTTAAGTCTCTTGTGTGGGAACATTTTGGGTTTCCAGTGGAGTACAGCAATGGAATTCGTGTCGTAGACAAAGCACACACAATCTGTCGTAACTGTGTGCGTGTGCTTGCGTTCGCGTGTGTGTGTGCTTGCGTGTCAGATCAGGTTAACCGAAGTGAAATAGAAGAGCGCGAGATCATTCTCCAGAACAAAAGTAAAAATGTAACAAGACGTCGTCTGTCTGAGGTAAAAACAGAGGGTTTACACGTTTGTTGCTATTTTAATCGCAACAGAGATTTGATTTGTTTATTTTTGCCTGTTTAGCACAAGTTCGCGTGTTTAGTTGCCTCCGTAGTCACTGTGAGAAGAAAATCATTAATTCATCTGTTTCATGATGTTAAACATGTAAAGTGATGCATGGTCTCTGTTCATCTGTTCTCTTCTTCACAATTAAATTAAACACATTTTAACTTGAATGCTCGTTTTGTAAGTCCATGATTAAAAATGAACATGTAAACAAAAACTATTATCATTAAAGCATGAAATGACGAATAATAAGTGATGGCAGAATTTTTAAAAGTGAAAGTCTAACGCGACCTCTGGTGTGCGTGTGTGTGTGTGATGATTACCTTGATGAGTTCATTACTGATAATAAACCCACATTATACTCAGATTTACAGATTCATAGTACATTTATTTCATGCATTAGTTGACTTCAACAGTAAAATTTTCAGCATTTTAGCTAAGGAATGATATTCATCACCTGATAAACAGCTAATTACAGTCCTGCATTACTACAGTTAAAGTTTGATTTTAAGTTTGTTTGCCAAAGTTAATAAAGAAAACGTCAAGTTATTTTTGTTGTTGTTATTAAGTTAAGTTAATCTATTGTTCCTTAGCATTGCTGGTAAAATGACAGGAACCCTACATCCACAGCAAACCGAACCGAATCGGACCGAACCGTGGCTCCAAAACCGTAAACCGATCCGAACCGTGCAATAGGTGTATCGTTACACCCCTAGTAGTGGAGATGAGTTGCTGTTGTAGCCAATCCGCTTCAAGGTTGTGCGTGTTGTGGCTTCACAGATGCTTTGCTGCATACCTCGGTTGTAACGAGTGGTTATTTCAGTCAAAGTTGCTCTTCTATCAGCTTGAATCAGTCAGTCCATTCTCCTCTGACTTCTAGCATCAACAAGGCATTTTCCCCCACAGGACTGCCGCATACTGGATGTTTTTCCCTTTTCACACCATTCTTTGTATACCCTAGAAATGGTTATTAGGGATGCTCCGATCGATCGGCCGCCGATCGGTATCGGCCGATAATGGCATTAAATGACTCGATCGGTGCTCGCTAAATCTGCCGATCTCATAAACCGATCTTTCTGTTTACTTTTGTCATCAAAAGGATCCTGAATGCGGTTGCAATTAAAGACATTTTTTACGTAGGCGGTGGCTGAACGCAGTCAAGCAGCTGTGAGGAAAATAAAAGTTTAAACGCTCAAAACGTTAAGACGCATGCAAATAAGAAACTTTTGGCATGAGGATGCAATTGTCCGTGATAGATATGTGTTGTATACGCTGTTTGATGGGGATGTGAAGACGCCTCGCGCTGTTTACCGAAGCGCGTCCTCATACGCATATCTCTGTAAAGGCAAAGAGAGACATACAAATCTGCACGCTGCACATGAGCAACAGGTTGTAAAAATGCTTATGATGCTATGCAGTATTGTTTTATTAATGGCATCTTTTTACCTACCCATATTTATTATCTACAAGATCTTCCAAAGGATGTTATTGCATATTGAAGGCTTATCATCATGATAATTTTTATTGTTTCACATTGTAAATTGACCTGTAATAAGTGACAAAAGAGACAAAAAGCATGTATGTGCCATGCGAATAGACACACACTCAAAGCTGATCAGCTTGCCATATGGGACGTAAATTTAACGGTTTGCTTGAGTAGATTACCTTTAAATGCAAATTACGAATTGCTGTGAAAACGTGCTATTCATCTCAAACACATTTTTGTGAAAGTAAAAAAATTGCATGACACGAAATTAAATCCTGTGAGTAATATAGAGCGAGGAATGCGAAGCTCTGTATTAGGTGTGTATGCAGCATTAGAGGCGGTTCACTTTTCACATCTTTTGCACACGCAAATTGTAAATGCGCCCTGCGACTGCATCGCTCTCTACTTGAGGGCACATGTGATGCAACGCATGCTTTTTTCCCCAGGCGTGTGGTCAGCGCCACAGCAAATATTTTAACTTTTCAGAATGCGCGTCAGGCCGTCAGCACTGCTGGTCATGTGGGGAAAAAAACAATCAGCTTCCTTTTATGTAAACATTGGATTCTTTTGTATTAAATCAAGATGGTGGAACAGCTGATCAAAGGCTAATATTTTGACACAAACACTGCATGGAGACACATTACTGAATCAATGTGAAATACAGCTCAATGTTTCTACTGCAGACGGTATCAGAGCGCAACCATCCAAGCGTATTGGAAAGGAAGAGGAAAAAGGCGTTTTCCGTGCAGTTTTAGACGCGAAATGTGAACCGCCCCTTATGTGATCTCAAACTATTATACACGTGTACTGAGAGTAATTGTGGTCTTTTTATAGGAGCTGTATTATTTGACAACCCAGCAAAAGGAGGTGAAGATGAACCCCCAGGAGAAGGTAAAGCGTCCCCTATGCATTTGCGTGGCAACCTGTAACAGAGCGGACTACTCCAAACTCGCTCCCATCATGTTTGGCATCAAATTGCATCCAGAGCTGTTCGACCTCAAGGTGGTGGTGCTCGGTTCACATCTCATTGACGATTATGGGTAAGAAATTTACTTGGAAATGTACTTGAAATTGACTAACCTCGGATTTCCACCGACTGCGGAGCGGCTGCAGATCAGCTCCGCTGCGTTACGTCTCCGCACTCTGCCGTCCGTCAATACCCACCAGTTCCGTTTTTGTGCAGAGCGGCTGCGTGCTGAAGTGACGAGGACTCATGAGGTCTCGCAAATTCACGTGATGATCGCGCGATACCTAGTTCTGTCTATGCCTATTATGCCGTTGAATTATGACGTTTTTACAAACCAGCCCAGATCACAACACGAGATCTCGCGTAGACAGAGCAGTACATCAAATCCATCCAAAATTCAAAAAATAAGAAGGCTGCTAAAACATTTATATATGATCTATCTTTAATGTATTTATTTGAAACTCCCCCTGGCTCTGTTCCTGTCTATTATTTGTTGTTTTAGTATTAATGACTTTATTTGTGTGTGTTTGTAATGTTTGTATTGCAAAGATTTAATAAAAAAAAAACACGAGTTCTCGTGAATTCAGGTATGATCACGTGATAAAGTCATGGCTCCGCCCTGCGGAGCTGTCCGGCATCCGTCAAAAATAGAAGCTCTGCGTATTTGTGCCGGAGGGCTGCGGATGGCCGCAGCTGTGACGGATTCGGAGCGCTGTCAGTGGAAATACACACATTGACTTGAATGGAAACCGATTGACTCCGCCGCCGTTCCGCAACGGATCCGCAGCCGTTCCGCAGTCGGTGGAAATCCGGGGTTAAGGTTGTGCACAGTGGTTGTATTGGCTATTGTCCAATAGTTTAATAACAGCCGATAGTCATGGCTGATATATCCTGTCAATCAAAAGTTAATATAACCATCAAACTATCTGTATCTGCAGATATAAGTATTGAATAATCGGTTTTTGGTGTAAAAAATTATATTAGGGATGCCACGATAAATGCCGATATACACTAATAATATGCGGCTGATAACTATTCTGTATCGCACAGCCGATATTATGCACAGCTATTTCATGTACTACAGCTTTTGATCAGTAAGTCCTTAGCGATCTGAAATCACTGTTAGTTTGAGTCGTTTATATCATGCATTTGAAAAAGCAACACTCGTCAAACATAATTATTAAACATATTCTTTATCATCATGAAAATTCCTGAAAAGGTTTGAAGAACAGCAATATAAATATATGATTAAGCCATTTCCTAGAGCTGCATGTCATAGCTGCATGTGTAAGGATTCTTGTAATGCATTAAAACAGGACATTTATCATTGCTCACAAAATTTAGAAATCCCTGGTAGCCCTTAGGACAGGCACTCTTCAGTTTTTGGTAGCCCGAAATGAATGCAAGTAGCCAGAATAAAAAAGACATTACTTTTGAAGTAGAATATTGAGACAAAACATCTATCAAAACACAAATAACACGTAAAAAAACAAATTACAATCATGAATACAAATATTTACTTCTAACTGAACTGAAATATCTATAAACTTCAGAACTTCTCCTGAATTTGAAATATTAACTTAAGTCACAGAAAAGAAAATGCCACTCGACGTTGTGCGCATAGCAAAGGGTTTTTCAATCAGTTTTAATCGGAGGCACCTGTGGCGACGCGGTTACTCGTATGGTCCGTACTTTACTTCAGATTTCGGTTTGTTTACAGGTCTGACTAGTTGCTGAAACTGAACTCTTTAACAAATACCTTGTATAAAATAACAAATGTTTTGGTTTCCTAGGTTATCTACGTGTTGTTAATTTTGCTTGTTTTATAAATAAACTACTTTAAAATAACGTTTTGGTTATTTATTCTTAGCGGAGTTTACCGGAAGTTACGTGTTGACCATGAAAGCCGCTTGTTTTTGTTGTTACTGCTAAAACCGCCTATAGGGCCACTGACCACAATGTTTGCTCTGCTGTTCTTGTTGTTGTTTTGTGATGCTGTTGTTTTTTAACAAACAAAACTTGGATTTCCATACAAGCCAACTGTTCCTGCTCATCTCCTCACTGGATATACTCACAATTTAATAGTGCTTCAATGGATCACAAAACTCACAGTTTGGATCATACTGTCGCTTTAAGAGCGACTTCAACACAAAGTCACATATACTGTAGCCTTTTTCCTAATTCTCTTCACTGCAAATGCAATCTATATCACTTTACATTTTTTACGTGAGGATAGTTATGACTGACAGGATGACGTTGGAGGAAATTTCACCAACAGATCCATATCGTCAATGAAAAATCAGCACTGCTTGCTTCTATACAGTTTGCTGCTTTGCGCAATCCTAAAAGGGAAAGTAAAACGCTGGTGGGCATTCAAATGCAACTTAAATACCTGATTCCTAATTTACATACACCATAATTACCCATCCAAATCTGTGAGAGAATGCAAAAGCATTTAAATATATTTTTCTTCACTATAAGTCAAGATAGCTTGACAGGCAGGGCGGAGATGAATTTTGATAGCCTGTTTGCAAAGCACAATAGCCCCGGGACTTTGGGCTAGCGAGTTTTGCGAGCCCTTTAAGGATTTTCTTTACATATGCTTTGAGTTTGCCCAAATTTATTGATCATTTTATCTATACCGGTTATTATTTCTATATTATTCATGCATCATACCATCAAAATTGTGCATATTGCAATATCATGCAACATATGTTAGAAAATCACCAAACAACAAAGTTATTTAACTTTGCCCACAGACCAAGTCATATTTTCTAGTAACAATATATCTTCATTTGGATTCGAGAGCTCTAGGAGATGAATCGGCACTGTAACTGTTACTATGGAAATGTAGGAATGTAACTCTTGTTGTTGGGAATTTGACTCTCTTAGTGTGCTGCGGGTGGTGGTTATAAGCCATTGTTTGTTGATGCTTTAATACCTAATAAGCAGGTGGTTTACACTTGACATTGCCAACCGCTTTAAAGGCAAACACATACAGACTTCTATTCAATGTCACAATAGAAACACAAATATTTATTTTTGTAAATCTCTTTATTTCCCAGAAACACCTTCCGTATGATTCAGCAGGATGATTTTGACATTGGCTCGAAATTGCACACCATCGTCCGTGGTGAGGACGAAGCGGCCATGGTGGAGTCCGTTGGTCTCGCACTCGTAAAGCTCCCTGACGTCCTCCAGCGTCTCGCCCCGGACATTCTTCTTGTTCATGGTGACCGTTTCGACGCCCTTGCCCTGGCCACGGCAGCCGCTTTGATGAACATTCGCATTTTACACCTTGAGGGTGGAGAAGTCAGCGGGACGATCGACGACTCCATTCGGCACGCCATCACCAAACTGGCACACTACCACGCCGTCTGCACGCGATCGGCTGAGAGACACCTTATTTCCATGTGTGAAGATCACTCTCGCATCTTACTGGCTGGCTGCCCGTCGTACGACACGCTGCTGACCGCCCACAAGCGAGACGATTACGCTGATATTATCAAATCTTGGCTTGGTATGTGGGATTTATTTATTACATCTATTAGTAGCATACTTTGTGTGTGATGTGTTACTACAGTATGTGATGCATATATGTTATTGTCGTAAACAGGAGATGGCGTGAAGGAGCAGGACTATATCGTAGCTCTACAGCATCCTGTTACCACAAACATCCAGCACTCCATTAAGATCTACGAGTTAATGCTGGACGCTCTCATCTCCTTCAACAAGAAGACTCTCATACTCTACCCCAATATAGATGCAGGTTAGTTGTTTCTCTTGGGTTCATTTGACTCCATTTATACCTGGTATAAATGTGTAACCGATACGCAAACAACATAGGAAAAGCCGTACATGTATATGGGTGATTCTCACGAAATCCAGACTTAAAAGGTGTCCAGTATCAGTTCATTGAAGACAATTTTTTTGCACATATAAGATTAAGGTCTGAACTTACTATAACCATTATTTTTAGAGGATTTAAAAAATATTTCCTATATAATTATTAAAATTTTTAGATTATCATTATAAAAAATTGTCATTACCGCAACATGATATTACAAAAAATATATGCATTTACAAACTCATGTTTCGGTAATGAGAACTTAAAAGTTGTCTAGGTACTATGACAAACAAAATTTCAACTTTTATCTGGAGAGAAAAAATAAGAACTGCTTACCTGGTAGCCATCTTGAGTGTCACAGTCAATTATGTCCCTTCCAACAAGTTTTTTTTTTTTTTGAAAATGTTAGTTCCTTGAGGGCTTAAACAATTATTAAAAATTGTTGCGGAGGATGAGAAAATTGGTCTTGGACACATTTATATTCCTTATTATTGTCTCTTCATTTACCATTGATCACCAAATACCACATGTTTTTTTTTACAGTAAATGTTTATAGTATAACATGCACTGAAGCTTTTTATTTTTTAGATTTTTTTTATTATAAATATTTCCATGTCAAAGAACCTAAATCCAGTCATGGACACGTTGCGGTAATGAAAATGTCCCCCTTAAATGTGGAAAAAACAACAAAATTGGTTTGTACGATGTCATATGAAATAATGTGCAAAATAGTACATGAAGAGATTTTGTAACTGTATGCTTCTTATTTTGATACTCTTACTTTGCATTTACTTTTTTAATTAGAATGTTTCATGACACAAGTCTAATTTCGCTAGAATCACCCATATACATCTTCACGAACAGCGCTAGGTGCACAGTGGATGATTTTTCCATCTGAGATACATTTTGGGGACTGTGAAAGCAAATAGGTGCCTTCATTTTACCCAACCACCCCCACAAAGAATTTATGGCGTAGTGTGACTAGAAACAATCATATAAAATCAATCCTAAAATGTAAGGTTTCAGCAATTCATGAGTCCATGACAGAGTAAGTAATGCACACAGAATCAGATTATAGTTGAATCTTGACGTCAGTGACTTTATTAGCATTATGCAAAAAACTACAGACAGACAAAAGAGCCATGAATTGTTTTCGATAAATGTTAAAGAAGGACAGATACTACTACTCCATAGTCAAAATAGAGGTGCTTTTACTTTGTTTTGAAATTAAACCGAAGACTGTTTACAGAAACTCAAGGACCCTAAGCATTAGAAGGACACTGGAAGTTTTTAACAGCAAAATTAGGAAGGTCTGGACCGAGTGCCAAGTGACACCTGTTCAGTATTCACCTGCATTGCTCAACCGGCTGAACGGCAGTTAAAGTATGTTAGGTGCACATAGGTCAAGCCATAGCAGAGGTCATTTGCATGCGGGAATCTTAAAGCTACAGAAGTAACATTAGGCTGTTAAATTCAAAGGCTTGAGAAGAGTGATGGGCAGTGGTCATGAAAGCAAAACAAATTGGTAACATTATTTATTATTACACGGCTTTTTGGAATGCTTGATTCTGATTGGCCAGTTGCGACAATTGAAGGTTTGTTTTTCCAGATAATAACTGCTTAAAACTAATAACACATGGTAACCGGAGGCTGCAAATCACAAAATTAAAATATATTTTTAATATATTTTAATATATGACATTATATCTACAAATGATTAAAGAAAATAGTTTATTCTTGACATTTGAAGGTCTTAAAGGAATAGTCATTTTTCTTAAAAGAAAAATCCAGATAATTCACTCACCACCATGTCATCCAAAATGTTGATGTTTTTCTTTGTTCAGTTGAGAAGAAATTATGTTTTTTGAGGAAAATATTGCAGGATTTTTCTCATTTTAATGGACACCATCACTTAACACTTAACTCAACACGTAACAGTTTCTTTTCAGCGGAGTTTCAAAGGACTATAAACGATCCCAAACGAGGCATAAGGGTCTTATCTAGCGAAACGATTTTTCATTTTTGACCAGAAAAATAACAAATATACACTTTTAAACCACAATTTCTTGTCTAGATCCAGTCCTGAAAGCGTCAGCGTGACCTCACGCAATACGTCATGACGTCAAGAGGTCACAGAGGACGAAAGCGAAACTCCGCCCCAGTGTTTACAAGTGTGGAGAAAGAGGACCGTTCCAACGTTGTTGTATGTGGACTGATACTAATTAATGTCTTTGTGTCAGTTTATTGTTTACAATGGTCCGCAAATGTGCGTTTTATATATGTAACACGTGACCTCCCTACGTCATTATGAATTTACGTAAGGTCGCGCTGGACCGGATCTAGACGAGAAGTTGTGCTGTAAAAGTGTATATTTGTTATTTTTTTCTGTTAAAAATGACAATCGTTTTGCTAGATAAGACCCTTATGCCTTGTTTGGGATCGTTAAGAGTCCTTTGAAACTGTTAAGTGTTGAGGTAAGTGTTAAGTGTTGGTGTCTATTAAAGTCCATTAAAATGAGAAAAATCCTACAATGTTTTCCTCAAAAAACATAATTTCTTCTCGACTGAACAAAGAAAGACATCAACATTTTGGATGACATGGTGGTGAGTAAATTATCTGGATTTTTCTTTTAAGAAAATGGACTATTCCTTTAAAATAAAGAGGGTTTTTTCTCGCGGAAGGTCTGCATTCGTTAGAAATGAGCAAATAAAATAAATTTCGTCAAATCAATATTTAATGTTCATTACGTCCCTTGTGAGGTAAATAGCCTTTTAATAAGCGTTATAATGTGCAGGCAGTTGGTTGTTATCGCCAAATAACCCCCTTCGGTGTGATACAAAACCCTTTGTGAATCACACTGTCAGGGCTTTTTTCTGCAATAACAACTGGCTGCCGCTGCATTATCCCTTACAAACAATGTGACCTTTTAACCCTTTAACTGCCACACCAAGAAAAATGAGTTTGAAAAATGTTTTGTTTGCATTATGTCACTAGTTAACACACTCAATATATTTTTTTCAACACATCCCATCATTTAAAAAAAATCGGCCTCTACCAAATTGTTGATATGTCACTTAAAGGATTTCAAACACATGTTATGGAAATTAGAAAATATGAAAACATAATCAAAATAAAATAGTTTTTTATATTAAATCTTCTTAATTTATTGAAGTATAAAATATTTCAGGTTTTCATTTTCACACAGGAAATTAAATGTTTTCATGTTTTTTTAGCAATAAAAATAACTAAAAGTAACAAAAATAAGGACTTTCTGTAGCCTGGTTAGCCAGACCTACATCAAGATGTAAGGTCTGGCAACTCTTCACACAAACGGCTCAATGCAAGGGGCGGGATATAAGGTTGTCCCTCAAAATGCCTCTGCACGCAATAGGATAGCGCTATGACGGATCAGAGCAACGAAGAAGGTGACGTAGTTACCGTAACCAGTCGGCAAAACTCCAAACACATCTTTCTTGCTTAAAAAGGACTTCAGTAGGGTTTATTTGCTCTTCTCTCAAAGAAAAACATAAGTCTAAGTCCTCCAGAGTCGCGGCCAAAGCCGCTTCAAAAGATAGCTGTTCGCCAGCAGCAGCAGCCATTCTCTGTTTTCAAGTAGGAACCATTGCAGCTCTGTCGTCATCATGTTAAGCCCGCCCCACAGACGCTACACACGATGTGATTGGCCTGACCAAATTTTGGTTTTTGGACCGGTTAAGTGTATTGTGAGTGCCTAGACTAAACCCTGGCAGCAAATATATTTTGCGGCCGCTAGGGTGCGTCTAGATTTCTAGGCTAGACTTTCTGCATTTAAAACCTAAAATAAAAGAATGCAAAAGATAGTAATACAATGGCATTTTAGGCTTTTATGATTTAAGAAACACAGTCAAGTATGAATTTTTTCTCTTCTTTTTAGATAAACTAACATTTTTTTGTAAACCAGCAATGTTGTACAGAATAAGCCAACATTAGAAACAATCCTTCAAACAATTTAAAACATAATTTAAGAAGTAATTTCTGATTAATTTATCAGTTATTATGATTTCCATACTTTAATTATATGAATTCATTATATTTATTTAAAAAAAATATCCAGAAGTGGCAAAAAATAAATACTTAGGAAATTATATCAATATATTCAGTTTATATTCATAGTTGTGAATGATCAGAAATGTATATTTAATGGCAAATAGTACATTGTGACTGCAGAAATTGATGATCTGGATACATTACCTTAGCTTTTCTACATTTACCATAAAGTGACAAATCAACCGTTTGGTTGGGCACGTTTTTGAAAAATTATTAAAAACATACGAAAGTTTTTTTTCATGGCACCAAGTAACATAATTTTGTAAAGTTAGGGCTCTTACAGTATAATGTCAAAAATATATGCAAAATTTCAACAAGAAGAGTTTACATGGCAGGAGTGATTTCTTTCCTTCTGACATCCATCTAAGAAGATGTGTTGTGACAAGTGCTGTTGATTGACACTTTGACATCTAGTGAATTTTTTTGGCATAACATAGCACAACCAAATAGTAGAGATGGTTCAATCAGCTTGAGTTAAGTTAGGTACTCCTCTCAATAAAATATAGGGACTCAATATGTGCTCAACCATTTGGTCGAGCAGGCAGTTACTGTATTTGTTTGTCTCATGTAGGGAGTAAAGAGATGGTTCGAGTGATGAGGAGGAAAGGAATCGAGAAGCACCCCAACTTCTGCGCCGTCAAGCACGTTCCCTTTAATCAGTTCATTCAGTTGGTGGCTCACGCCGGCTGTATGATCGGGAATAGCAGCTGTGGCGTTCGGGAGGCTGGAGCATTCGGGACACCTGTTATTAACCTGGGCACTCGCCAGACAGGTCGAGAGACAGGTAAGATAAAATAACAAAACATTTTCTTAATATCTTCCTTAGAAACCTCTTTTGCATAATTGAGCAGGATGAGTTTGACATTTAATGATCTGTTTGTCTTATGAATGTCAGAAAGAAGGAGTGTCTGGAAAAACCAGTTTGAATCCAGTTTCACAATTCATTTTTGAGACGCCATTGTTAAACGTTAAACACCTAGGGGTGGTTTCCCAGACAGCGATCAGCTTAAACCAGGACTAGGCCTTAGTTTAATTAGGAAATATAATTAGTTTTAACAAACATGCCTTGGCTCTTACATTTATTTTAGTCTAGGACTAGTCTAATCCCTGTCCAGGAAACCGCCACTTAAGGTTTAATTGACACTTTTATTGCTGACCTGCATAGTTTAGAAATGTATATTTTTACTGTTAAGAATGTACGTGACATTAATTTGTTCTAACAAAAAAAACTTCTTTGTATGTTAATTTCAGTATTTATGTGTGTGGACTGAGATTTGATAAACCAGTTTAACTAATTCACGTTATTGTAACAGGGGAAAATGTTTTACATGTACGAGACGCAGACACGCATAACAAAATCTTCCACGCCTTGGAGCTACAGTTTGGAAAGCGCTACCCATGGTAATAAACTTTTTTTTTTAAATGGACGGTCACACTACACATTTTATTCCATTGACTTTCTTTCAAGCGCACATGAATGTGTCAGACTGAAGACGTAAGCTTGTGCAAAGATGTTTCACAAGTCTGGTGAACTGTGAACTTTAGATTCGTATCACGTGGAGACACATGACAAGTAGAAAACCGGTTTGTCACGGCACAGCCTTTTTACTGAAAAACAAAGGTGAACGAAGAGCTTCTGAAAAATATTCTCATGCTGAGTATCTAGTGAGACTGTCCCATTAAAACTTGTGTAATTTTATACGTTTACTTTTATTGATCCAAACTCTCATTGTTATTCTCATGCTTTAGAAAGCAAAATGAGAGTTTTTCTTCTTTCTTTTTTGGGACAGTATAAAATGTCTGTAGATAATTACTCAAAATATTCTATATAGTCCTACTTATTTTTTTGTTGAGAATTTAAAATAATTGAGTTAAACGCATTTGTTTGAGACTATGTGTATATTTTGTTGTGAATACATTTAATAAGTGATAATTGTATGTCACCTATAGGGATGCACCAAATGTTCGGCACCCAAAATGTTCTGCCAAAAATAGCAAAAAATCTTATTTTCGGTGTTTGGCCGAACAAATTTGACCAAACAATGAGGTCTTTGATGATGCAATTAAATTAACCAGCACAGAGAGAGAGAATCGCAAATGCAACATACATGTTGGAAAAAGTATTTTTAAGTGTCCGAGAAAGATGCAAAAACAGACAGCACTGCAAGTTTCATTGATCATTTAAAATCAAGACATCCTGAACACCATGCAGCGTATGAGAAAGACACGGGCGGCGGCGATGGGTATTTGTCTGCTGAATGCACAAGCATGGCAAACGAGAGACTTTAGCTTGACGAAGAGCGTCAGCAGTATGTAATAAAAACTTCCTAGAACCAGTAAAGTCCTACAATGACAAACACACTTATAATAAAAGAGAAATAAACCGTTTATTAACAATAAGCTTTTTGTTAATCTCCATCTACTGTCAATCTTACCCCCGGCTCCCTCTCTCCCTTTGCTCGTGCTTGACCGTGCACACAGGCGCGCGTCTGCTGCTCAACATACAGTGCTATACAAGTTTCTTAAAGGGATAGTTCGGCCAAAAATTATATCAAACCCATGATTTACTCACCCCCAAGCTGTCCGAGTTGCATATGTCTATCGTTTTTCAGACAAACACATTTTCGGATATTTTAGAAAATGTTTTAGATCTTTCAGTTGATTAAATGTAATGTTACGGGGTCCACGACCTTCAAATCCAAAAAAGTGCGTCCATCCTTCACAAATTAAATCCAAACGATAATGATGATAAACAAAGGTCTTCTGAGAGTAATCCGCGCGGTGTTGTTGTAGAAAATCCATATTTAAAACTTTATTAACGTAAATAAATACATTCCGGTAGCGCCGCCATCTTAGTCGCGTCCGCATTCAGGAGAGAGTATTAGGGTAGTGTACGCACTTTTCTTAGTGACGTATGACAAATTCGGAGGGCGGGGGCACAGAGCAGCAGCTGAGGAGCCTCCGTAGGCTGCGTAAGCTCTCATCCTGAATGCGGACGCAACTAAGATGGCGGCGCTACCGGAAGGTATTTATTTTCGAAGGTATTTTATGTTACATTTTGCGTGGGAATAGAAGATCAGATTAATATCCGTTTAGCCAAGACTCATTTATGTGGATAAATGTTAATGAAATCTATACTATAAAAAAATTATTGTTAAATACATATAGTAAAAAAAGGACATTTTGAAAATGTAACTTGTGGAACTTGAAAATGAAAATGTTTGGATATTCGGCCTTTCGCTGAGTTTTTCATTTATTCGGCATCGGACAAGAATTTTCCTTTTGGTGTATCCCTAGTCACCTATATATTAGCTATAGTCATCCCACTTTGAATTTCTTGGTAAAAAACACTTATTACCTGACGTGCACCTCGACAAATTTTTAACAGCATGTTAGTTCTACGTGGACCACAAGCGCTGTGATTGGTCCACTAGAACCCCTTCCATCAGGTAAAAAAACTGCATCATAGGTATTTTCGTTTGCGATGAGAACAAAGATGGACCAAGTTGAGAAGTGATTTAACTCGAACTGCAACAAAAGTCGCCTTTTTATTTACTTCCATCACTGCTGGTCATCTCAAAACATACACAACACGTTGCTTCGCTTGTGGGTTAAACTTGCCAAGCTACGTCTTCATTGACGGTCATTGGATACACGCAAGGATACTGCCTACCAGCATGTGTTTGCACGTCGACGCGGACTACGACGCAAAAGTATAAATAAAAACCAGCGTGTAACCTACGCTGTAGGACCTACGCACAACTAAAACGAGTCATTTCTGTATACATGTGGTCAATAAACGTGACCCTGTTCATAAATCCAGACTAAATTCATAATCTAATTATAAAATTATGAGCATCAAAGTTTGATTTCAATCATTGATTTCATTTCACATTGACATAAATCTTTGGTATGGTCTTGCTCTGTCAATATTAAAGATATCAATGTTATATGCTCTTTATGTTATATAAAAAAAAAACTTGTAAATCTCTTGAAAAATGGGTTTTTATAGATATTAATTTAACACTGACATACAGTTTCCAATGACTACATTGAAATTGAATCTTCATTGGATCTCTGATCTATAATGTACACTGTGTGTTTTGTCTTCCCCCAGCTCCAAGATCTACGGTGATGGAAACGCTGTCCAACGTATCTTAAAATTCCTTCAGACTATTAACCTCAACGAGCCTTTACAAAAGAGGTTTTGCTTTCCGCCAGTAAAGGAGTGCATCTCCCAAGACATCGACCACATTCTGGAGACACAGAGTGCCCTTGCTGTTGACCTAGGGGGCACCAACTTGCGAGTGGCCATAATTAGTATGAAGGTACGTCAAGCAGTGCATACCACCATTATAAACCATTAGATTATAGTGCTCATTACGACTGTGTTTGGTTTATGACGGTGTGTGTGTGCGCGCTTGTTAAGTAACATTTTATTCCAGGATATGACGGTCTGTATGTCAATATTTAATTGGAAAAAGAAACAGCGGTAGGTTGGGTAAGTTTGGTTCCGCAATCTGATCCGGCTGAGCGAGTGTATGAAGGCATTTCAAATAATTGCTATGAGACAAACCAGGCTGTCAATTGGTGGAGTTGGTAACACTGTTTGTCTTGGGTTCTTTATCCGACAGGATTAGTTTTACAAAGAGAGGTGGGGTAAATAAATTTTTATCAGAGCTTCTCAGTGAGTTATGTCCTGTCTGAATGCTCCATGTCAGTAATCATTACGGACAATGTCAATAAAGATTGCAGTTACTTTTTTCCTGTAACAAGGACTGGAGAAATTACCCCTGGTAATACTAATCCCGTACGAATAGACCAGCTGTAAATATACAAATAAATTTAGTCACTTCCTGTTATTTTGCACCTTTTTTTAATATAGAAGGGGAAGTGGCGCGCTGCGTTATCGAGTTAACCCCTGTTTTACTGAGATTTCTAATTCTGTGTGAATTGACCATCAATATAACAGACGCCCTGTTGTAAAAATACATTACTCCATCTACCCACATAAAGCAAATCCTTTTCTTAGTTAAGGTAATAACATATTTTAATTTTGAAAATGAGTAGACTATTCCTTTAAAGTATGATAAATGCTTTAAATTGCTTTATCTGTTTAAGAGTGCTTGTGCACCAGGATGATATTTATGTCCTTGAATTTTGGAATATGCCTAAAGTGCTTGGATTTATAGGTTTAGATTTAATACAATGACAAAAGCCGCACCTACAGTCAGGATGATTAAGAGGTACTTACTCATGCCAAATAAATGAATGAACAATCCAACAGCAGTGATATAATAATCTGGAAGGGAGCAGTAATACTTATTATAATACTACGTTCCTGCAGTAAAACTGGAAGAGCAGGTTCCTGGGAAAACGCATACTGATTAAACTTACATCTTGAATACACTGCAATTCACTTTGGATAAAATCATCTGCCAAATGCTTAATGAAATGTTAATATTAATCTGTTGTCAATAGAGTGCCAGAGGGATGACATATTTTTGTAGGCCAACCTGGAAGATAGCGGGACACTGATTCACTCACAAAAAAGCCCGTTCATTAAATGCGTTGAAATATAAAAAGCCACTTTTTGACTTTATCCGTAAAGATTATATTGTTGGACAAAATGTGTTAGTCTCATAAACTTTTGTTAAACACAGAGCTTATTTTTGCGATGATCATGGGGTTTCAAACTGGGGTCTGGGGACTCCCAGGGGTTTCCCAGAAGGTTCCAAGTGGTCTCCAAAAAATGTAAAGGTCCATCTAAAACCTGTACGGGAACCGCCCCCAAGTATAGCCAATTTTTTAAGTTTGCAAACAGTTTGCTGTCTTTATAATATCTAAACAGTTTAAATGTTTCTTTATATGGATATATATTTTAGGAAAGGGATCCCACGCTAAAGGTTCATCTAAATGTGGTGGTCCCTGCCAATAAGAACTCCTGTATTTTGTCAGGAACATGATTTGGCGAACTTAATAAATGGTGAAATAGTTTTATAAAATGTATATTGTTTTCCTTTTGTCTTAAACATGCAAATATGTGTTGCTCATGTATATGCTTGCTTTCAGGGTAAAATAGTCAAGAGGTACGTCCAGTTGAATCCTAAGACGTTCGAGGAGAGGATAGAGCTCATTCTGACCATGTGCAAGCAAGCCATGGCTGACGCCGTTCACCTAAACTGCCGGATCCTTGGAGTCGGTATGTCTGTGGTTGTGCAAACTAATTAAGTACAGAATTAGTTACAAACTTACCAAGCCTCTAGTGTGGACTTTACGTTCTAGTTTAAGCAGGAACTTATGGATGTCTGGTGCAACCCTACCCTGTTTATTTATGGATTTTATTCTCTTGATTTAGGCGTGAGCACGGGAGGCCGTGTCAACCCACAGGAGGGTGTGGTCCTTCACTCTACAAAGCTAATAAATGAGTGGAGTTCGGTGGACATCCGCACGCCGCTCTCCAGCGCCCTCCACCTGCCCGTGTGGGTCGACAATGACGGGAATTGCGCAGCCCTTGCCGAGAGAAAGTTTGGGCACGGGAATGGCGTAGAGAACTTTGTCACCGTCATCACTGGAACCGGTCTGTTCCCTTTTAAAAAGTCCTTTATGGGTGTTACTAGAAAACAATGAGGATTGGGTTGAGATTAGATTTGAGAATAAAGAGGTTATTTGAGAATAAAGAGAGTAACAAACTGATAAAACTGGTTTTTCGGGTGTCTATAACTTGACTCACAAATACCTACCACTTAAGAAATCCATACTACGTGGCTTTTTGTGACCTGAAGGTTTAGAAATGTTTCAAATATGTGATGCAGTCTGTGAAAATCAAGCCATTACAGACAGGGTCACATATGTATTGTTTTTATAAATCTTAAAATATTTTTGTCTTAAACAGTGCCATATATTTTTTACAATTTACATTTACAATTTATGGTTAAGTAAGCTAAATCATTATTTCCACTCTTTTTTTGTTTATTTGCAATTAATATATGTATATTTTTTATTATATTTATTATCAGAAATAAGTCTCAGGGTTTCCATCGAATATTTTTAAAATTCGCAATAAAAGATCCAAATTAGGTGCTTTTCCATCAAGTTCCATTAAATGTGCATTTTGAAGTATCGCATAAGAAATAAGTGATTAGCTTAACTTTAACTTTAGCATTATTTTCTAAATGTCGAAAAAAGACTATTGCGAAATGACGCCGTTTCCATTAACCGATGATATGCAACTAAAATGTAGTTTCTCCTCTTGCGATAAGTCATTCCAAACATCAATTTGACTAATGTTGGTAGGTTTACTAATATCACATCCACGGCACTAGACATTATTTTTAACCGAAGTAGATGTAAGAGGGCAATGATTAATCGCGATTAATCGCATACAAAATAAAAGCGATTTTTTTTTTGGATAATATATCATGTCTAATATATGTGTAATTATTATGTATATATACAATTATTGTATGTATTTAAAAAACATTTACTTGTGTGTGTGTGTATTTATTTAAATATTTATGATATATAAATAAAAGATTATATATAAATAAAAAAAATCCAAAAATGAATATATGTATGTGTGTGTGTGGTTAAATATGCATAATAATTATACACCGTACACACACACATATATTATGCAAAAAAAATCACTTTTATTTTGTATGCAATTAATCGCGATTAATCTTTGCCCAGCACTAAAAAATTTTAATGCCAAGGAAAGCCCCTTATACTTAGGAGCGGCAACGTATCTGTGTTTCTTTGAGGTAATCGTCCATTTTTTAAATCAAAAGAGACATGGGACTGTTATCCAAACATTATTGGCAAGGAGACCCTCTTATACTTGCGAGCAGACACATATTGATGTGATTCTGGGAGGTTTTAGTACATACCTCTTCGTCTTCAAAGAATAATTATGTGACTTACTTGCATCAGGTGACCTGAAAATGCAAATAAACTTTGCAGTTTTGCGAAATACACCTTTTCCGAATTGCCCAAAAATATCACCTTGTGCGATATATGGGAGTTTTAGTGAAATTGTCGTGTTTTCTTTGGCTGTATTTTCAATTTGCACCGTCAATTTGTATAATTTAAAGGGTAAACGCAGCTAGTGAAATGCCAAATTTCGAATAAAAATCCCTTAATTTGCAAAAATACAGTTTTTATGCTCGCTTGAGGTGGTTTCTAACTTATGCGAAAGAGGCAATAACTTGCCTAATCGTAACTAAACGCAGTCCTGTCTCCATTTTCTAGGCATGCCTTGTTTTTTACTGTTGGTTACTATGTTACCAATACCACCGTCATTCACTCAAACAACTTGATGGACACGCACCTAATTTGCATTTGTTTGGTTTTTGTTATTTGCTAATTTGAAAAGATTCACTTCACATTTCAATGGAAACTCATAACACAATGTGTTTCTGTCTAATGAAAAGATTCAACATTCCTTATTAATGCCACATATACAATGTGTAGTGAATGATGTAGAAGTAATTTAAAAGTCTGACGCTAAACATTTTTAAGTTTAACCTTTATTTGGATTAATCCCTATTATATTTTTAAAACTATTATTTTTGCCTCCAGGTATCGGAGGTGGCATTATCCAGCACAATGAACTGATTCACGGCAGCGCGTTTTGCGCAGCGGAACTTGGCCACATTGTGGTCTCTCTGGACGGACCAGAATGCACCTGCGGCAGCCACGGCTGTATAGAAGCCTATGCATCGGGCCATGCCCTGCAAAAAGAGGCAAAGAGATTGCATGACGGTGAGACGGCACAAGCATACTCAGTCAATACAACCTGGCTAAACTGGTTCATATCGCTCTTTGTTGAACGTCATAGTTGAACAAAAACTTAAAGCTCTTGTTTGTTTTTTCCTATATCCACATAGTCTTCGTCATTGTTAACATACCTAACTTATAAAATGGAAACGTGGACTTGCACCAACTTACAATAGTTGCTATTGTAGTCTTTTTCTTACTCAGATTTAAGTACGCACCTTTGTCTATTCAGTATTTTAAATGACAAACACAAACCTGACCCTCGGGGAGTAATCAAACTGCATACTTGTTAGCTTTAAGTTGATCCCTCTATGACACATTAGATGGTAGGTTCCAACCCTGAACCTATCCCATCTTAAATACTTGTAGTTTTATGTATTTTGTTGTGTAACCGCACAGTAAAGGAAAGTAAAACCACTTTGTTCTCAATCAGAATCGTGTCTAATAAATGTCTTATGGCATTAGAGAAGTGTTGCTTAAAACTTACACTTTTTTTTAAATGCATCTATTGTTAACACACATTTCTTGCATGTTTGGTCACAGAGGATCAGCTATTGGTAGATGGAATGACTTTGAACAAAGAACAGGTGGATGCACGTCATCTCATCGATGCAGCCCATTTTGGCAATTCCAAAGCAGAAAGCATACTTCACACGGGTAGGACACACAATCTTCATAAAAAATCTATTTGATCAGCTTTTATGACTAATGTAAAAAGATTTCTTAAAATATATGATCCTCAATAGTTGTATAGCAAACTTTTAAAAAATGTATAAAAAAAATTAACACATACTGGTTAAATGTATAATAATGTTTTATTTGTAAGAAACATTTGATGATGGGTCTTTCTTGTGTTTTTTTTTTTAACAGCTGGTACCGCACTGGGTCTGGGTATTGTGAACATCTTACACATGGTCAATCCGTCCCTGGTGATCCTGTCTGGCATTTTGGCGAAACACTATGAAAATCCAGTTCGACAGGTCATCAGACAGCGCTCCCTCCTCTCGGTACAGGAAACACAGGTTATGGTGTCTGACCTCGAGGATCCGGCTCTGCTAGGGGCTGCAAGCATGGTGTTGGACTACACCACCCGCCGTACTTACTGAGAGGGTTGAAAAACCAAGAACCAATCATGGAGACTTTTGGGACTGTGGGCCAATCACGTGTTGTTATTATTATTCGTTAAGCCTGTGGGGACTTTAAGACTTTGAGGCTTTTGTCTCGGTTCAGATAATGGTCTTCCTGCAGTCCTATGCAGGTGCTATTATATTTGGGATCAAACATTAATGAAAGGTGTGCAATTTTAATGATTAATTTATAAAGAGTTTATGAAGGAATATTGGATGAAGTGTTTGTATTTATACTGGATCGAATGGGTGTTTGATGTTGGGATGATATTCTCTTTGTTTCTGTCTTGTTTATTATGTTCTCTCATAAAAGCAGTCTATATTTTCATCTTTTGCGCCTTATGATGTTGCCAAATATGTCTTTTGTAAGCCCTTGCTTTCAAATTGTTTGCATTGCTGTTCGTTCAGTATGTTTATCTAATTTAATATGTTTGTCTCTCAGAAGCTGTAAAAACAAAACATCCTTTAAAACAATTATCTTGAATGTCTTTATTGCCAGTGAGATTTTTAAACTGGACTGCATACAGGCCCCTAGAGTCCTTCACATCTAATCTATACTTTATGGCGTGGTTTCCCAGACAAGATTAAGCAAGCACTAGACCTTAGTTATATTGGGGTGTTTAAAGGAAAACACCACCGTTTTTTAAATATTTTACTATGTTCTTATCTCAACTTAGACAAAATAATACATGCCTGTCTTTTTTCAATGCGTGCACTTTTAATCTTTGTACAACGCTTTATGAATGTGTAAGCATTTAGCCTAGCCCCATTCATTCCTATGGTTACAAACAGGGATGAATTTGGAAGCCACCAAAAACTCATGTTTTCCCTATTTAAAGACTGTTACACAAGTAAGTATGGTGGCACAAAATAAAACTTTTGTTTGGAGCCATAGGAATGAATGGGGCTAGGCTAAATGTTAACACATTCACGAAGCACTGTACAAAGATTGAAAGTGCACGCAATAAAAAAGATAGGTATGTATTAATACATCTAAGTTAAGGTAAGAACATAGTCAAATATTGAAAAAAGGGTGGTGTTTTCCTTTAAAGGTGCCAAAGAATGCATTGAAATAATGTAATTTGTTCTCTGATATCTACATAGAAGGTATGTGGCCTTATTAAGTGCAAAAATTATCCAGAGACGGTTTTACATGTCCGTTTACAACCCCTGGATTTGTCTTTAGAATGAAATTCTAATTCATAATGAGCCCTGTTCACTTCCATAGTAGCAAAAAGAATACTATGGAAGTAAATTGGGGTTAAATAGTTTTGGGGTTAAAAAACAATACTGTCTTCATCAGGGGTGAAAACAATAGCACTGGTGTATTTTGAGAGATGTCAGTGCAAGATTTTTAAACTAAAACAGACTTGAGCCCTTCCTGGCTGGGAAACCACCCCTATATCAATTATAGTAGATGCACTGTCACTGTAGGATGGTTATATTCATATATATGGTTTTATATATATATATATATATATATATATATATATATAACGTTGTTGTATTACGCAATGCTTTGTGCACTTTTCTATTTATTTTCTTTTCCTTTTTCTATGTGTTTGTTTTTCCTTTTTTTTACCCTTTTCTTTTCCTGCACAGATGATCATTAAATAAACTAATTTGGATACTCTAAACATTAGTTTGTATTAAATAATCATTCTTAAAGGGGACATTTCACAAGACTTTTTTTAAGATGTGAAATAAATCTTTGGTGTCCCCAGAGAACATATGTGAAGTTTTAGCTTAAACACCACAGATAATTTATTATAGCATGTAAAAATGTAGGTAGGTGCAAGCAAAAATGTTTTGTGTGTGTCCTTTAAAATGCAAATGAGTTGTTGAAGTGCAAACATTGATCACAATGATGGTGGTTTGTTGAAATTGAAACTCAAGTCCCGCCCACAAAACCTTGAAGCTTATAATCCCCTATTGTTCTGTCAAGTATTTTCTCTCTCCCTCTTCACTAAATGACAGTGCGGCGATTAAGGGGTGGTATTATCCCCTTCTGACATCACAAGGGGAGCCAAATTTCAATGACCTATTTTTTCACATGCTTGCAGAGAATGGTTTACCAAAACTAAGCTACTGGGTTGATCTTTTTCACATTTTTCAGGTTGATAGAAGCATTGGGGACCCAATTATAGCACTTAAACATGGAAAAGGTCAGATTTTCATGGTATGTCCCCTTAAAGTCTGTATTCATAACATCTGTGAATCTTTGCTTTGGAGATTTTGAGCCATCTAGAGGCAAGTTGTACACACAGCTAGTTGTAGGCATTTAATACAAAGTGATGACAGACACTTTTAAAAGCTTTTTGTTTCACATTATTCATGTTGCAGTTTAAGGTACTTTTTTTCCAAACAAACTCCAATAGATTTTTTTATCCAGAAAAGAGACTTAATGATAAACAACACCATGTCCTGACATACACACGATGCCACAAATAAAACTACAAGATAAAAAACAATATCTGAAAGAATGTTGTGAATTAAAACTTTTACTTTTTTATTATTTATGTATTGTTAAAATTTACTTAGTAAGTAAAGCCTAGTATAAATTATCCTTACAAAACAAGCACGAACTTTTATTGTAAACCGACTTTTATTTTGAAGCGCGTGGGCGTGTCAAACCCGGAAGTTCTGAGCTCTTTTGACTCGTGTAACTTAACCAAAGCAGTGAGCTCTTCTGCTTGTCAAACTCACTACCTGTCATACTTCTAGCACTTCTCTGTGTTTGTGTGCGTTTGTAATAAACATGCCTCTTGAATTTGAATTGTGTCCCGGTCGCAAGATCGGCGGGAACAACCCGTGTTTCATTATTGCAGAAATCGGACAGAATCATCAGGGAGACATTGAAAAAGCCAAGGAACTGATCAAGATGGCAAAGGTAAGAGAATCTGTAATAAATCAACATTAATTAGATTACATTTCTCATGGATGTAAACCTACAAATGAGACCGAACGTGATTTAATTTGTTCCGTATAATTTTAGTAAGTTAGTGTTTAAAGTTGTTCATTCACTATAATAAATAATTCGATTATTGCTAAATATAATTTATGCTCATGTGTGGCTTTAAAATGTTTCTCCCAGCAGTCAGTGGACGACAGGTGTTCGGGCTGTTTAATTTGATACTGGTTACAAAATAGTTAATTAATTACTGCTGTCACAAATCACTTCCTTGTCCGCTTGAGTTTGCAACAAAGATATTTCTATGGCTTATTATGGTTTCGATTTTATTTTCCATAAGGGATCAGGCGATTTAGTAACCGTGATTTAGTCATTTGCATCCATATTGGAATAGAATGATAGAAAGTCGAAATAGTAGAATCTGCACCTTAATGTATAGTTTTTTTCCAGAATATGGTTATAGTCCTAATAATGTCATCTAAAATAAATAAATATAAATGAAATAATCTGTCTGCGCCACAAAATATAACAGATATAATAATTTCTATCCATAATTGGGATATAATAATATAAAGTGCATGTAATGTATATCTAAGAAAATCTTTATCTACAGCCATATAATTATCTATATTAATAGTTTGCTTCCAGTTGCCAACTCTCTATCATAATGATGTTATAATGATCTAACTCAACCAGAAACAAGTGTTAAGTCTTACCAGTGAAAGGTAATTGTTTCGAGGTGTGTGACGGTTTGTACACCCCCACACTGCACACGACGACGGAGGCATTTTAGGAGATTAATGGAGAAGTTGCCACTACTAATATGGCGGCGCCGTTGACCCACGATTCAGTAGCCAATGCGCGGTCTAGTTATTTCTTTAATGTCTATGGTTATGCTGACGGGGTACTAAGTCTAAAACATTGTTCGTTTCGGCTTTGCAGGACTGTGGAGCAGACTGTGCGAAGTTTCAAAAGAGTGAGCTGGAATATAAATTCAACAAGAAGGCGTTGGAGCGGCCATACACTTCAAAACACTCGTGGGGCAAAACCTACGGAGAGCACAAGCGCCATCTAGAGTTCAGTCATGAGCAGTACCGAGAGCTGCAGCAGTACGCAAAAGAAGTGGGCATCTTCTTTACTGCATCAGGAATGGATGAGGTGAGTAGGCTTCTGCCTAGAATTTATATTCTCTGACTGTACATAGTATATATAAATATTTGTTTATATTTTGTTTATATGTACAGTAACCTTAAAAATTATCAATGTTTCTCATGATCTTGTATGACATATTTTTTGTACTCCAAAATGTAATTGAGCCAGCATAACAATTTTTCAAATGCATAACTTGGAGTAAATAATGAAGAAAAATCTGCCAATTAAAGCACCTTAGCTTAGGACCTCAAGAAGCTACTTAATAAAATGCCAGGAGTAAATTTTTACAAATTCATGGTAAAGAGTAACATCTGTTCATTGAAATAAGATGCACTTTCACATCAAACAGTTATTCAGGTGATGAAATCTTCTATTGTATAATATTATATATAAAACATTCTTAAATGCTTTTCCACAGACTATAGACAAGACATAATACAACAGAAACCACTGATAGTTAAAAAAAATACACAAAAAGTAGCAGTGACAGATAGTACAGAGACCAGTATCATTATTGCTGTGCTCATTAATGTGTGTTAAACAATCTTTCAGCAATATAATATAGTATTTAGATCAAATAGAAATAAAGCAGGCTATTTTAGGATAATATAATGTAATATGGTACAAAAACATGCCATTATCGTAATTTACGTACAAAACAAAATGGTACCAGGCCAACTATGATTTCACACATAATGGTTTTAAGTGTTAATTGTAAGAGTTTACTTATTGTCGTTCTCTTGAATATCTGTTTTTAGATGGCTGTCGAATTCCTCCATGAACTCAATGTGCCTTTCTTTAAAGTTGGATCTGGAGACACCAACAACTTCCCCTACCTCAAGAAAACGGCCCAAAAAGGTTTCTGTAGTTTACATGTTGGTTATACGTCATAAAAGCTATTGCAGTTTCGCCATAATTTAATAGCATGTCGTTTTTTTTTTTTTTTCAAAAAAGCTTAGTAAAACTGTATTGCACAATTATATCACCAGATTTGAGTCACGTTACTCATTAAATAAAATAAAACACACTTATTTTTTAATAATTAAAACAAATATTTAGCTTACTGCATTATAACTTTTTATGTGTGTGTGTTTCAGGGCGTCCCATGGTAGTGTCCAGCGGCATGCAGTCCATGGAGACGATGCGTCAGGTTTACAAGACTGTGAAGGAGTACAACCAAAACTTCTGCATCCTGCAGTGCACAAGTGCATACCCACTGGAACCTGAGGATGTTAACCTGCGAGTTATTGCGGTAAGGAGACAATTAAAAAATCACAGCACGTGTTTATCCAATTCATTATAGTCAGCACTATTACTTGATCTTTGAAACCTCTTGAGGATTCAACATTTTTGGACTTGTGTGTCCTATGTTAATGGAAATGCCTCTTAATTTAAAAGTCATTGATAATAATAATAAGAAAAATATATTCTGTATTATTGAACAACCTTTAGAAGTAATAAAGTGAATTAATGTAAATATCACACCCATGTTCCAACCAACAGGAATACCAAAAGGAATTCCCAGATATTCCTATTGGGTACTCAGGCCATGAAAGCGGGATCAGCATCACAGTGGGGGCGGTTGCTCTTGGGGCAAAGGTTGTGGAAAGGCATGTTACCTATGACAAGGGAGCTAAGGGAAGCGATCACGCGGCATCCCTGGATCAAGAAGAGCTGGCGGAGCTGGTGCGTTCTATCCGCACGGTTGAGAGAGCTTTGGGCACCGGGGAAAAACGCATGCTGAAATGCGAAAAGCCGTGCCATGATAAGGTCAGAACCAATACACAACAAACATACAATTAATTTTCAAACATTTTTAATATATACAAGTGATTATTATATGCACAGTTAGCCAGGCTCTGCAGTATGAATTGAAGTAGTCTTGTATCATCACAAATTTTTTTTTTAAAGGATTAGTCCATTTTCTTAAAAAAAACAAAACAAAAAAAACCAATTTACTCACCATCATGTCATCCAAAATGTTGATGTCTTTCTTTGTTCAGTTGAGAAGATTTTTTTTTAAGGAAAACATTCCAGGATTTTTCTAATTTTAATAGACTTTAATGGACCCCAACACATAACGATTTAATGCAGTTTAAAATTGCAGTTTCAACTGAGTTTCAAAGTACTCTAAACGATCGCAAACAAGGCATAAGGGTCTTACCTAGTGAAACAATTGTAATTTTTGACAAGAAAAAAAATGCACTTTTAAACCACAAGTTCTTGTCTATCTCCGGTCCTGTGACACGCCAGCGCGACCTCACGTAATTGCTAAGTGACGTAGAAAGGTCACGTGTTATATATATGAAACGCACATTTGCGGACCATTTTAAACAATAAACTGACACAAAGACATTAATTAGGATCATTCTACATACAACAACGTCGGAACGGTCCTCTTTCTCAACACTTGTAAACACTGGGGTGTAGTTTCGCATACATCATCCGTGACCTCTTGACGTGATGACGTATTGTGTGAGGTTGCGCTGGAGCACCACAGGACCAAAAATGACAATCGTTTTGTAAGATAAGACCGTTATGCCTCGTTTGGGATCGTTTAGTCCCCTTTGAAGTGTTGGGGTCCATTAAAGTCCATTAAAATAAGAAAAATCCTGGAATGTTTTTCTCAAAAAACATAATTTCTTCTCGACTGAACAAAGAAAGACATCAACATTTTGGATGACATGGTGGTGAGTAAATTAACTTGATTTTTTTTAAGAAAATGGCATAATCCTTTAACAATTGTATATTATCCAATACATATGTCAATAAATAGACATAAAACTTGATTTAAAGATCCCGTTCTTTCTGTGTTTTTAAAGCTTTGATTGTGTTTACATTGTGCAAAATAACATGTGTTCATGCTTCTCATGTAAAAAAAAACACATTATTTTTCACACAATTTACTTATCTCTATAGCGCTGTTTTCACTATCCTCAAAACGGGCTGATGTCTTCCTTGTTCTTTTGAAGTCCCTTCTTCAGAAATACGTAACGAGTTCTGATTGTGTAGTTTGTTTAGTGTGTTGTGATTCGATAGCAGTTTAGCTTGCTGTTAGCTTAGTTTGCCGTTAGCTTAGCTGGCGACTGACAGATTCCTGTGGGCGGAGTTTAGTCAAAAAACTGTTCTACTGACGTCATTATAGCAGGAAGTAGAGGGCTGTAGTACAAACCGGCCGTTCGCTGTAGGGAAAGGCGAATTCTGTTAAGAAAACTTCGAGCTTTATCATTTTACAGGTATTTTTATACTATTATAGCAACATTACACAGGTTAACTAGGGTTTAAAAAATAGGATCAGGAAGAACGTGACCTTTAAGCCGAGTAGTCATTATATGAAAATATTTTATTACGCAATACTTAAAGTAAACAATTCAATCTGAATCAAGAATTTAAATGAGTAAGCCATGTAATAAACATAGTTAACCATCTGTATTTCCTCCCATTATAGTCAAAAGTTTTAACTTTTCCCCCGTTCTCCTTATTTACTTCATTCCTGTCCAGTTTTTCTGTTCACTAGCCTGTTCTGTCACCATCACTTGTTACTGAACTCCGCTTCCTCCACCATGTTTTTATCTTTGTGGGATGTTATGCTTTTTTAGTTATATGCTTAGTCAGAACATTCCTGTAATTATTCTCCTGTCCACTTCTCTCTAGCTGGGGAAGTCTGTCGTGGCAAAGACAGCCATCCAGAAGGGTACCCAATTAACCCTTGACATGCTGACCGTGAAAGTAGCAGAACCGAAGGGTGTAGCACCAGAAAAAATCTTTGAGCTGGTGGGGAAGAAAGTGACAATAGACATTGAGGAAGATGAAAGTGTCACTGTGGAAGCGATCGACAACTATGGCAAAAAAGTCAAAGCCTAAAGAAAGATGAAAGTATCCTCAATGTGATTCTCGGTCAGAGTGGAAAGAAATCTACACATATTTGCACATTTTCTCCAAAATATGCATTAAAATATGGCACTAAATTGTGTTTGTCTGTTGGTAAAACAGATGTAACAATACAACAAATGGTTTTTGTATCGCCACAAATGCTCCTGACGTTGTATGATTATCATTTGCCAAAAACTTGAATAAATAATAGAAAAAATCAAACTTGTCATATCTCCACTTTATCTGCTTTGTCTACTGTATAGGGCACATTTTGGATTTAAATAAATAATGTTTATGTGTACAGTACTGTGCAAAAGTCTTAGGCCACCATTAGGTGTGTTTTATTTTGCAATATATAGTGGTCATATATAATTATTTCTCAGTCTCTTTATTAGAATACATCCAGAATATACAGGAAGTTTGTATTTAGCATTAAAAAACATTATATGCTGAAGTGTCAAGTATTTAGGGTAAACTCGCCTTCTACTTGAGCAACAGCAGGATTCCTTAAACCTATTTTTAAACTTAAATTAAATCCTAATTTCTATATCTTAATTCTTATGACGTCAGTCTCCCCCCAAAAGCTCAAGATGTGTTTAGTGCCAAGAGAGGTCACATTGAATACTGACTGATGCCTGAAAAATATATTCATACCATAAATATATACCATGTAAGGAAATAGCTATATTTAATCTAGCCTAAATACCATAATTTACATTGAGAATCATGTAAATATTTAAATGGAATTCAGTCATTTAGTAGGCATGCTTGTGTTATTACTTTCTGTAAGAGAAGCAATAATTGAAATGTTGCCCCAGAAGAAACACAAACATTCGGCACTAAAATGACTTGAGAGGGCTACTTTAGTGGGAGTTTATATGATAAAGCCTATTTATATTCATCATTAAATGTATATGTACAGTAGCATATTGCTATTGCAACGCCCTATCAGTGCACGCTGGGGATCACGGGACTCGTGAAGACACGGTTTAGTCATTTCATTGGCGGACGACTCAATTCCCGCTCATTTGTATGGATAACAGAACTGTCGATCAACAATACGCTCATCTGATTGGTCGAGCAGTCTCGGTTGTTCTTCTTAAGCACCTCCCCCGCTGACATTGGAGCCGTCGACGAGGAAGACAGCAGGACGATTTGTGTTTCCAACCGTTGTCGATCTGAACAAATTTAGTTAGCCATGGATGATTTTGATATGCTGAGTGCCCCACAGGGAAGCGCGGGAAACGGTGTGGGGGCGGACGAAGACCCAGCGGCGGCGTTTCTGGCCCAGCAAGAGAGCGAGATCGCGGGCATTGAAAATGACGAGGGCTTCAGCATCCTGGACAGCGGAGATGTGCCTTCATCACTGAGCCAGGACTTGGACGGTGGGTTTAACAGTTACACCGCCGATCGGACCATTAACACGGATTAACCCTTGTTAATGTTATAAAAGATCAGTTAAATAATAACAACCGGTCGTAGCATTGTTTTACCCACGGGTTAGCTGGCTAGCCTTCACCCTGAGCTCTGTATGAAGTAACGCAGTGTGTGATGAATACGTATGTCAGAGCTGTTTTACAGATCACATAAAGCTAGTCAGATAAGTTAACGAGTTAAATTTCCCAATAATTTACGTAAAGGAATGGCAGTTATAGGCAACAGGAAACATGGCGTTATCGAATAATTTATAAATTTCAATCACCACATATATTGTTTAAATGTCTATAATAGTGCCTTTTTAAAATATATATAATTTCCTGTATTAAAACTGCATGCATCAGCAAAATGCTAGTTCGTTAGAAACGGATGGCATTTTATTGTATGATGACCTTTGGACTAAAGGCTGTATGAGCTGTCAGTGTGTGTAAATCTAGTTCCTTTAACTGTTATATTTGAGTCATTCTTTAGACTTATGACTGGACCGTAGGCGCATTGGAACCTATGATGTTTAAAATGTTTGATTCGAACAAACCGACGATTCCTTAAACGATTGACTACAACGGACTTTTCATTTAAAGATTCGATTCCAACACACTTACGATTCTCAGAATCGAACACATTGATGAAAACGGTTTGAGCTCGCTTATTATAATTTGATAAAATGTTTGAATCCATTACCCTGATGATTCCTAAATATTTGTTTCAAATGCAAATATTATTCCCAAAATAATGCAGATGAGTGAAATGTTCAATTCCAACACTCATTCAGACCTATGATCGTGTCAAGGTATTGTGAACCATCCAGCCATCAAAAGCATCCTCTCAGCAGAATGAATGAACAGCTCGAAATGCAAATGTGACCTCTAGTGTTTTTTCTTTGCTCTTTCTTTCTGCCATAAATGCCCATTGCAAACTAGTTTAAAAATGACTTTTTAAAATAATGAATATATCGTGAATTCTATTTTGACATTGAATGTTCCTCTAAAGTCACAAATCAAAGGAGAAAACTATTACGTATGAATGTCATCAAAGTGTTTGGTGTTTCCTTATTGGTGGTATAACTCCTCCTCTGGCCCAAAGGGTTTGAATAAATAATGATGGGGATGTTGTTACAAAGAAACAAAGGCATACTGCAGAACCAATGATCTTAAAAGTACCATGCATTGGCACGGTCTGCAAAATCATTCAAGCCTGCATATCAGATACTTTGCCATGCGCAAAAAGTAAAGTGTAGGATTTTTTAGATTTTATCATTAACTGACTGATAGAAATTGAAAACATATCTAGGAAAGATGTTACAGAAGTTTTCCACTGCTTCAGTAAGGAAGGAAAAAGTCAGCAAAACCAAAGACTTGGGAAGGGGGAAAGACCATATCCTGTTCATCAGATCAACACTATAGTACTGTCACATGACGTGTCTCATTTAAAGGAGTCATGACAGGTTTCATTTTATGTTATCTGACGTGTACTTCTAATATTAAGTTTTTTGCAGAAAAAAATTAAAATTTGAGTAAGTAATTTATTACCTGTTTTTCATCCACTGATTGAAATCTGTGTGTTTTCCCCTTTAAGAGCGTTTGGGCTGGCTCAATGTACTGCCCACTTCTGAAAGTTGCGTAATACCACCTGGTGGATAATGGCGGTATTGCGGCTTCCCGGATATACTTGTCATTGGCAGGGATGCGTTTTCTCTTAATTGACGAGTTAACTCGTCAGTGTTAAGTCCTAAACAGTAGGCACATAGTTCAGAGCTGATATGAAACTAAATCTGTTAACAATCTGTTGCTCTCCGACATTGGGATCCTTCAGGAGCCTTGGAAAGATGCTTGTTTTCCACTGCCAGCAATGGCACAGTTTGATGTTATTGCAGTCAGATCAGAACTCAAGTGGGCGAAGAACGTTTTTTGTAGAACGATTATAAAAATGCTTCTGTTATCGATAAGGAAAGAGTTTAAAGAGATGTATTAATGATACCAAGACCTGTTATATTTCAATAGATCAAGGCAAATTTTATTCCTTATGGCATGACCCCTTAAAAGCGACAGAACCACTATTTGATTAAAGATCATTGCAACTATGTCAACATCATATGACCTGAGGACAGTTCAGTTTATAGAGCTGCAGGTTGACCATACTGTCTTAAGAATTTGACCAGAAATGCAATGGTAACGCTCCTATTTTTTTTGTTCTTGCAGGTGGAGCAATTAATGGAGATCTGCATGGGGTAAGACCTTAAAGGCTACTTGCACAAAATGTACTAGAGCACCACCAATGTGGGTTTTGGGGAGTAAAAAAGGCAGATTCTGATATATCAGCTTAGTTATATGCACATCTAATGGTACACCGTGGTTATTAGTTCGTTCTTTTCTCTTATATCACATATTAGCTGGTTTTAAATGCAATTTGCTTTTGGCGTAACCCTTAAATAATTAGTAACTAAATGTTAATGCGTTGAACTGTTTTATCTTTTCTTTAAAGTTAAAGATAATAATAGCGATGCCTATAAAGGCCATTTACAGAGCCCTCACTTTCTGCTGTGTGCATTCTGCAGGAGAGTAATGGCCCTTCAGATGTTTACGCTGCCATCTCCAGTGTAGACCGATTACAGGCCGAGCCGGAGAGCTTGAGGAAGTGGAGAGAGGAGCAACAGGAACGACTGGAGCAGCTCGGTAATTTAAGGAAGAATCTGTAGTGATGGACTGGATGCAGATATCTATCTGTGAATTAAAAGATCTTCTGCTTATGTTCGCAGATGCTAACTCGCGTAAGCAGGAGGTGGAGTGGAAGGAGAAGGCAAAGCTGGAGCTGGAGGAGTGGCACACCAGGCAGAACGAACAGCTGGAGAAGACCAAAGTCAACAACAGGTACACGACACATACGGTGTAGTTGGAGTCTATAGAAGAAACTCAGGGGTAATTTTATAGGACAAGCTGGAATTTATAGGGTCTGCTTTGCCTTTTTAGACACCTTTTATAATATGCTGTGTTAAAGTACTTTTATGAGTTATAAATGAACAATGTAAAGTAGCGCTTACATTTTCAGAAATGTAAACTTTTATTTATCTTTGTGACTCTTTGTAATAGTTTTACATTCGAAACTAAGCAGATTTGACACACTGACCTTGGACTGGTCATATGATCTTTTTCTCGGACACTTGGCTGCTGTGTTGTTGTCACATGATCTATACAGCAGTTAAAAATGTCACCCTACATTTGAAAAACCATTTAAAGTTGTTTTTGGTGCTTTACATTTGACTTAAAATCATCTTACGTAATGTAAAGAACATTCATTGAAAGTATAATCTTGATATCTCTAATATTCACTGAGTAAGGTCATGTCAGAGACTGAAATCAATGAGTGAAACCAGTGCTCCTAATCTCTTTTTTACATTAAAGGCACATTCCACTTTTTTTGAAAATATGCTTATTTACCAGCTCCCCTAGAGTTAAACATTTTATTGGAATCCATTCAGCTGCTCTCCGGGTCTGGTGCTAGCACTTTTAGCATAGTTTAGCATAATCCATTGAATCTGATAAGACCATTAGCATCATGCTAAAAGATAACCATAGAGTTTCGATAGTTTTCCTATTTAAAACTTGACTCTTCTGTAGTTACATTGTGTTCTAAGACCTACAGAAAACTAAAAGTGTCGTTTTTTTTTCTATGCAGATATGGCTAGGAACTATACTCTCAAACTGGCGTAATAAGCAGTGACTTTGCTGATGTAACATGGCTGCAGCAGGCGTAGTGATATTACGCACTGCCCGAAAATAGTCCCCTTGGTTACTTTCAATAGCAGGGGACTATGATTATTACGCCAGAATGAGAGTATAGTTCCTAGCCATATCTGCCTAGAAAATCGCAACTTTTAATTTTCTGTTTGTCTTAGTACACGATGTAACTACAGAAGAGTCAAGTTTTAAATGGGAAAAATATCGAAACTCTATGGTTATTTTTTTAGCGCAATGTTAATAGTCTAAGCAGATTCAATGGATTATGCTAAGCTATGCTAAGTGTTAGCGCCAGACCCGGAGATCAGCTGAATGGATTCCAAAACGGTAAGATTCAAATGTTTAACTCTAGGGGAGCTGGAAAATGAGCATATTTTCAAATAAAAGTCGAGTGTCCCTTTAAGACTGGATTTCACAGACTTCAGCAACTCGCACTGTGAGATGAATTGGTTTGCACGCCCAAAAATCAGATTTAGCTGACGTATTATTGGCAAAGCAGTACTGAAAATTTAAGCTGCCCCCTTAACTGGATATCATAACGCCATCTTATTGTGTAACAACACCTTTTGTATGTTAAATCGTCTAAATTCTGCGTATTCACATGTCCCGTTTGTCTCTGGTGTGCTGCGTAAATCCATCTGTCCGCGCGTTGTTCACTTTAATGTACTTGGCTTGGTGCTAACAGTGCTATGGTAACACTGCAGTGTGTTTTTGCTCTGTATGAGTGTTTTCTCCTTTTTACCTCTCTCTGTTTTTTCCTGCTTCACTGCTCTCCTCTGGGACTCCCAGGGTGCTGGATGAAGATTTCTACAAACAACCCTTCGCTGATCTGATTGGTTATGTGTATGTTGCTAAACTAACATCCCTCCTTTTCTCATGCATTTCTCATTAACACTCATTTTCCTGCATCTTTTACTCATCTGCCACACGTCAGTAACCAAACTCTTGGTCAAACTCATAACTATGATGCGAGCAGTGTCATTAGCATTTACATACATAAAAAAATAATTTGTCACACTATGCATGCTGTCCATTTACCCCCTTATACTGTTGGATAATACATTGATATTGCACATTCGTACTCATACTAGTTTTTTTTTTTTTAAGTTCTTGTCACTTATTTATTTTTGCCTTTCATAATAAGTTTAACCCATTTTTTGTTCATACGTTTGTGTGCATTTGTCACAATGTCTGCATTTTGTACAATATGATAAACATCAAACTTGTGTATAAATTGTGAGATTAGTCAATGTTACTTATTGTCTAGCTTATCAGTCGAAAATGTTATTAGAGTAGTGCTTGTTTAGTGAAATTACAGTCTATCTAATATAGTAGTCCTCCTTCTAAGCAACTATGTTTCCAGGTGGCACTGAAGCCAGCCGATATTTAAAAAACAACCCCAGAATATAATATAAAGAAAATAAATAAATAAAAAATAATTAAGTTATTTTTAAGACATAATTTTTACGTAAATAATTTTACGCTTAAAGGTGCACTAGGTCATTTCTAATGTTGGCAGATTCAACGGTGTTCATGGCTTTACCGGTGTAAATCTAAGTTTTCCAGCGATATCTTTCTAAAAATATACTATTTCTAGTATAATTTGTCACTGATGATGAATGCCATACCTCAAATCTTCCCAAATAAAGTTAAATGGCTGGTCATGTGATCTCAACATGGCTGCCGCCATGAAGTGGCATCCTGCCACGTGTAAAATAAGACTGACTCCTTAGTGCTTCCAGTCTGTCAATAGATCCCTGGCTAGGTCCAGTGGACTTTCTCCCTGTGTCAGCATGGGTTTACTCCGGGTTCTCCGTTTTCATCCCACAGGCCAAAAACATGCAAGTAAGGTGATATGGAGATACCAAATTGCCCCTTCCCCAATAGTGTTAATTTCGTCAGACGAGACTAAATATGTTCGTCAACGACCTTTTTTTCCATTATGTGACGAGACTGCACGGATGTCCAAAACGCTGACTAAAACTAAATTAACATGCATTATTGTTGACAAAAAAGACCAGACTAAAAGGTTTCGCATAAAATAAAAAATAAGATAAAATCTCTCTTCATTTTCATCTACAATCGTCTCTACTAGAGATAGAATAGTCAGTCGTTACGTTACGCTTTCAAAATAATTTCTTTTAAAAAAGACAAATGTTTTAACTAAAACTTGACTAAGATATATTTAAGTTTTCTTTTGACTAAAACTAGACCAAAATGACTAGACTTTTAGTCGACTAATACTTGACTAACAAAAAAGATATGTGAATGGCAAGATGGCGGCAAGCGGACGCCAAAACAACCAGTCAAGATGTATCGATATCCGAATGCGACATAAGGAGGAAGGAGAGTAAAGATGGATAGCTCCTTAAGCATAGTTCCATATAAATGCATGGATAATTAGTGGTTTTGTTGCAAGTGAAAAACAATATTGACCACCTAATTGAAAAATAAGTCTCTCATGAGATTCATTCATTCGCATTCGGAAATCGATTCTTTATGTCTGGCAAAGATGGCGAGCGGACATTATTACAGCCAAAGTCAGTTGTTCCAAACCTTTCTTTTTAGTAAGGGTGTCACGATTTCGATTTTAAATCGAAATCGATCGAAATTAAGTCACAACCTCGAACTTCGAATTAAAAAAATGGGATCGTCGATGCTGCCACGCCCCCATGTCACGTCCGGTCGGCTTGTCAAGCGGGGGAAAATAAACCTCTGAGGTGCCTTTTAAAACATAGATCCAGCAGAACGCGATTTATATTTTAAATACGAGGGATGTATTGCTACAACAATTTCATAAACAGGATTACTACCTAGTGATCTGACTTCGGACAGAGCGCAGCTCTCTGCATGTGCGTGAGAGAGCCGCCAAGAGGCAGCGGGTTATATTTTAAACAAAAGGGATAGTTTGCCTTAGCCTGCATAAAACGCATAAAACTGAACAAATACGCAAGGATTACTACTTAAGTTTATGTTTCGACTTTGGACAGATGCGAGAACGCGTGCACGTGAGACAGAGAGAAGCGAGAGCGCGTTCACGTGAGACCGAGAGAAGCGCAGCTGCTTTTGATGCACCGGTTTTATTTCAGATGCTAGGAGGAGTCCAAGACGCGTGCATTAAGTCCATGTGCGTGCAAGAAGGAATCCTCTCTCTACATACAAGCTCTCTCGCGAAAATTAAAGCCCACAAACCCTCATGTGAGGAAAAGCACGCAATGTGCATGTTAATGTGAAACTATAATAATAATAATAATAATAAAGGCATATAATTTTTGTCGTAAAAAAATTCAAAATCGAGAATCGAATCGAATCGTGGCCTTAGAACCGAAAATGTAATCGAATCTAGGATTTGAAGAATCGTGACACCCCTACTTTTTAGTTAACTCTTTGTACACAAACAATGTTCTCAATGCTCGTGTTCATGTGTAGAGATCCAGGTGATACTTTGACCAAAGTTTCATGTTGTGTCGTGCCTTCTTAGTGTGGTAGTTCGGTAGCAGCGGGCAGCGGCTGGAAGAACGCATCAGGGATTGAGTAGGCATTACACCCTAACAAAGATATATTTTTTTTAAGTAGCGTTTCTTTTCATGACAGTCGAGGTGCGAAATGTTGTCTTTTGTAACCATTACCCGCATCCGTAAAAATCATAGACAGAAAAAGATAAAAAATCCATAAGTCATAGCAAGCTAGCCAATGCTTGTGAGTAGCCTACTGGTACTCGGTAGGTACTCAAGATGGCGGCAGGCCAAAAACAATACAGTTCATTATATAAGGTCTTTATAAACCACTGATTATATAGTTATTATGTATATTATATTGCATTTCTGTCAAGAGATCCTTCTAAAAATCCCACATTGCACCTTTAAAGCCTAGAATAAAAAGTACTGTTAATTGGGTGTTGAACTACTTAGTGCACCTTTAACTCCCGGCTGGCGTTTTCGCCGGACACCTAGTTGCTTCTAATGCTGGAGTTATTTGATTTGAGGTATGTTTATAGTATCGTGTGCCTAGGTAGAGCAAAGCTGTCCCAGGCTAGAACTGTCCTCTTAGTTCTGCAGCCCTCATGTTCACCATGGCCCTCTTTTTTCCCCGCTTCTGCCTATTCTGCAGAACTTTTCTAAATGTTAGCCGCTTTTGCTTGGTCTCTCAACTGAAGCGCCAGTTGAGACCGCCGAACATCAATGACGGCTGCAAGCTAAGCGCACTTAGACTGCTAAGATGACTCGGGTTTTTGAACAGTGCATGCCTGCTTTGGTCATCTGCATAAATCTCATTTCTTTTGGTTTTCTATATATCTGACTTGTGATCTGTTTCTCCTTGTTTTTTCCTTTTCTCTACGCACCTTAAGCACTCACATTAACCATCCTTGCTACCGCCTAGACCAGTTAAGTAAAAAAATAAAAACAAATTAAAGACAAGAGATCCAAATATGCTCAGGGAACACTATTCACCAATGAATTGCTGTTTTTATTATCAATATGTTTCTGCTAAAAAAAACCCATAAGATTCTGGATGTCCTTTTGTGGTGATGTGTTGGTGCACTAGTCCTGTGCGTTGATGTAGTTGACTGTGACAGTGATGACCTCATTGGCTTTTCATATCCATTTTGCTGTGTATATTGTGTTATTAGTGAAGGCTATTGCAACTCTACCGGACAGAGTCAACGGCAGAGGAAAGGGTTTGTTATAGGGGCCGAGCGGAAACGGGAATAGTTTGCCATGTCAAATGCATCGTCGTCTAAGGACTGGACGTCGAACTTTCGCTAAATCACCGATTTAATTTCGAGCTCTTCACTGTTTGGCTGCCAGCGCATGGCACGTTCAGCCTTTGCACGATGATTTGGTGGTTAAAATCAATAGCTTGGCGTGTTTTAACCATCTGAATCAATGCAAATTTTGATTGGCTCTCCCGGAACCTTTTCCTGCCTTCAAGATCAATTCGCTAGTTTTGATAATGGTGGGTTGGGGGCATGATGCTCAAACTACCATCTGTTTTGGATGTGGTCACTCTTTGAATGTATTACTGTTGGATGGACCGTTGTTTTTACCTGCTTTGGTACATTTGCCTCTTGCCTCCTAACAAAACCCTTGCAAAACAATTTCGCAAACCTCACGCATCCCTAGTCATTTAACAAATTCATGTACTTTCTCTGCCAAAACCGGCATCTGGGTTTTTGAAGGAGGTCGGCGGTTGTGTACTTCAGCAAGACGTGTGTCCTTAAGTGTTTTCTGTCTCTTGTATTGTGCTCATTGTGCTTTGTCATCGGCAGGGCGGCCGAGGAAGCCATGGTGTCGGAGCTGGATGAGAACAGTCCCGGCACGGAATGGGAGCGTGTGGCTCGTCTCTGCGACTTTAACCCCAAGTCTAGCAAGCAGGCGAAGGACGTCTCCCGCATGCGCTCCGTCCTCATCTCTCTCAAACAGACCCCGCTGGTCCGCTAAGCTTCACCGAATCACAGCTAGCGCGCGTCTCACGACATCGATTTCTGTGTTTGTGAATTCGTACGGCTGTGGTCCCAGATCGAATGCCATATATAAATAGTCTATATTATATTATTACATAATATGATATGGGTGTATCTATATATGTTTATATATACATATATATTTCATCTATAAATATATACATATATAACACGATGTTCAGATTGTTTTTATTTTTGGTGTCTATTTTAAGGACCAAACTCTACAATGTGTTAATTTTTCCGTTTAGAGACCGTGTGTGGTATTGTGACACTATCGATCTATGCATTTCCCTTCTATGCTGTTGGGGAATAAAGTACTAACTGTCTTGTGTTTGTTGTATACAGATGGTGGATATTTACTATGTGTGTGTGTGTGACTATGTACATAAAGATCGGCCCTCTGTACACTTCAGTGTGTGAGATAATGGCACAAGTTTTCAAAGATCAGAGTTGTACCACAGTAAACGCTGACCCGTGTTGTCCATTCTGTTTCAGTATGATTAAACTCATGTGAAAAAGCGTGTTTGCGTGTGTGTGTTTTAAGTCGAAGCTATTACATTATTATTAAAGTCGATAGTTATTACTATTTATGTAAACGGTGTGGTAAAGGTCAAGCACTAGTTCACCCCAGAATATACAAGAGCCCAGATTTTACACATCCTTAAGCCATTCTAGGTGGGACTTGGAAAACATTAGCTTCATAAGACATTTAACAACTAGATGGGTTTTGGATTGATGGATGAGCTTTTAAATATCCTGCTCTACTTAGCTTTATAATGGTATTGGATAGTGTCTAATGCCATTATAAAAGATGTCTTAAGGGTGATTAAGGAACACTTCAGCCCAAAATGAAAATTAGCCCTTATTTTAAAGGTGGGGTGCATGATCTCTGAAAGCCAATGTTGACATTTGAAATCACCTAAACAAACACGCCCCTACCCCAATAAAATCTGGGGCCTCATTTACAAAATGCTGCGTAGAAACCATCCTACATTTGATCTTAGGATCATTTATTAAAAATTTGTTTATGTGATTCATAAACCAAACATAGGCGCAGAAAACGTGCATATCCCTTTCTTTCAGATGTGAAATGTATAAATCGCAAATGATCTTGAACTTGTGCACAGCTGAGCAGTTTCAGATCTCCGCATTAAACAATGCCTTATTAATGTTATAGACATATAAAAGAGCCCTTGTCGATGTTTAAACCCAATTTAGAGCAGCAAGAATGGCTTATATTTCCCAAAACCTGCAGCAATAAGACAAGCAAAAATGCGTACGTCTGCTCAGACCCTGAAATGGCACTAAGCACTTTTCCACGTCCAAGTTTTTATAAATATGGACTTTGCCATGGATTTTTGCGTATGCACGTTTTATAAATGAGGCCCCTGGACCTTCTTTTGATAGACCCGCCCCACACATACGCAACCCAGGCAATGATGTCGGTAAGTAGACACACCCCTTACTGCTGATTGGCTACAAGTGTGTTTAGTCGCCCGACTCACTTTTTTAAAGTGTTTTTCAAAAATCATGCCCCCCAAGTTCTTGAATCTCTCAAATTTTTTAAGTATATAATTTGGACTTAAACAGTTTTGGGCTAGTAACTTAAAAATGTAATATATTACTTATTACTGGTTACTCGTTTCAAAAGTAATATTACTCCCAGCCAACAGTAAATAGGTTTTGAGGCGTATCTTCCAGAATATTAACACACAAAGAACTTTAAAAAAAAAACGATGTTGAAGATCATTGTTACTAATTTTTCCAGCTGATGCAATGAATAATGCATGGCTCTATAAGGTGCTGTTTTTAATATAGCAGTAAAATTAATAATATCCCACCACAATAAAGGCCATATAAAAATATATGGTAGCACTTCAAAATAAGGTTGTAATTGTTAACCGTTGGTAGGTCTGTCTGACTACTTGGTAGAGCCATTTTGAATAAGCACCAGCGTCTATGGTAAACACATGGTCAATATCAGGGCCGTGCACAGACATTTTGAGGGGCAGTGCTCCACCCCCAAAAAATGGCACTAAGGGAGTGGTACTATTAGTTTTTTGTTGATTTCTAAAACACTATAACCAGGCTTTTGAACTAAAATAAATTTCAAAACCATAATGCCATGTTTTAAAAAACCATACCCATTTTACTGAACTAGAGTTAAATTAAGTGTTTCTGAAAAAAGTTAACTTATTTCAAGAAATTTTTTCTCTTATTCCATTGGCAGATTGTTTTGCTTGTTTTAAGCACTAATTTGCTTAAAGTTAATATTTTTTTTTGTCTAAAAATAGACTTATTTTCATAGGTAATTTAGCTCATCAAGAAAATACAATTTAATTTTTAGATTTTTAGATATTTTTACTGAAAACCCATCAGTGTTTTGTGTTTCTTATGATGTGCATTAAAGCTCCCGTTCTGTCTGTGTTTTTGAAGCTTTGATTGTGTTTATAGTGGGCAATATAGAGGAATTCTATTGAAGAAAATATATCACCTGGCAGTGAACTTTGAGCTTTATCATTTTACAGGTATTATTTATGATATTATAGCAACATTATACACTAACTAGGGTTTAAAAAATGGTATCAGGAAGAACGTGACCTTTAAAAACACAATTCGCAGGGTATTCACTTAGAAAAAGATTAGTTCAACTGTCAGGAAAATGTTGGTGTGTTTTTACATTAAATGTCTTCAAAGCAATCCATAAACAGTTTTCACATAGTGTAAATTCATGAAAAATTATTTATTTGTAATTGCAGAGCTTGTCTGTTAACCCTGTTAGTAAAAGGTAACATCACAAAATTGATCTTAAACTAACTCCACCAGCTGTTCAGAAAGCTCATTCTTTACATCACTCGGAAGACTTGAGATGAAAATGCTGTTGTTTTATGACAGAGTCTCGAGATCCATCATGGATGCTGCTTTTCTTCGCTGTGACATCACACTCAGCTGAAACAGACATCAGCAAATTAGAAAGGATTTGGTACAACCTTAATCCAACTGCTATGGACACAAAATACATAGAGGTCTTCACGGGTCCACTTAGATCTAAAAACCCGAGGTCTGACCCGAAAGGGTTAGGGTCAAAAATTTTCACGTGTGTCGGGTATAATAATAGTGGCATGACTGGTATCGGATAATTTAAAATGAATGCGTGTTTGGCGAACGGACCCGAACAATCTCGCGTGTGGGCATTAAATCCTTTCAATGCACATGGGGTTCGGGCAAAAAGTGATTCGGGTAATTTCGGGTCAGGTACATTTCTTTGAACTCGAGAACACCTCTATGAAGAACTTGAAGCACGATGAAATTACACGTCATCTTCCATCATTGAATTAAGCAAAATATAATCAAATCCACAAATTTAAAGGAAGAACAAACACAAGTATGCAATATCATACAGTATAATATTAATTAGTAAACCGTAATGTATGACATTGTATAAAAGTGCAATTTTATTGTGTACCTGCTGTGATGCACTTGCTGCCCGTTGCTCTGCCTGCGTAAGACGCCTTTGTAGACGCATATTCTTCTCCTGGTGCTCTGAAACCTGCCTCTCATACTTGGGGCAGAGATGGCATAACATTATAATCCTATAATGTCAAAACCCTTTAACTCTTTCCCCACCATTGACAAGTTTTTACAGCAACCAATATTTCCAATATTATCCACTTGGTGGCGCTTTTACCCATCTTATAAAACACTAAAGCATCACGGTTTCGAAAACAGTAAGTATGTTTTGTTTATCGTTCTGAATCTGGTCTTTTACAAAAGTCCTTTACAAAAATGCAATTATCTGAGCATTTTGTTCAATATTTAGTGTTTTTGAATAAACCAAACCATATTTGAGAGGTGATAAAAGAGAACAAATAAAGATAGGATGAAAAGTTTTTTGTTTAAAAGCAAAGGGTTTGTTCCTTCATCTAATATGTTTGTAAACCCGTTAACTGCCGTTGTCCCGTGAGCGGGACACCTACGTTTACTTCAATATTTTTCATGTAAATGTTAATCTATAAAGACAAACTATAAATTGTTGGAATGGTCTAAGAAGGTATTCATATTTCAATACCTTTCAGCAGTAATAATAATGCAGTAACTGTAATTTATTCATTTGTGACAAAGAGTATGCAGCAAACCTCACAGCAAGTTATTTGATCATTTTATGTATTAAAAATAATACTATATTGCATTTTTTATTTATCACAAATAAATATATTTTCACCTCCAGACACATCCGTAAAATGTTTTAAGCAAAATTAGGCTTCTAAACAAAAAATGCCAGAGTTATATTAATTTGAAGGTGTAAATCACATTTCACCACCCCCCACTCAAAAACCGCGCCAGTTAAAGGGTTAATTTATTGAAAGACGACAATTTTCTGTCATTAAACTTTAGTGAAAATCATAAAAAATGCTTCCAACTTTTTTTTAAATGCTGGTGGGGAAAGAGTTAATTGAATTACTTTACTGATAAGATGTACACACCTCCAGTATCTTTTGATGGTCCGCTTCAAGCTGGATCTCCAGTTCCTGAGCTCGCTGCTTCTGTCTGTTCAGCTCTGACCTACAACGATCTTAAGGTCATTACAGTTTGACCTTCTCATCGTGCTCAAATGGAAAATGTAGGTTTGACTACTTAAAAAACGGTCTGCGAGTGTTCACCTGAGACTGCTGAGCTTTTGCTGAAAGGCTTCGGTGAGCTGCTTGGACTCTTCTTTATATCGGCTGATGGTTTTCTGTTGAGCGAGGAGCAGTCTGCTCAAACCAGCGCTGGAGCTTTTACTGCTCTCCTCCATCTCTCTCAGCCTGGACTCTAAACCTTGCTCCTTCACATACAGCTCCTGCTGCATTGTCGATACCTGCACTCATTTTAAAGGGATAGTTCACCCAAAAATGAAAACAATGTCATTAATGACTCACCCTTATGTCGTTCCAAACTTGTAAGACCTCCGTTCATCTTCGGAACACAAGTTAAGATGTTTAAGATTTAGTCCGAGAGCTTGTTGACCCTTCATTGAAAATCCACGTATGGTATACTGTCCATGTCCAGAAAGGTAATAAAAACATCCTCAAAGTAGTCCATGTGACATCAGTGGGTCAGTTAGAATGTGTTGAAGCATCGAAAATACATTTTGCTCCAAAAATAACAAAAATTACGACTTTGTTTTCTCTTCCACGTCTGTTGTGAAGTGCATGCACGAGACTGAAGTCACGTGACTGCAGTGACACGGATTACGTATGACGCGGTTGACGTGTTATCTGGTGTGCCCCAGCTGTTTTTTTGTGCGCCCAGGCTTCATTACAGTCTGAGGGAGACGCACGTTCTAAGTTTGAAAAAAAAACTTTGCAAACATGTCTGAGGATAACACATCATCCACGTCACTGCAGTCACGTGACTTTAGTCTCACGCATGCACTTCACAACAGACGCGGAAGAGAAGACAATGCTGAATAAAGTCTTAATTTTTTGTTATTTTTGGACCAAAATGTATTTTGGATGCTTCAACACATTCTAACTGACCCACTGACATGGACTACTTTGAGGATGTTTTTATTACCTTTCTGGACATGGACAGTATACCGTACGTAGATTTTCAATGAAGGGTCAACAAGCTCTCGGACTAAATATAAAACATCTTAAACTGTGTTCTGAAGATGGATGGAGGTCTTACGAGTTTGGAACGACATGAAGTTGAGTCATATGTGATACTATTTTCATTTTTAGGTATTTAAACTATCCCTTTAAATAAGGTCTCAACCACAAGTGACAACTGGTGTGCCATAACCAACATCCTAATAATAATATATTCACTCTTTAGGCCTGTCTGAGCACTGTATGCAAGACAAATCAAGTGTGTGAAGAATCATTTTGTATAAACCTTTTGTTTGGCACGCCTCTGAGCTAGCGAGCACTCTTTCCGAAGTGCCTCCATGTCTCTGAGGAGTTTCTGGTTCTCCTGCTGAAGCGTGACTCTCTCCTCACTGATGGATGTGCTGTCCTGTCTCAAACTCGCGAGGGCCGCCTGCAGCCTCCGCACCTCCTCCTGACAGCGCGACAGCTCCTCCGAATACCTGCACGGGAGATAACAGGAAGTTAAAAATCGTTAACTTGTATTTGCCTTCTTTTGGTCACACAACACACGCAGTTTCTGCTAATCTCATGTTAATCTTGAGTACCTATAGACCGCAGGCGGAGCGAATCACGAACAAGCAACACACACAAAACGTGATCTCACTATCTCTGGATAACTACATGCTCGTGTCGTTTACATTATATGCACTTACTCGCCGATTGCTAACTAAACACAGACATTTGATGCAGTTTTAAATTAAAGATACTTACCGCCTACGACTCATGACTTGGTTGGGACTGGCCTATTTCAACAAATACAGCTTTAAAGAAACACAATACACTCCGTTGCTTACCCGGATAAACAGACTATATACAACCCCTGGTTGGTGTGTGTGTGCGCGCGCTATTCTGGTAGAAATGCCCATATAAGGACTTCCACTGTACTTTCAGTAGGCTAAAAACTTTCAGAAACTTGTACGAGCCCAGACAAAGTACTTCCAATTTTTTTTTACCTTTGCCCAAGTTTAGCATGAGGAATCCAATAGGGGTGGGCAAAAAAAAATCGATTCTTAGATGAATCGCGATTCGGACGTGGGCCGATTCTGAATCGATTCACAAATGTCAAGAATCGATTCTTAAATGTTAGTTTACAAAATAACGTCACGTTATCAGAACCAACAGGCGAAACTCAACTGGGGGAGCGGTGATGCACACGGACAACTTAAGAGAGCGCGCCCTGCAAGAGCGCATAGCCGAGCTTACAAGAGCAGAAGAGAAAGAACACTTTAAATGCTTGTAGGACTATACTGCATATATCTCTACATTGAATTTAGGGCTGTCACCATTACTCTATTCTTTTTGAGGAGTTTTAAAAAAAAGTCCTTGAGTACATGTCGAGTACTCCTTAAAATAGCGGAGATGCGGTTTAGTGAAACTAACAGTATTAGAAGCATACAAATCAGCGCTACGCTGCCTCTCTCTCCCTCTCGTTTGCTCGCTCACACACACCGTGCGTGTGAATCAGGAACTGCGTGAGGCAAGAATGCGCATCCATGTCAATTTTGGAAGTTAAAGACGACTGAGCTGCAGTGGCATGGCAAAACACATTTGAGAAGAAAGGCGCAGCAACTCAAAAAGACCTGCATGTTTCACAATTACTCCAAAAGACCATAATGACAATTTTGCGCGTGGAGCAGCAGTTGTGCGATCTACCGGCATTGCCTTTGCGATCGACGTATTGTACACCCCTGCCCTAAACCATCCGCAGACTGTTTAGATATAACATGAATATACTTCTGTAAAAATATGCACATAGTTTGTTATTCAGTCGCTGGGTGCGCTGCATTATATAAATACAGTAATACTGCCAATCACTGTGTATAATGATGATGATTAGACGCTTAACGTTCGTGGAAGTTAATGCCGGTTAACATATAGAATTAATATGTCACGTTAAATTAATATTTTTACTGGTTTTAATGTCTTACAACAGAAACAACACATGTATGTATATAAGAATGACATTATTTATCCCTAGTTGCATTAAAGTACAGTATATGACAGTTCAGAGACTAGCAAAAGCGCAAACATTATCCTGGCTTTGAAAGCAAATGCGACGTAATGACGTCACAGATATGCAAATTAGTACGTCAAGAATCGATTCTGAATCGAATCGGGACCCTAAGAATCGATTCATGAGGGTCTAAGCGATTCCCACCCCTAGAATCCAACTCTTTAACAGTGTTAATAAGTCAGGAAGCATGAAATACCATTTTACCCCCCCTTTAAAGCAATAGTTCGGCCAAAAACGATATTAAACCCTTGATTTACTCACCCCCAAGCTGTCAGAGTTGCATATGTCCATCGTTTTTCAGACAAACACATTTTCGGATATTTTAGAAAATGTTTTAGATCTTTCAGTTGATTAAATGTAATGTTACGGGGTCCACCCATAGTCCACGACCTTCAAGTCCAAAAAAAGTGCGTCCATCCTTCACAAATTAAATCCAAACGGCTCCAGGATGATAAATAAAGGTCTTCTGAGGGTAATCCGCGCGGTGTTGTTGTAGAAATATCTGTATTTAAAACTTTATTAACGAAAATAAATACCTTCCGGTAACGCCGCCATCTTAGTTGCGTCCGCATTCAGGATGAGAGCTTACGCAGCCTACGGAGGCTACTCTGCTGCTGCTCTGTGCCCCCGCCCTCCGAATTTGTCATACGTCACTAAGAAAAGTGCGTACACTATGCTAATACTCTCTCCTGAATACAGAGGAGTCTAAGATGGCGGCGCTACCGGAAGGTATTTATTTTCGTTAATAAAGTTTTAAATATGGATATTTCTACAACAACACCGCGCGGATTACCCTCAGAAGACCTTTGTTTATCATCCTGGAGCCGTTTGGATTTAATTTGTGAAGGATGGACGCACTTTTTTTGGACTTGAAGGTCGTGGACTATGGGTGGACCCCGTAACATTACATTTAATCAACTGAAAGATCTAAAACATTTTCTAAAATATCCGAAAATGTGTTTGTCTGAAAAACGATGGACATATGCAACTCGGACAGCTTGGGGGTGAGTAAATCATGGGTTTAATGTCGTTTTTGGCCGAACTATCCCTTTAAGAGTGTTTTAGAGTGGATGTTCTTACTCCATCTCCATCTTCTTCATCTTGTTTTTTGTGCTGTTGAGCGTGAGCAGCGCCTCGTCCTTTAATCTTTCTGTGTTCAGACATCTCTGATGAAGAGCCTCCATCTTCCTCAGCTCAGGCTCTCCAACACGGCCCTCTTTATATATCTAGAACATTTAACATTGTGTATTAAATCTATGCTGTGTATTTGTATTTAACTGGAATGGTGTTTGTATGCTAAAAACAGTAAAAATGTATAGTTAAACTTTAAACATGATCGGTGATAAAATGGTTGACACACCTTTCATGCACACCTTTATTTAAACTGAACAATTGCTTATTGACTTTTAAGCAATACACCACTCGAGGCAGCCACTCGATAGCAGTTTTTATGATGTTATGGCACTTTGCTTTACATCATGCCTAATATCACCTCATAAACTGTGGTAATGCACAGCCTCTGGTGGCGTATTGCTTAATTGAATTATGTGTGTGCATTTATTACACCTTTTCCAACTCCTCCTCAACGGCTTGCCTCTCCCGATGGGCTCGTTCGATCTGTGTCTCTTTATCAGCACATTCCTACACACAGATTTAAAAAGTCATAAACTTGCAGTAAAAACTGATTTTCTTAGCTGTGTACCAGGGTAAAAATTATTACCAATTGCAGGGCAGACAGCTCCTCAGCCATGTGTTGAATTTGAATATTACAATGCTTACGGACAGTCTCCACCTATAGAGAAATACATCCGAGTCATTTACATTTGGCAGACCCAAAGAGACTTTGAGACCATTTTTCAATATTTGACTATGTTCTTACCTAAACTTAGACAAATTAATACATACCAATTTTTTTTTAAAGCGTGCACTTAATCTTAGTACAGTGTGTTGTGAATTTGTTAGCATTTAGCCTAGCCCCATTCATTCCTTAGGATCCAAACAGGGATGAATTTAGATACCACCAAACACTTCCAAGTTTTCCCTATTTAAAGACTTTTACATGAGTTGTTACACGAGTAAGTATGGTGGCACAAAATAAAAAACGTGGGGATTTTAAAAATGATAACTATATTGTATGGCGGAGGAGCACTTAGTTTGCAGCACTTCGACCTTGGCGCGCAGTAACATCATCACTCCTGACTCCTCCCCCTCTTGCTTAAATTTAAGTCAATATTACTTCGCCCGAGGTCGAAGTGCTGCAAAAATCGCCATGGTTTATTTTTTAAACATTAAAGTGTTTGATGGCTTCTAAATTCATCCCTGTTTGGATCCTAAGGAATGAATGGGGCTAGGCTAAATGCTAACACATGAATTACACGCTGTACAAAGATGAAGTGCACGCATTGATAAAAGATAGGTATGTATTAATTAGTCTAAGCTGAGGTAAGAACATAGTCAAATATCAAAAACTTTCTTCCTTTACAAAAGTGAAAAGTGATGTGATTGTCAAGTATTTCCATACAAGAAATGTGACCTTTGCATTTACCATCCCAGTGACATTATCAATAAGTAAAAAAAATGCAGACAACAGACACGTGCCTCTTTCCTAGTGCGCAGAGCAGCGTCCTGTACGAGACGTTTCATTGCGTCCTTCATCTTCTCCAGTTCTTCTCCTCTCTGCTTCTCCCTCAGCTGAGCCTACAGTGGCATAAATACACAAAGGTCATTATAGATCATACCCAGTTTGTTATGGGCTTGTGCCATTGTGAATTTAATAGTGGGAGTGAGACCTGCTCTTTCTGAAGCGAGGCTTCCTCGGCCAGCTGGATGGAGCTGCGGAGGCGACTGAGGGCTTCGAATTTCTCTTCCTCCAATGAGGCACAGCGCCCCTGAAGTTCTCCCACCTGCCTCTCCCACTCGGTCTGTTTCCTGCGCACGGATTCAGAATCCTGCGTCGCAGCTTTGAGCCTGGATAATACATAAATGTTCAAATACGAGTCATTTGTATTACTTTGGAGGGGGGTCTAAAGGTATTTTATGCAACTCTTTTCATGGCATTGACGAGTTATCTTGTCAATTAAGAGAAAACATTTGCATGAAAAACCACTAGATGGTCAAGTAAAAAAAATTCAAAAAAAAAAATTACAAATTTTTACACTTTACAGCTTTTTGGTACAAAATTTAAATTTTTTAAGAAAAATGCCCATATTTAAGAATTTATAAGCAGAGAATAAAATATAGATATGATAAAACATTTTTTCCTCGTTTTGTTTGTTTGAAAGCAGAGTGTCTGTTCTTTCATTTAATATATTTGTATGTTTATATATTTTTAAAAGAAAATTTTCCTGGAAGGAATTTTGTAAAACTTTTGTAAAAATAAATAACTTAAAAAAAAAAGGCTGGCGGGGAATAAGTTAAGAGTTGGATTCCTTATGCTAAACATAGGCAAAGTGTCAAAAAGGAGTTGGACGTATGAAAGAGTATTAAATTTGTACAAAGTTTTTTCAATCATGAAAGATTCATATGTAACAATCTTGCTTTATCTTTTATGGGCAATTTGAATCAGGAAGTACAGTGGAAGTCCTTATATGGGCACATCACCCGGAATAGTGCACGCACACACCAACCAAGAGCTGATACGAAATCAACGTCACCAAAGTGTGTTGTTGTTTGTGAGGGAAATTTAAGCTTGTTCCCAGCCTTATTGAAACAATGGATGTAGTTTGTTTATCTGGGGTAGCAGCGAAGTTGTTCATGTGTTTGTGTAACGCTGGATTTCATTGAAATAGGGCGGTCCCAACTGGATCAAGATTCGCAGACGGTAAGTAAAACTGCATCAAATGTCTGCGTTTTGCTGGCAATCTGCGCATAAGTGCATATAATGTACTGCTGCCTCACGATTAATTGCAACTAATCGTTTGCAGAATAAAAGTTTTTTTTACATAATATGTGTGTGTGTACTGTGTATAATAATTATGTATGTATAATTTTAAGAAAAAAAATATTTATATAATATTTATATAGAATATAAATTATATATAAATATAAACATGTATATACACATGCAAATGTTTCTTAATTATATACGTATGTGTATTGATACATAATTATTATACACAGTACACCCACATATATTATGTAAGCAAAAACTTTTATTCTGCAAACGATTAGTCGCGACTAATCGTGAGGCAGCACTAATATAATGTTAACGACAAGAACATGTAATGAACCATAAGTTATCCAGAGATAGTGGGATAATGTTTTGTTTGTTGCTTGCTCGTGACTCGATCCGCCTGCTGTACACCTCCAGGAGCTCGTTTTTTTTTTTTTTTTTTGGAAATTAGCGGTACAGTAGGGCTGGGTATCGATTCAGATGTTCCAGATCGATTCGATTTCGATTCGCAAGCTATCAAATCGATTCGATTTAGATTCTCGATTCAGGTTCTCGGGTCGGTTTTTATACTCGATTCAAGCGTCAACGCCGATGAAGCACCTGAAACTGCCATTTTAAGCACTGAATGAATGAATGACAGGCTTGCCTCTCTCTTCTTGGTAACATCGCGCAAGGCACAAAAGAGGGTGACATCTAGTGAAGAAGACTAGTAATTAGATTAATGTTAATCTTACATTCAATGTTTGCAGAAATAAATATGAAAAAAAATAATCAATTCTGCTCTTTGAGAATCGATTTTGAATCGACCACATTTAAAAAAAAAAAACGATTAATAGAAAAATCACCAGCCCTACGGTACAGGTGATCTTTCTTTTATGAATCTGATAAAACTACAGACGCTGTAACTGATCATCACCTGGCCTCCAGTTGGGTCAGTGCAGTCTGCAGTTGTTGTAGTCGCCGGTCAGATGTTTCTTCTCTGCCCTGAGCTTCTGCTGCATCTTCCTCCTGCAACAATGGTATAAAAATACTTTCTAATGCAGAGGTAACAAGAACATTTACATAAGAACAACAATAGCAGACAATGTGCAGGCTGTGTGTGTGTTTGTGTGTGGTCCATCTCTCACCCTCCTCTGCATCTGATCCTGGACATTCTGGAGGAGTTTGGTCATCTCCTCCACTTTAGCAGCGGCGGATCTCTGCTCGAGCTTTGCTTGCCTGAAACAGAGACATGCAAGTATAAAAGTACATTATTTAAGATATGTTTACCCTTTTATTTGACAGACGAGGAGAGGACAAAAAAAGGGGAGGACAAAAAAGTACATGGTGGAGAAAAGGGTACAGGATCAACAAAAGGACCTCCAGCCCGTAGTTGAACTTGGGTCGCCAAAAGCTGCCTACTACACCACTGACATAAAAATACATTTCTGCTTTGGGCGTTTTAAAATATTTTTAATTTGATATTAAAGTAGAGAGATAGGAAGTGATGGGGGAAGTATCAGGAATGGTGCAGGCTGCAGGGTTTCCACTCTTAAGTCAAATTCCCTGAATAAAAAGCTAAATTTTGATTAACTTTGAAACTGATTCCTTATGTCAAAACTTAACAAGCAGATTACATTTTGATGAATGCAAACTAAAATTAAAGCGACAAACAAAATCCCTAACTTTCAATGTCTGGATTAGACCTTTCAGAATTCCATGATATTCCAGAAATTCCATGACCCCTGGGGAATCCTGAGGCTGGAATCAGATTGCAGCACATATGGTAACCACCAGATTATGGCTTAAACCCAAAGCGTGTTGATCTGTGAAAATTGCCAAAAAATTTGTAGAGGGCCTTCTGTGTAAATGCAAACACATCCTGGAATCATTTCTGGGATCGCTCCCATTAGACAAAAATAGACATGGGTTCAGGAACATTTTCAAAGTAAGGCAATCGTAGGTTGATTTCCAGAAAAATCTAAACACTGTGGCTCTGTTGTGCCTTTGGTTGCTGCCTCAACCAATGAAATTAAGATTGGGGGTGGACCTTATGTCTGTCTAACCAATGGCAGAAGAGTAAAGTGTTTTGGAAGCATTATTATTGTTGCAATTCGGTACCAAACTTACAGAGTTCAAATAAACAATGCAAATGTGACTGTGCTAGTTGTAAATTAATAATGTAGGACAGATCTGACTAAACAATTAAACAGAAACCGAGTGATGGTGACCATCTGGAACACTACCTGAGTTGGCTGCGTAATTCTTCCAGTTCACTGCTCTGTTCTGCCACCGTCTTCAGGAACTGCTGGTTGGTCTGAGTGTGACAGGACAGACATGAACGCCAGCCGGGCATAACGTGTCCAAAAAATACACCAGCAAGTGAAGATGGAGATGACAGAAGGGTGTTAGGAGGTAGAAAAGAGAGGTGTGAAAAAAAGTGGTGTAAGAGAGCGATACTGTTCATTAAATATTCAACAATAGAGTTGTATTACACACACACACACACACACACACACACACACACACACACACACACACACACACACACGCGCGCGCGCACACACAACTGAGCAATGAACAGGTGGCATTTCATGGGCAGAGAAAAGATGAAACAAAAAAAATGAAGAGTTCAGATGCAAAACCCACTAAGTGCATCCGACATGTTTTATTGTAAATTAGCTTTTTTAATCAGACTTTTGGATTCGGCCAATAAACCGGTATTTCTGAATCGCCTGATGGAAGGAATAAGCGTATTTGAAGCGAAAGTATTTGATGAATGAATAATACATGCCGACAGCATTCGGTTAACATCATTTTCTCATTTTTGACAGATGTGGCTTTTAGAGGCTTTTGCATTTGAGCCCCTCAAATATAAAACAACATCAATTGTGCAAAACAGTAGCAATTTTACTTTCATGAGGTGACACACGACACTGTAAAGTAAAACAGGATATTTAAAGGGACATTATGCATTATGCTCATTTTCCAGCTCCACTAGAGTTTTCCATTCAGCTGATTTTAACTTTTAATTTTCCGTCTGTCTTAGTACACAATGTAACTACAGAAGAGTCAAGTTTTAAATAGGAAAAATATTGAAACTCTTTGGTTATTGTTTAGCGTGATGCTAATGGTCTAATCCGATTCAATGGATCAGTGGCGGCTCGTGACTGCTCATCCGAGGATGCGCTAATTCAAAATAAGTGTTCGGATTGTCACGTGTGTGGTTCCCTTTTCCAAAATATGTGTCCTGCGTGTCGAAAGATCCTGTGTGCATCATGTGTTTTGTCAAAGTAAGTGCCTGCTGCACACGCGTCAAAACCATTTATGATAAAAGAGACGCTCACGTACCCAAAATACACGCTAGACACTTCCTCAACAGTAAACTCTGATTATGCATGAGATTATGAGAGTATCTGGCAAACGCGAGCGTCTCTTTTATCATAAACCCTTTAGACGCGTCTGCAGCAGGCACTTATTTTGGCATGACACGTGATGCACACACAATCTCTCAAAGCGCAGAACACATATTTTGAAATTATGAACCACACACATGACAAGCTACATACATTTTGTGATGAACTTCGCATCATGTGCTTCAAAAAAAAGAAGTCACCAGCCGCCACTGCAATGGATTGTGCTAAGCTATGCTAAAAGTGCTAGCACCAGACCGGAGATCAGCTGAATGGATTCCAAAACGGTAAAAATCAAATGTTTAACTCTAGGGAAGCTGGAAAATAAGCATTTTTTTTTTTAAAGTGGAGTGTCCCTTTAATAGAAAAAATGGGTGGGACTTGACTGTATACAAATTGGGTATTTCATACCAGAAAAGATTCGATTAACTTACCGATTCCAGCTTCTGATTGGCTAGCTGGAGTTTCTGGGCATGTTGTTGAACTTGTGCTAGTTGATTCTGAGACAGCACAGTAGTATTCAGTTATAATTCAATAGTATTGTACTTTATATAATTCAACAAATTTGTCAAAGCTAAAACTGAATTCATAAAACCATTCATAAAAACATGTCATAGCTTCTGTTTCATAAGTGTATTTGTATGACGCTTGTGCTTAGGGGTCTGTTCAGCTGTGTACACATTAATACAGCTAAACACTGCCCTCTAGTGTTCAATGATCGCATGACACAACTGATATTTTACAGTAAATATTTTTTAAAGCAAAAGTTTACCAAAAAATAAAAACTCTGTCATCAGTTACCCACTCTCATGTTGTCTCTGATAAACACAAAAGAAGATAATTTGAGAAATGTTTTTAACCAAACTGTTTATTGGCCCCATTCACTTCCATAGTACTCCTTCACTCCCATAGTAGGAAAAAATAATACTGTCAACTGTGTGCTTACCATTTTTTATCACAATATCTTCTTATGTGTTCATCATAACAAAGAAATTTATACAGGTTTGTAACAACATGAGAGTGAGTAAATGATGACCAAATTTAAATTTTTGGGTGAACTATCTCTTGATAAATCTGTTTAAAACAAATCAGCTGATGCAATTACTAGAATAAAAAGAAACTTGAGACAAAACAGCAGGATGTTGAGTTACCTGCATGTGTTGCCGTTCAGCAGCGTGCATCTGTCCGTCGCTCATATTGTTCTGATACTGGTTCTGCAACCGATCCAACTCCTGCGCAGCCGCCTGCCACATCTGCAGTGCCTGTTCCTTTTCCTGAGGAAACACATGGAACAAACTGTGCTCTCAGGACATCTAAAGCCCTCCGAGATCTTTGAGGTCTGAGACGTAATCTTAATAAACCCCAAGGATCTTCAATGAATCAGAGGAGCAGGAAAAAGTCTAAGTTCATGTAGAGTCTGTAAAATTAATAGAGTTAACATCTGAATGATCATCCAAGTAATGAGATAGGGTGATCATAGTTTGATGTAAATATAAATGTCATACAAGATAACAATACTGTTCTGACCAGTAAATAGCATCTATCTATCTTCAGAAATACCGTATTTTTTGGCAGAAAATATTAAAGTGGTCTTTATTTATGATTTCACTTTTTTAAACTTCAGTTTGTGTACAATACGGCTGCTTGAGCATAAACAACATCGGCAAAGTTACAATGTTAAAATTTCCATCACAAACCCCAAAACTTACCACCCCCCCCCACCAAGTACATCCACCTCTAAGGCCAAAAACAGGCTCTCATGTTTAATTTATGGCAAATTTTTCTACCATAAATTATTAACATTTACTTGGATAATTTGAGTAGTGATAAAGCGATGTCAGCGAACTTCATAATAATTTACTTGAACGATGTCTTCGGGGAGAAAAACAGCCATCACCCATCAACTCCAGAGGTTTAAATGTGATTTATTCTGGTAAACCTTTCTATAAGAGGGCATAGATGCATGATGTCAAAGTGGATCGCTTGATGAGTGATGCACTAATATCTCATTACTCCGTAATGTCAAGTGTTGATATGTAATTCACAGGAGCACCTGCAGCTACTCCTCGCTGATTAAAAACCGTTCTCCCTGTGCAACATGACCTGCGCTGTCTCATCTTGTATTAACATTATTTTAAATCTAGAATAACCCTAGACCACCTCACTGTTGCTCTTATGTGTCAAAACAAAGTCAGAATACGAGGGCAGGTAAGTGTGCACAGTTGGACTGGTGGTAGTTTTGAGGTGGTCTCAGGTGTGCGGGTTGGGGATATTCACCTCCACGGCGCACTTGACCTGCTCTTCCAGGTTGCTGATGGCGAATGTGTCAGCCACTGTACCTCCTTCTGCTCCAGCAGAGAAAGACTGCAGTTGTTTTTCAATAGACGTTCTTTGCTCTGCATGAAGCCTGCAAAGAAAAATTCAAGGTGAATTCAGAAATAGAAATTAGAGAGGCATCTTAATGTCAATGTATTTCAATGAACCTGAATTTTTTTATATATATATTATTTGTTTTAAAATTAATCTTTTATGGCCTTACTTGGTCTAAATATATCAAGGTTTTATTTCGTGTGTGCTTTACATTATGTAGGATGATTTTATGTAGAAAGCAGTAGATCTGGGTTGGATTTCACATATATGAAGTCTATCTTAGGACCATTATTTCTAAAAAAAAAAACCTACCCCTCGCTGGGGATCGAACCTATAAACATTCAGCTACCAGTCCAGTTCTTTAAGCCTTACCTACAACTAAGATATGCAAGGAAGGGTTACTAAAAATAAGTGCAGGACATACTCTAATTTATATGTTTATGCTTGTTTGATTCGAAAAAATTAATGTGTATAATTTTTTCAAAAGTAATTATAGTAATTATGTGGTACATTTAGACAGAGAAGAGAAAATATCTGCAAATGCATGCTTAGTTATTAGTGATTTGCTTGACTAATGATTAAAAAAAAAAATTTAAAGACTAAAGAGCATCAACAAAACTTAAATTTGCCTACAAATTATTTCTTTTTCTTGTGATGTTGAGTAGCTGGCCACATTACAGTGTCACATTGATTTATATCTGAATGTAAACACCCTATCCTACTTAAAAACCAAACTTGATGCTTTAGTCGGCTTAACTAATTGTATGTATTGCTCGGTGAAATAATGCGCATGTGCGCATCCACGTACTGTTTTTTTACAAAGTAACATCGCCATCTAATGGCCGGACAGGCATAACACAGCGTTTTGTCATTTTCTTTGGTTTCAATGGAACCCAGATCGTTTTGACAGCGTTGTTGTATGTCAATATTTTATTTTTTTTTAAATGCATGGGAAAAACTTTTTAGTTTTTTATTACATATTAAAGAGCACCTATTGTCTGACTCATGTTTTTACATTTCCTACAGTGTAAGTGTGTATTAGTACATGTTAACGATATGCAAAAGGTACAAACCCCAAAATAAACGATGACGCAAGTTATCGTCTCAAACATAAATCTCTTTTCTTGGACTACAACAAACACACGGATTGTAGGCAACAGTTTACTTCCTGGGATTGGTGATGTAGACAAGACCGACATTATCATAATTCCTCCTGCTTAGGACTTGCAGCCTGTATATTAACTCCTGTTAGCAACCGAATCTTTCAAACATGGTAGGGAGCTTCACGTTTCTGGCTGACGTCAAAGGTATTCAAGCCAATCACAACGTACTGATTAGCTGGCCAATCAGGGACACAGAGCTTTTAAAATCCGTGAGTTTCAGAAAGAGGGTGAAATTTGGAGCTACAAAAATATACGGTATGTGGAAAATAATGCTTCTTTAACCATAAACCACATGAACACATCGTATTATACCAAATACACAAAATAACGTGTTTTTTTTAGCAATGTAATAGGTGCTCTTTAACTCTTTGTGTTTTAAAAAAGTTGCCAGCCAGCGCCAGCATTTTTTTTTATGATTTTTACAAGTTTAATGCTTTCCAAAAATGTTCTTCTATAAATATCAGGGCTCCAGGCTAACTTTTTTCACTAGGAGCACAGTGGCTCCCAACTGAAAATTTTAGGGGCGCAACCAGAAAATTTAGGGGCACACACCGTAAATCAACATGCTAACCAAATATTCACATTTCTACTAATTTCCACTGTATTACTAATAAATACTTTAATGATAGATGCAGAAAGTACAATGTGCTGTTTCAAATTCAGTGTCACATTTTATTGTGCACTTTTGGAAAAAAATGTAAATGTATGCGAACTGGATGTAAAATTCAGTGGCACACTCTCAAATTTTAGGGGCAAAATGCCACCATTTGGGGGCAGTCTGGAGCCCTGAATATATAAACATACAATATTAAATGAAATAAAGTTTCATCCTATCTTCATTTGTTCACTTTTTATCACTTCTCAAATATGTTTGTGTTTGAGTTTTTACTGTTTTTGAATCAGGTGACGATTTAGTGTTTCATAAGTTGGGTAAGAGCGCCACCTAGTGGACAATAGCAGAAAAATGGATTGCCGTAAAAACTCATCATTGGCAGGGTAGTGTTTCTCTTAATTGAGGAAATAACTTGTCAATGGCTGGGAAAGAGTTAAAGAGCACCTATTTCATTGCTAAAAATTTTGTGTGTTTGGTATAATACAATGTGTTTGCGTGGTTTATGGTTCAAAAAACACATTATTTTCCACATACCGTACATTTTTGTTGCTCATCGAGCATTGATTTGAAAAGCGCTGTGTCCCTGATTGGCCAGCTAATCTGTATGTTGTGATTGGCCTGAATACCTCTAACGTCAGCCAGAAACGTGACACTCCTTTCCATGTTTGAAAGATTCGCTGACAATGCAATGCAAACAGGAGTTAATTTACAGGCTGTGAGTCAAAGCGGGAGGAATTATGATAATGACGATCTTGTCTACGCCAACAGGTCCAGGAAGTTAACGGTTGCCTACTAGGGGTGTGCAAAAAAAAATCGATTCACATTTGAATCGCGATTCAAGCTTTGCCGATTCAGAATCGATTCATAGCATTACAAAAATCGATTCATACATTTTTTTTGTAATGCCGTGTTACTATTGTCCTGAAATGAGTTTATCTCAGTATTCCCATAGATGGCGCTGCGTCGTATTCACTCTGACGCCTGCACACTCTTGTCACAGTGTTTCCCACACATTTACTTTACTTGGGTGCGCTGCCCAGTTATATTAACAAGTGCCCAAGTATTTCTGGCATCAAATTTTATCTTTTTTGTTTTTCTGTGATGATGACACTCTTTAATAATGACATTTTGTGTGCGACATGATGAGTTCGGTGTATGTGTTCACGTGCTCTCTGTTTCTCAATGAATTGGGATGCGACGCGTACAAGCTCGTGTCACATTGTATCCTTCATGTTTCTGAACTTGAGCAGAGTTTTTAAGATTAGAGGACTTCACGGAGCACCCGCAGACCGTACGGTTCCGGGTTTGTATTTGAAATGGTCAGTCGGGTCCGGGTCAGTCATAGTTCAATTACTTCGGGTCCCAAGTCTGATTAATATTGTGTGTAAAACCCAAGTCGAACGGAGAATGGCCGTGAGCGCTACCGCGCTAAAGCTCGCATGCAGTTTTAGCGTGCCGACGGTTTCTATGGCGATAAAAACGGGCTCTTTTCTATTATTATTAATAAACCATATATTTTCTAAAATCTATTGCACTGAACGAGCAAAGCTCAAGCTGACTCAAGATTTACAAAACGCAAAGCTGTAATGTAAAGTCCCCTGTCACTGGGACAGCAAGTAGACTTTTGAATCTGAAATAATGAGTGGATTTAGCTTTTTTTTATTGGCAAGAGAGAAATAAAAAGAGAGGCAGTTTTCCTGCTTCTGATCTATCTAATAGAAATAATAACCATTATAACACCAGTCACATTTATAATCTATAGACCTGCACTGTCTGTCATTAATATGCTATATTACTGTATTTAATTATATAATTGTATTTAGAGTTTGATAAAAGGGGTCATCTAATTGCTTCATAACAGTTTTTATTTTTGCATAAAAAAACATAAAGTAATATCAAACTACATTTAATTTGTTGTGTTTCTTTTCTTTAAAATTGCATATCTACTACAATCAGTCACATAGGAAAAAGTAAACTACATTTACATACTGTGAATCGTTTTTTTTTTTTAAATTGAGAATCGTTTTGAATCGAAAAACTGATTTTTAATCGAATCTTGAGCAAAAAAAAAAAAAAAAAAAAAATCGGAATCGGATCGAATCGTGAAATTTTCTGAATCGTGCACCCCTATTGCCTACAATCCGTGTTTTACATGTACTAATACACACTTACACACCAAAGGAAACGTAAACTTGTGAATCGGACCATAGGGGCTCTTTAATCATTTTATATAAAAAATATATAAAAATGAAGAAACATTTAGGCAAAAGTGGAACATACCACGCAAGCAGATATTTTCAAATTCAACTAAAAAAAGTAATAAAAAGCAAAAGTGTTGTCTTTGATTTTCTTTACGCCTACCACACTATTGCAATATATACTAAAAAGAGCAGTTTACATTATAGTTCAAACGAAAGAAAAGTTCACAAACTTTCTCCCAGCAATCAGTTGAGTTTTTGTGAAGGATGAGCTGTGATTAAAGGCAGCTGCACTGCTGAAGCTGTTAGCACAGACTGACTCAAGATAATAACCGAGTGGCTGGGTGCAGAGATCAGCAGGCGATCCATTCGGCAGCTCTTACCTCTCATTCTCTTTTACCACCTGCTCCAGGCTGGCTTTGACGTCTGTCATCTGCCTCTGCGAGTGTGAAAGACAAACAAATGTGTGAGTAAAAGTGTGTATTTTTTAGAGAAAATGCACTCTTCAACAGCCAATTTATTACACAGTGCATTTATCTTAAGTTGGAAATAAATTGCAGTTTACAGCTGACAGCATGAGTCCTATCAAGATTTGTCGTGTGATGTAGTGCAGTGGTTCCCAACTCCAGTCCTCAAGGCCCCCTCTCCCAAAATGCTTTAAATGTCTCCTTAAATGAAACACCTGATTCCACTCACCCGTCTTCTTTCAGAATGATTGAGATGTTTCCTTAATTAACAAACTGACAAGATGATGAACTGAATTAGGTGTTTTATATATGGTGACATCTAAAACATTCTGGAAGAGGGGTCCTGAGGACTGGAGTTGGGAACCACTGATGTAGTGTGCTGTGGTTTTCTGTACAGTACTGTGGTGTGTTGTAGTGTACTATATGTAGTGTGATGTCATCAATTGTGGTTTACTGCGGTGTATAGTACTATATTTAGTGGTGTAATGAATGAAGTGCAGTGTGAGCATTTATGCAAAGAATACCTGATAGAACTTAAGCTGCATGTCCATCTGTTGTATATGTCTGTCATACTCTTCAATAAGAGGAGCCATTAGACTGAAAATACACAAACACAGGTCATTATTTTGGATAATAGGTTATTAACATTTAGTATGCAAGAAACAGTGGATTGTATTTTATCATACTATATGATTCATATTGCAATATACTTTAATTACTATAATTGTACCTTAAAAATACAACTTGATTATAGAGCACATATGTGAAGTTTTAGCTCAAAATACCATATAAATAATTTACTGTAGCATGTTAAAATAGCTTCTCATGTGAGTGTGTGCAAAAATGTACCGTTTTGGTGTGTCTTTTAAAATGCAAATGAGCGGTTGACGTGCAAACATTGTTCACAATGATGGTGGTTTGTTGAAATTGAAACTTAATTGTGCTGTTAATTATTTTTTTTCTCTCTCTCTTCACTAAATGGAAGGGCTGTGGTTGGATAGAGCAGATTAAGGGGTGGTATTATTATAATAAGAGCTCCTTATGACATCATAAGGAGAACCAAATTTCAACAATCTATTTTTTCCAAAACTAAGTTACTGGGTTGATCTTTTTCACATTTTCTAGGTTGATAAAAGCACTGGGGACCCAATTATAGCACTTAAACATGGAAAAAATCAGATTTTCATGCCATGGCCCCTTTAAATATACTGCATACACAATACACATACATATAATTTACATGTAAATATTAGAGTGGTGCTAATGCAGGGTTCACAGTCACACCAGACGTGGTAGACGCGGCAAGCGCGAGTGATTTACATCTAATGTTACTTATGTTAAGTCAAGGCAAAGCGCGGTGCGAATGGCGCGGAACGCGCAAATTGAGCGTTGACGCTGGAAACGCGTGAGTTGAATTCCGAGCCGTGTTAACCAATCAGGACCTTGCTGAAGTAGTGACGTGATTACAGGAAGCGAGCGGAGTCTCAGAAGCCCCTCCCATGATGCGAATTTCCGTGTGAATGTCTCGAATGACTAAAATTTCTAAAATTTAAAAAATTTGTATGCACTATTGTGTCAAAAAATTATTAATGCTTTACAGACTTACCCTCTGTCTGAGAGCCAAGGGGCTGCAGACTCCACATCTTCAGCCTAAACACAACAAAAAGAGGAGAAAAAGGGTTAGTCTCTAAGGTATTTTATCTATATGGTGTTGTGTTTGTTTAGACCAAGGGGCAACCTTCCGATCTCTCTGATGAAGCCAATACAGAAGTGACTTAAACTGCAATTCATTGACTGGCTGCTAAAGGCAGGCTCCAAAAGGGAGTCAACTCCCAAATACTCCCATGTTAAAATGGCCAACTTTACAGTAGAAAATAATGTTTGCAGACTGGTAAAAAAGTTAGTTTTAAAGATTTAATTTTCAGATGAACGAATCATTAAATACCCTACAGACTACACAATTCACAAAAAGATGGATATGATATTCTATAGAGCAGCATGGTGGGTTGACCTCATACATAATCAAAACAATATTAAATAATTCATAATACATCAGATCAAACTAACCTGTGACACAGATGAGGGGGGAGGAAATTCATCCTGATATCGACCCAGAACTGAGTTCAAACGATTCACTGATAAGACACAAAGCAAAATGTAAGTGATGATAACATGCATCACATTGATCATTATTATTTCATTACCAGTCTCACCTTGATCTCGAAGAAATTCTACCTCTGTTGTCATTTTGCAGTCTGCAATACAATGAAGAAGAATGCTTTGAGTTTTACTTTCGGATTTAAACAATGTTATCGTTTTCATTACAATAAATAGGTATAACAACATAGCATTCATCCAGCACGAATTATCCCAGGAGATTTTTCTTTGTGTAGCAACATAAATTGATGATTCAATTTATTTACTTCATAAAATATAATTTTATCGATTTAACTTACATTATCAGAGAGTATTAAGCTGTTGGATCTTCTTGAATAGATACGAAGAAACAAATCTGATGCTCGTGTGGAATCTCAGCAAAGCATCGAGTCCCTGGTATCCAGGTGGAGATTTGAAGTGGATACTCAAACAGGCTAACGGATGCATGTCTTTAGAAATCCATTATAAATCAGCCTCATTGTGCCATTTGAATGTGTCGTGAATGTTTATTATTCCGCCGCTATATGCGATTGGTTTATATTAAAATGTTTGTTAGAAATAAAAAAAATCCATGTACTTCTGCAAATCCTTCCGCCTTGAGGTTTGAAGAACGTTTGCACCAATCAGATCCATCTTCTTCGACGCCCAGATTCTTTCTTGGCCAATCAGATTCATTCTCGGCGACGCGGTGTAACCGATTAAGCGTCCCCGGGAAACTTCAAGTTGTTTCGTTCCGGGATTTGTCAGACTTCTTCCCTATTCGTGTGATATTATTTGGAATTTAAAAATGACGAAGACCCTCGGTGTAACCGAATAGGGTAAGACTTTTGTCCTTTGATTACACTTTATTTTTTTAGTTCCACCTGAATATCTGCCTTCCGCGACAATTAAACTGATATGAGGTGTGTGCAATTCAGGAAGTGACAGGCAGCAGGAGTCATGTTTATGATGAAAAAGTTATGTTTATGAGGTCTCTGCTTGTCTATGATTGTTGAAACCTGTTACATATTAGTCAGTCTTGTGCCTTCATTTGTGCTGTTCAAAGGTATGATAAAGATGAGTTGTTTTATCATAAATTGATACTTGCATGTTTTTAAATAAATGTGATTTAAGCAATGAAACACTGCAAATAAAATCATTTTAATGATCATTTCAGGTCCTGCTAGAAGTGGTGAACCTTATCAGAAATTCTTAACAGTGTCTGTATCGGTTGTATACTTTTAACTGCAATGGAGTTTTCCATCAATACCACCTGGGATAGCTTACCTGTAGATCATAAACCGGTAAAAATTCGGTTTTCACCTGGTGAGGATGGTTTGATGATGCACGTAACTGCTCCTTTCTTCAATGACCCTCCAGCACCAGCCGGACCCCCTGGACCGTTTCCTGGTCTCTGGGATTATGAGGGTATGCATGCATCAATACTTTTGTCCTCACATCTTATTTTTTAGTGCTTTAAAGTATTTCTGTACACAGGGTCAAATTAATATGTTTAAATTTTAGAGAAAGAGTTGTGTTGAGGGAAGTTGATCCTGCATACATACAGTAATCCTTTATCCTTAGACTATCTAGATTATAGATTATTGGCAGATAAACATAAATCAGATTAAACATTGTAGGGAATTTAAGTGTTGTTTAAATTTAACAAAAATGTTGTTTGATGTTAAATGTCTGTGGTTTGATGTATGTCTTTGACTTACAGTGGTTGAATCCTTCTTCCTAAACAGCAACACTGAGCAGTATCTAGAGGTGGAAGTCTGCCCGTATGTTGTGCTTACAGTTAATTTCAGACACCAGAATTATTTATTATTTTTTATATTTATATGATTACCAATGTGCTATTTATGTGTTACTAATATGTTTTGATTTTGCAGACATGGACAACACCTTGTTCTGCTGCTAAAAGGGAAACACAATGCATTTATGGTAATTAAACAGTTTGATAAGTTTATAATTTTTTTAACATGTATTAAATGTATTAATGAGATTATATATATATATATATATATATATATATATATATATATATATATATATATATATATAATATTATGTATTATAATAAATTTCTGCACCACTAGCGTCACCTAACAATACACTACTTCAAAAAATTATGAAAATAAATCAAAAGCTTTTCAAACACTACGCCCTTTTGTCATTGGTCAGCCAAACAGCCAGTCCTGCCCAAACCAATTTTGGTTTGTCAGATTGGTTAGGATACTTAAAAATGTTTTGAAACCACCACAGAGCTTTCGAAACTATTTCTCTGCACATTCATCTGGGACAGGAGACAGCATCTTAACATTGAAAAAATGACACATTAATTAAAAAAATAATAAATTTGGTATCATAGAGATAATATCTAAGCCAGTTGTCTCCAACATGGTGCCCACAGGCATCAGGTTGCACGCACATAGTCTGTAAGGTCTGCCAAAGCACATTCTATTAATTGCTTCAATTTTAATATTTTTATATTGGCTTTTTATGTATGTAAACATTTTAAACAACGATAAAACATATTAACAAGTAAAATGAAATAAATCAACAAGTAAAACAAAAAAGTTTTAAGTAGACTTTATCAAAAAAGTAGCCCTCCAGTTTGTTTATCCATTGTGGTAGCCCTTGCTCACAAAAGGTTTGACCCCTGATCTAAACAATATGAAATGTTTGGATGTGACTTGACCATTATTATTCTCATAATCTGTTACAGCAACAGCTTCCTCTTTCGTTCACGGCCAATATAGAGGACAAAACATGGAGGGGAGAGGCACTTTTGCCCTGGAGGTATTTCCCTCAGGGCATTAACAAGATGAACTCCTACGCTATCCATGGCTCTGGTGCGGGAAGGACTTACGAGTCTCTATATCCTGTGCCAAGAGAAGACCTTGAAGAGGGGCAGGGACCAGATTTGTACGTTTTTGATTTATCTAATGGCACTATATGAGCTCTTCCCTAACACCAGTCTAAGAGTCTTGTCTCGTCCCAACAGCCATCGTCTCGAGTATTTCCAGAGCTTCACACTGCAAAGCATCATGGGAGAAGCCTGGGTCCAGCCAGAGTCTGATCTGTGGAATGGTGCAAGCAAATTTGTGCAGAAAAGCACAAATTAATTCAAACCTGGTTCATAATCGGCTTATTTTGATTTTTTTTAACAGCATAATGACTCGTAATTTGCTTTCATGGCTGTGTTAGAGCACAAAGTCCACCGCAGCCTGATCAAAGTTAATGATGTGGCTTGTTTTAATGTGGGTATAATGTGAATATAATGGGTTTTATTATCACAATTTAATAAATCTTGAATCAGTAATGCAGCACTAATCTCGACGCTAAGTATTACGTCAAGCGCCAAATGTCTCTGCAGCAATATGCGATAAATGGGAATTATGTTAATTTTTATTGAAATGAACCATTTAAATTTGAAGTTGTAAATGGGTTCCCAGCACATTAAGTAAAGAAACAAATAAATGCAAACATTTAATAATCAGACATTTCATTACTTTTCATTTAACTTCTTTAACCCTTTCTAGTCATTCCCCAAATAAATTTAATGTTTATTAATGTTTATAGCTGTCAGCATCAGGATTAAAAAAGCGAGCCTTATCTCTCTCAACAAAACCATGCGTATAATCAATAGGTGCCGTGTTAGCTGCAAATTAGCGACTAATAAGACGGAACACGAGTTTATAATTACAGCCGCTGTCCTTTAAATGAATATTAGCAGTGACTACTGAGCCGTTGCTCTTTATTCACCGAACCTCTGACACCAGTCAAAAAAAGAGAAGGGGATGTGCACCACAGGCATGCACAGAATACAAAGAAACATAGACTCCAATATATCATGCATGACTAACATATAGATTTTTTAGTACTTAATACAGAAATATTTTTGATTCTGTACACGTGAAATGTATAGTAATGCCTGTAATCTGTCTGAGCATTACATCACACGTTACTGTTATCTGTCAGAAAAAAAAATTGTCAAAATATGTTCCCCAACTGTCACCGGGACAGTACCTTTTTTAAAAAATACAGCTTTGCACTAATCAATGTTTATATTAGTACCTCAGAGGTACATATTGATACCAAATGAATACATATCTGTACCAAATGGAACATATTAGGACCTTTTAAAGGGTACTGCCCCAATTTTGACCATTTTTCTAACAGTGTATTAAGTTAGCTTACTTGCATTATACACTCACCTAAAGGATTATTAGGAACACCATACTAATACAGTGTTCGACCCTCTTTCGCATTCAGAACTGCCTTAATTCTATGTGTCATTGATTCAACAAGGTGCTGAAAGCATTCTTTAGAAATGTTGGCCCATACTGATAGGATAGCATATTGCAGTTGATGGAGATTTGTGGGATGCACATCCAGGGCACGAAGCTCCCGTTCAACCACATCCCA